>NW_017731389.1:3703075-3713180 GCF_001890085.2 Hipposideros armiger | reverse complement strand
CAGAGAGCTGAGAGGAGACAGTGGTAGGGAGAGGACCAACATGGCAGCGCGGTACCCTCATTCTAGTTTGCATCCTACTTGCAAGCAAACTACATTGCAGGGAACTCACTTTCTCGAGAGGAGAGCATTTTTCTCCCCATACTACAAACCACACAATGCTGCCAAAGGAGAATGTATTTCTTTATATATGGGGCAACACTTGAAAAGTAGTCCTTTAGAAGAAGGCATGTTTCAAATGTCCTCCTAAATAACTACAGAATATTCCAATTTCAACCAAAATGACAGAAAACGCTTTACCTACAGCTTCTGACTAGCTAGAAAAGTCTTAGCTAAAATGACAAAGCTGTCTGATGAGCTGACAGCAACCAAGGTTCTAGAGCTGCAGCGACGATCCAGGTGGTCACTGACATAATTGAAACTCTCAGACCGCAAGAGGCAACCCTTACTCTTCCCTTGTGATAACATATATCACATTAGCAAAAGAAGGCAACAAGAAGTTCCAGGATTGACGGTGGTAGGTTCCAAACATCAAAGAGTGCATACAGAAGATACCATACGTCTCCAGAGTCAGACAGGCCCAAGATATATCCCAGATGTTCCATGTTCCAGCAGTGTGACCTTGGGCCTCAGTTTTCTTGTCTGTGAAATGGGGTAATAATGACACAAACTACACAATTTCTATACAGATTACATGAATTATCTACATAAAACACTTCGCAGGATATCTGAAAGCTCTCTGGTTAGCTGTTAGAGCTACTGGGTTGTTGGAAAAGTCATGACGGATTTTTTTCTACATTTTTTGTTGCAAAAATGAGTCATGACTTTTCCGACAACCCAATACAACTTTAATGGTTCAACAAATGGAGTTAGAGAAATGAAATCAATGACATATGCATGCTTAACTATGTTGCCTTATATATGTGATTTTATATATTTTTGAAAATTTATATACTCATTTTAACTGATCTAAATAGTCAGTAAACAGGTTGATTGTGCTCCTGTTGCTGCATTGGTCTTTAAGCTTTTAAAATTTAGTTCTCATTAGAGGACTTAGGCATGCAAAGAGCAATTCTTTAAGTGAAATAACTATCATTAGCAAAACGAACCTGAAAATGAAGGGAGTGCCACTTGTACATATAATTCTCTGCCAGCATTTGCTATGAAGTTCTTAATGAAAGGAACCACCATTAGTCACCATCAATAATAAAACAGCTGTGATGACATTTATTGATCATTTCCTAAGTACCAAAACTGTGCAAGCACTCATGTGGACCATTTCAATAAATCCACATAACAACTCTATAAGGTTATGGTCTTAGATCACCATTTTACAGATCAGGAAACTGAGGCTTCTCAGAAGGTCGAGTAAACATTCTAAGGTCCCATGTACAAAAGCAGTGATTTCTGTCCACCAGTGTCAATCTGGAGCTTGTGCTCTTGTCCACCAATTTATTCTACTGCCTGAAATCCAGGACCGGAAATCAGTGTCTTTTTATTCCTATTCCACTGTTCCTCTCACGTGCTATGGAGCCTGGCATAAGCATTATCGATGTATTGTAATTCACTTCATCAGAAACGAGCATGAATAACCCTATCGAGTCTCGCATTCTCCTTCTGCAGTTCCCCCACTTCTACAATAGAAATAGGTCTTCACGAGCTGCTCCCCAAGTGTCCAGAGGCCCAGGCAACCTTCCCCAGATGAGATGCCTATCCAAGGTCAAAACATTCCTCGGATGGTCCCCACTGGAACCATCATCTCAGCTGGAGGACAGTGAGTGTTACATGTTATCCTTCCCAGGTTATGTGGCACATGAATTCCATTCTAATACACATTTCCAGAAAGTCCTTAAAAATGATCCTGACAGTGAGAAGTTCACACTCTGGGTAGAAACAGAGGAGATGTTGAATTAAATCTCAAAATATAAGGGAAAGAAAATGGGTCTAGCAAGGTCTGTACACAAACCAAATATTTAGCATCATGTTTTCTTGTGATCTTTTTTATTCCTGAATAACATGTATTGGATATTGATCCAAAACTTAAAAATATGAGCTTTTAATATAGTGATGGGAGTAAAACCTTGATGGATATCAAAGAGCCAAGTGGCCGGTCTGGGTCACTATGAACTCTCTATAGCCTGAAAATATCTGCTCGCAACAGGGCAGTGTGTGGGCAGCAGGTTCATTGTGGCTGGTCAGTTACAATTTATGACAGATGCGCAAAATAAGGCTTTGCTTATGCATGGCCACATTTCGAGATATTAAAATGTTTACTTGGCTTTTGATATTTCATGCATCAATTAACTGAAGTTGACTATTCATTCTAAAGAATTTAATTACAATAAAGACTTAATGGGAAGAAAAAGGCATTTTTGTTTGTTTGTTTTTCTGGAAAGAAACTACTTTTGAATACGGCCATAAGAAGTCCTTTTGAAGAATAGAGTGGAATGAAGTTAGTTACTGAACAAATATTGTTGGGGTAGTGAGAGACTATTAAATCCTCATCTACAAAGTATTCTTGTTGAAAACCTTAAAGTTGACTACAATCAATCTTTTAGATCCAACTTGTAGTTTACAGGAAGTATGGGGGATGGAGGAACAAATTTTCATCACTGAGATGAAATTAGGAAAATATAGAATGTAGGCTATTCTATAGGACACCTGACAAGGTTTCATCAAGTCAATGGGTTAAATAAAAAAATGAGAGAGGGAGAAGTAAAAATTATTCTCCATTTTAAAAGCCTTGAGAAACATAACCAAATGTAAGGAGTGGACACTGATTTATACACACTAGCTGAAGTAAGTCACTTTTGAGTCAATATGGGGAGTTTGAATATGGACCAGGTAGTAGAGGGCATGAAGAGATTTTCTAGGTTTGATAATATTGTAGTTACATAAGAAAATGTCTCCCTTTTTTGCATGCACATTGAAGTATTTAAGAGCAAATGACATGATGTCTAAAATTTGTTTTGAAATACCTCAGCACCCCCCTCTAAAAAAAAAAATAGCAATTACGGCAAAATGTTGGTAATTGTTGAATCCAGGATGATAGGATTCATTAGATAATTTTCTCTTCTGTGTATGATGAAAATTGTAAAAAGCTTTAAAGAGAGAATCTAGAATTCTAAGTGTACAAAATACTGGACATCATGTTTTGAATCAACATGAATTATAAAATGCATGATCTTCGAAAAATTATAACAAAAGGTATAGAAGATTGCAAACATCAACTCTTTCAAAAGCAGACTAAAAAATTCATTTACATCCTTTGACTATAAGTTTGTTAAATGATAATCTTGCTTTGTCCACCAAGATATATTTTTCATTAGTTTGTCTTTAATATTTAACTCATGAGGGATAATTATTATTCAAAAATAAACATTAGCTAATTCTCTTGGAAAGTTACAAGTAAAATACAACTAAAAATTCTTCCTTATCACAATTATGAGTTAAACCTTGTGTTTACTGACATTCCCACCCATACTGGTAGCTACTTTATATGCCATTTGTACAGCTGCTTATGATACAAAATCCATCAGTTATAGGCAGGGCTCAGAGGTGCCATTGGACAGAAGAGAGAATTAGTATCCTGATTTTTTTCCCCACTCCGACTGATTGACAATCTTCCCGTTTCTTCTGGAGCCCCAAATTTTCAGTATCTATTTCAGAAAACTCAAATGAGTTAGAAGTCTTAGAGAAAAAAAAAATCTTTCGATTTTACAAAAATTCAACTTTGTATGTCCAATGACAATAAGAAATATAATCCCTAACAGCTCAAGTAACCTTTTGGTTTACACGGTAAAAAGATGAATATCACTGTGTGGGTATAAGTTCCAACTTGTTCAGCCAACCCCCCAAAACAACCTGCTTCTATAGAAGCCTGGATCAAGTTTCCTCATCCAATTAAGAAACTATTCATATGCATAGGAAACTCCAAATCCATTTCCTCAGAAGAGCAGAGCAGAAAAGGGACACAGTGATTATTTCATGTTTTCAAATGTAAACAATAAAACTAATGAGAATGCTCACAGGCATGGGAAATATGCAAATACAATTATTTCTTTACCATAGAGTGGCATTATTTTAATACAGGAAGGCACTGTCCTGCTACAAAGGCCACCAAAATGATTCAGCTCCTACAAGGAAAAGCAGCTTGGTCGCCCTCAGCACTGTTTAAAGGACTGTGCAAATGACACACATTGTGAACAGAACCACTCAAGGAAATTCCAAAGTGGTTCTAGAAAGCTCGCCTAAGATAAACAGCTTTGGCTATTTCAGAACTTCTGTTAAAGACACAGCTGGGGCATCTCCTAGGACTTAACGAGATGATATGGTGTGAGCCAGATATTCCAAACATAAACACAATTTACCAAGTAGTTCAAGTTATCATTAAGCTTCTCAGAGGGTTTTGAAGAACCCTGGATTTCCCCAAGATCAAAGGCTCTGGATCTCAGCAGTTTGGCAATATTGACATGACTTTGCTTCTAACCAGTATTGAAAACTTTTGTGACTAGGAATGTCCCAATGAAACCCAGGATGTTAGGAACTGATATGTTTATGGGGTCAAAGCATGTTGACTGAGGTTTTAATTTCTGATGAGTTAAATTAGTAATAAAACTTACAACATACAAAATTGAAGAATAGGTCTGAGGTCCATGCCCCATTCTCTCAAGGCTTCATTTTGAAAGTTCTATTTTATGCTCTATTTTTTTAAAAGGATGTTTCCCATTATCAGCAAAAGTAGTTACATTGCAAATAAATTAGTAAGATAATATTCCATTTATAAGTCATAGCTCCCCTATCTGTGAAATGTGAAACACAACATTTCATTGAGAATATAACCACCATCATAAAATGATATTTATTCACATGTCCATTCAGCATTTGTAAATTGGCATTTGAAAGTGTCAGGTGTGCACTGAGGGGAATTTGTTTTCTATTAAAGTAATCCTCCCCAAAGATTAATGTGTCACAGTAGCATAACGATTTAGAGTTAAAAGAATCATTCTCAAATACAAAGTATATAAACATAACCTCTTAAGAAAAACTAAAACTGAAATAGGTCAGCAGTTAGAATACTCTTAGCATCGAGCTCCTCTTGAGTAAAATTTCTAGAGGTAATGATGATGTTTCTATTCATTTATCCCAGATGAAGCTCTAACAAACAAGAAACCAATGAATCCAGGAACCAAGCATGTCGACTTGAAAATAGTTATACTTCAAATAAATACTTCCATGCAAAATGTTTCCCAATAATAAATGAAAGCAAACAAACAACCAAGAATTTGTTAAATATAACTTTTTAAATATATCTCTGGTCTAATTTTTAATCATTCAGAGTGAAAAAAACAATCATTCTAAACAAAAAGAAATAGCCAGCTAGTAAACTGAACCCATATTTTCAAAATAAAGACTGTCACTAGACTACTCTTCTAGGGATTTAGCAACAATGGAAATATTTAAAGGATTTAGCTAGAACAGTCCTATATTATTAAAAAGTTACTTAACACTTTAAAAAGTCTTTACTGACATTGAATCTTTTCAATAACAAATTGAACAGGAATTCACATTCCTATTTAGCTTGAAATGCTTTTAGATTTCCTTCTAATATTTGAACATCTACATAGTAAATACAGTCTTCAAACTCCAATTACAGTTCTTTGATTTAGAACTGTGAATTCAAACAAGATCTAATAATACTGTTGTCCTTAGGCAACTATTAACTTAGCATATTTTACTTTGGGTGGGACTTTAGACTCTTCTCCTTCAGCCTAGGCTCTTTTCTCTGAGCTGCACACACCATTTCGTGATGATTACATCACTGTACTATCACAGTATTCTAACCTTTATGCCAAACTGGCCAGATGTGAAAATATAAAGCGCTGTGATGCAAACCGACTTAAAACACCAACAATGCCAAAGGATTTCAGGCTTTTGGTAAAAATTGTCCTCCAGAAAGCACATCCAACAGGACTGTAAAGTGAATCTCATTTTTCACTTTTTTAGTTGTGCCAACTAGAGAGGCTTATTAAACCAAGAGAGCCACGTTTGCTGGGAGAAGGGGGAAAGGTTGTGGGGTTGCCCAGCTTGATAGCATGAGGTATGGATAAAATGGACAACACTTACCATCTGTCTTAGAACACACACTCCAGGAGTATCCACAGTACCTGCATTATCAGTATTTTTCTAACTGCCTTCTTGAGTTTTAGTCCATAAAATGGCAACACGAGTAAGAAAGCCAGATGGGAAGTATAATGAGCAATGCCCAATGCCATGTTCACTTACCTGCAAAAGGAAAAGCAAAGGTTTAAATGCTCTAATCATAAAGGCACAATTACCGCCTCACATCTCCACTAATTAGCTTGAACTTAAATCGGATTATGTGATACAAAAAAGAGACAAATATCGGGTTGTCAGAAAAGTCATGAAAAGTATTTTTTTCTATGTTTTTTGTTGCAAAAATGCAACATGACTTTTCCAACAACCCTATATAACCTTGGGGCCTCTAATAACACCGTTTGGAAACAGAAAGTCCCTTCTGCCACTGATCAACTATGAACTCTTTAACAGGTACAAGTTAATTAGATGCAGAAATGGGATCAGTTATTTTCTTTATGATGAGTTGATAATTCCTCTACAGTGTATTGAAGAGCAGATGTGATAATAAAACGGGTGATAAAAATAGAAATCTCTTTAAGATCTTGAGGGTATCTCCCCAGAAAGTGCCTCATGATTGTCACTAGATCAGTTGCACCTCTTTCTTTGTAGAATAAAATGGTGCTAGTTATTGCTGGGATTTTGTCCATGGTCTCCTAGGCAACAGACAGCGACAGGAGCCATAAATAGAGCTCAGACACCATCACTGTTTGCTACGCTGAAGTATTTTGCCCTGATATACTTCAGTGTATACATTCTCACACATTCTCAGAGTTATGTTTTAGCATGAACAGTCCTCTTATCTCAAAGCACAGGAAATATCCAAATACTGAGGCACCAGGGACATATAACTGGCAAAAAAAAAAAAAGTAAATGTAAGACACAGCTATAGAGATAGTTTATCAACCTACCTTAAAACATAATAACAGCTAATATTTTTTAGCTCTCCTCATGTGCCAAGTACCAGAGCATTTTACATGTGCAAACTCATTTTGCTTTTTTTATTTAAGTACAGTTGGCATACAATATTAACTATATTCAGTTAAGGTGTACAATATAGTGGTTTGTCATTTTTATACCTTACAATACGATCACCCCACTGATTCTAGTAGTAGTCATCTGTCACCATTCAAACTTATCACGATATTATTGACTATATTCCCCTTCACCTTTTTCTCTCATCCCCTATCCCCCTCACCTCTGGCAACCATCCTTTTGGTCTCTTTTTCTGAGTCTGTTTTCGTTGTCATTTTTTTTTTAAACAACTCTTTGAGGTAAGAACTAGTATTCTTCTCATTTTCTATATCGGGAAGTTAAGAATCAGAAATAAACTTGCTCAAAGCTACATGGCCATGAGTGACAAAGCTAGAATAAAGACATGTATTCTTTTATTATTACTAACTTAGATTTCAGATTTCTGCATCAAAACATCAAGTTTTCCCCCTCGTTCCGACATATTACTGAAAGACTGAGGAAGAGTTCATAACTGTGCACTTCAAAAACCATCACAATGACAATATGGTTTTACAGCTGTTTTCTAGAAGACAGAGCATCATTTCCTTAGAACAAAATAGTAATATGTGTGTGATAGAAACAAAATGCTTCCATCTATCAAAGTTTGCAAGTATCAAATCACTATTTGTCCTTAGGCCGGTACTATAAAACTGACCTCACAAAAGCTCTTCAAGGAATTTTCACAGGATTGATACCTGGTACATATAACATTATAAAATGTAATTAATATACATAACAGAACCTTTTATAGTTAATGGTATCTCACCTCCTTTCAATGCATCTCTACATGGAAGCTATGTGCTTACTCCACCGCATTAGCTATTTCTCTGTTTGGAACACTTTTTTGGACTACATTCAGCCATATTAGTTCCACAAGACAATGATCTCATTACTTTATGGTATCCTTTTATTTTTGACTAAAAACATTATCACTTGGTGGAAACAGTCTTTCACCTAGTGCCAAATAACATTTTCAAAAATCAAATCCACCCTTATAAAATATTTGCATTTATTAAATTTAACACATAGATACACAGGTAGGTAGACAGATGACACAGATAATTCGATACAGCTTACATATACATATATTATACATATATTATATATCTGTATATCAAGGCAATCAAGTATCCCTTGAATATGCATAGTACTTTCTAGACTGCAGCTTTGGAGGGTAAAATGTTCCTTTGAATGTTCTGGCATGTATGTGGTTTTCTCCTAATAATCTTCTCATTGAGGTCAATCGTAGAAAGGATCTGATTCAATTAATAGTCATTGATTACCTAACGTGTGTCAAGTGCAATGCTAAGTATTTTCACATATGTCAGCTGAATTTACTTCAGCAAAAATCCTCCTAAAAAGATATAATTCCTATTTTACAGGTAAGGAAACAGACCTAAAAATGAGCAAGCCCAAAGTCAACACATCTATTCACTAGGATTCCAGCCTAAGTCTCCAGAACACAAGATATTCTGTGGACCACTGCTTCCATATAACTGCATAACTGAGCAGCTCCTGTTTATAAGGATAATGTGAGATACACATATGTGTCTGAATGGGAATAATTTTCTTTAAAAGAGAGAGAAGCATTCATCGGCTTAGTCACCTTCTTTCTTATGATTTATATTTTCAATCTGTCCCACCCAGATCGACTATTCTAAATACTACCTGAACTCTGGAGAAAAGTTAAGCATATATCTTCATTTACAAGTCAATTTCAGTTTAAACAGAAATGATCAAAACTGTCCAAACCTTTTCTTTTCTTTAAATATGTTAGCAAGAGAATGCTGACCACTGCAATTTGTCTGGGGTGGGTATTGTTACTATGGCTGTAACTTTTAGTTATTGGAGAATTACAGAGGGAATAAGTCAAGAAAAGGAGTCAGGCTAAAGAACAGAAAAAGCAGCTCCCAAGTCATCGTGTTTTTTTGTGAATTCCACAAAATTAGAAGGTAATTGTTGTGATAGAAGATTAGCACTAATAACATCTGTGCTTTGTCATCGTACTATTGGGTTGTCAGAAAAGGGATGTATTTTTTCTATGTTTTTCATTGCAAAAATGCATCGTGACTTTCCCGACAACCCAATAATAAAGTTCCACTCCAGAATTGCATGACAAAAGCTATTAGCAACTAATGGTAAAATAAATGCTTAATACATCCTATAGACAATATCTTTAATAAAGGAGTTATTTTATGCAAATAACTATTCATGTGTCTTAGAATATTATTTTCAAAGCATTTACAGATGACTGCACATGGCCTCTAGCCACTTATTTTGCACATTCATTTGAGGCCAGACCTCAACTCCTGCAGAATATCAGAATGATCAAGCCAGTTGCCCCCAGTACCAGACTGCCCTCCTGCTTTTTACCTGCCACTTCCCCAACTCTTCACACAACCATTAGCAGGACAGTCATGGAGCACCTTCTTTTAAATGGCAGAAAACTTTGCCAATTTAGTAGTATACAGAATACTTTATTTTCTAAAGAGTTTCAAATGTCTCTGGTAGAGACAGAACATTTAAAGGTCTCAACCAGCAATGTAAACAAATCTCATGCTTAGGCCCATTGAGTCAAGACTGAGATAGAGAGCCATCGTGGAATTATCTACATTCTAGAAACATGAGCAATGCTCCTAAGAGCATAGGGTGTCCAGCTTCACTGTGGGTGACACTCAGGGAAACCACCTTGCATGTCACTGGTTTCAGAGAACTTGAACCTTTTCTAGCAATTAAATAAAGTGCAACCTGCAGACCCAACCTGCAGGTCTGGGTCTCATCCTGTGTACGAAAAGGTCATCATCACCTCCCCAAAGGTAAAGTAAATTAAAAAAAATAACCCAATAGGGTTGTTCTGCATCAGTTGTCTTAATGCAGTGATTGAAAACCAACACTTCATCATATCTTGAGTTCTTTTTGCCCTCCGCACCAAGCAATG
>NW_017731389.1:3696823-3700209 GCF_001890085.2 Hipposideros armiger | reverse complement strand
TTCCTCTTTCCTCAGATTCTGTCTTGTTTTCGGGCCAGAAGACTAAGAAGATCACTAAACAGAAAACTAGAAACAAACCAACTGTCAACACTGAAAGCTAATAATGTGTCATTATATTGGTAAAAACGACGAATTCCCCTGGTCTCTTTGGGGCCAACTATATGCCAGGCACTGTGCTAGTTCTGGATAAACAGCAGTGAATGAAGTGCATGTGTTCTCTGCCTTCAGGGAGCTGGCAGTCTAATGAAGAGGATGGATGACATCAAGCAAAGACGCCAATCAGTGTTCCACGCAGTACCAACTGTGGTCAGTTTTAGAGTGAAATTCTCAAGGGCAGGGATAACGGAATCAATAGGGAACAGTGACCAAGGATAATAGGGAACTTGGGAGGGACCAACTTAAGGTGTTTATAAGGTTGGCTTGTGGAAAACAGAAAACAACATCGAGTACCTTTTGCTGAAATAGGGGAGAAAACTACTTCTAAGACAATTTCATATGACCGAGGGGACAGGTATTGACAGCGGGACCTGTTCCGTAAATCTAATTTTATCTTCACAGCCCTAACAGTTTCACAGAGGAGGAAACAGGAAGATCAGATAACTTGCCCAAGATCACACAGCTGATAGACTCAAGGCCTGAAGAAGTTCTATTCCAATGCTCTTTCCACTGACTACATTTTCCTCAGGCCTGCAATTATCACAGGGGTGTAAGTACAGCATATCCCCTGCCCCCTTTTTAGAAAAAAAAAGCAACCTGCCTTTTAGTGACAGCTAAACTTACACGGTGGGTAGAGGTGGTGAGAAAAGATTTCCCTAAGCAAGAGAACCACATTATGTTACCGATAGTTGCTACACTCTTTCAAAATGTCAGGCACTCAACTAATCGACCATTAAACTTTGCAGTGACAACTACAGAGGGAAGACTAGTGACAGCTCGGGTGCAAGAGAGCTACAGCGTAGTGGGGAAGCCACAACTATGGCGTCAGCAGAGCTGGCTTCCAGCCCTGGTTTTGCTGCTGGGGAAGGAAACATGGTGATTAGGAACACATACGGGTAAAAAAGCAACTGGCTTTTACATGTACAACTTTGTACAGAGTGAATTTTGTGCCACATGCATTTATTACCTGCCCCAAATGCTTAATTATACTTTTTAAAGACAAAAAGTAAAGTAAAGGAAATTACTGCAACCCTGGACAAGTCACTACCTTTTTAAGACTCAGTTTTCTTATTTTCAAAGCTTGCCTCTCAGGATTGTTTTGGGAAATACACAAAATTTTACATTTGAAAGCACTTTGTAAATTACAAAATAAAGACCACTATAAGAAGCGTTTAAACAGGAAATGGAGCAAAGTGCAGTTTGTGTAAGACAAAAATTAAGATGAGCCCCAGAGGTACACANATTAATGACCAAGTCGGGTTAAGTACTGCAGGAACAGCTGGGAAACAGCAGTAATATTACGGGAAAACCAGGGAATTCACCTAAGACGTACTAAAAAAAGAAACAATAAGAAAGGACAATTATTTCTATAATTTAAATGATTCATAGTTACTAATTTTCACAGAAAACCTGCACTAAGGAATTTTCGAATGAACAAGTTTAAAAATAGCTTTGTCTCAAATCATGGGATAAGGAATGAAACATCGATAAGACAAATCTGAATTCGTTTTAAGAGATACATACTTCTATTAGTGTTTTTCTCACTCAACTATGTGTCTGCCTCCCTCATGAAATTGCTAATTATAGTTACAGCAGCTCGTTTATTTTTTGCTTTTCAAGGATCTTAAACAATACCTGATCCACAGGTTGTGTTCAATATTGCTCAATAAATGAATGAAAACACATCAAGGTGTGAGGCGCTACAGTGGGCACCAAGATGGTAAGGCATGGCCATTGCTTGCAAAGACCTTAAACACTAGTTGTGGGGGTATTTAAACATAAAAGCCAATTACCAGTCAAGATTCCACTTTGTAAGAGACTCTTTGTTCTGATGGTAAGTGCTATCACCTCTGAGAGTTCGGATGAGGAAGAGACCACCCTAGGTTGACAGAGGGGAGGAACCGGTGAGGCTTACTTGAGGAAGTGAAATGGAACAGAGATAATACTGAAGGGGGATGAGTTTTAGACGCTAAGGGATGTTTGGTTAGAATGGGGGTTGGTGCTGAGTAGGAAAAAAAGTTGAAAATGAAACCGGTTCAAATGTGACAGTCAAATAATTTCAAATTGATAACATACTGACCTCCCCCTACATACACCATACTGTTTGCCTTCTTCCTACTGTGAAAAATTAAAAACCCCATCTGTAAAATATTTTAAAGCAGCACATACCATTCATGGAAATGGAACAGGCACTTGTTTTTTTAGAAGACATTCTTATGTATAGCACCGACTCAGGCAGTAGCAAGAAACAAGCAGTTATTACAGAATTAGAATAGCCTTAAAAAGTATGAGCATACCTCGTTTTATTGCACTTTGCTTTTTTGCACTTCACAGATGTTGCATTTACTACAAATTAAAGAAGGAAAGACACTAGCAAAAAGATTACAGCTTGCTTTATTGCAGTGGTCTGGAACCGAACCTGCAATATCTGAGGTATGCCTATATCTATAGACCAATCAACGGGTTGATAAAATAAAAATTCCCAAAAGAGGAAAAAAAAAACTCTAATAAAGAGTAATACTTAACATTTAATAAGCTGTAAGATTCAGGTATTAAGGAATCAAAATGGCCCCCTGGCTCATTAGAATGGGTATGGGGTACACCTGATTGATTTCCAGATTTTCAGCCCCAGTTCTAATATTTCATTGTTCAAAATTGCCTAATATTTGCTTCAAGATCAATGTAAAAATACAAATTTTGGAAAACAAAGAAACATGTAGTGATCTGCCTGATTGATTGAATGCACAGGAACAGAAATCTAAATTAGAGACATCTATAAACCTGTACAATGATCAGGGAACTTGAATCCCATTTCTGCCAGCTACCGTGGTTGTTGCCCTGAGAGATTCACCTCACACATGTGAACCTATTTCCTCACCTACCAAATCAGAATAAAGAGATGCAACCCACAGCAATGCTCCAAGGATTCCGGGAGACACTGTATGGGGGCATTCCATGTCACCTGTAGCACCCTGTTCATATATAGGATTTCCAGATAGCAGAAATTATGAAAATGATCCAGAACAATCTATTTGAAAAGAGAAAACTTAACTAGCTATGCTACCTTTGTGTCTCTGCTCTCATATTTCAGAGAACCTGTCTCTAACCCAAGCCCTGTTGGAGAGGTAGGCCTAGGCAGCCATATTAGTACCAGGTGCCCCAAACCCTACCCAGAGTTGATCGGAACCAAGACAAACACCTGATCAATGGTAGCCCAATTTGAACTCAAC
>NW_017731389.1:3669078-3694318 GCF_001890085.2 Hipposideros armiger | reverse complement strand
GCCCAGCCTCCTTTCTACTGGGTTTCCTCTTGCCCCAGGGATGGAAAATTACGGTTTCTCCCGGCTTCGTCATAAAAGCCCTTCCTATAGATGCTGAAGAACACAGTGAGGGAATCTTACCTTTGCCTCCCTTCTTTTGCTGAAGGCATAAGGAAAATCAAGAAAAGCAAGGTGGCAATATCTAAGGCACTGAGGTGCCCTTGGCCCAGACCCAATGCCCTGGGTGAGACTTTGAAGAGTGACAAACTCCAGCAAAGAGGCTGACACATTTGCCTGTGTGCCTGGGGGCAGTTTTTGCAATACAGACAAGCTCTGCCATCTATCCAGTAGCCAAATAACTCCCCGCGGGTCTTACATAGTTAAGGCTCCAGGCAGCTGCTACGGGAAATATAATCCATGTTCAGGCAAAGTCCCTACACCGGCATCCAATCATGGCTGACACGTGAATAAAAAGGAAGAATCGACAACAGTATGTTACAGAGGTTTGGAGGAGTGAGAAGCGTTTCCCACTAACTGAACCGCAGACTTCTTGGAGAAACTGGTCTTGTTCTGGCCCTTCATTTTACTAATAGGAAAGTTACTTCTCACTCTAAATTCTAGTGTTTCCAAATGGATTCTCAGAGAAGATCGGAGACTTGACAGTTAGCTAAAAGCATGCCTGGGGTTTCATCCCAGGTTTTCTAATTCTAGGTAAGCCAACAAATGTATATGCAATACCTACTGTGTTCCAGGCACCATTCTGGGCACTGGGATACAAGGGTTAAAATAAATAAATAAATAAATAAATAAATAAATCCTGAATCATTCATTGCCTTCAAAGAATTCATATTCTGGTGTTAATTTGATTATATTTCATCACAATGAACACAAAGGCACAGGATCATAAATATACCACTGAGGAATATGAATGGCATCAAACTCAGGGTGTGTGTGTGTGTGTGTGTGTGTGTGTGTGTGTGTGTGTGTGTGTAGGACCAGGAAGATGGGTTGAAGGGTCAATCAGTTCTAAAATCACTGACATTTCTTTGTCATGAAGTGATAAGGCGCTGTGTTCTGACTGTGGGCCTCAATTTAAGCAATGTTAATACAAGCACACACACAAAATCACATGTCCTGATCGAAAACGGTGGGCCTCAGATTCAAGCACAGGTGTACTGATTTCAAATCCCATTCTCATCCCCAGCCATGCACAGGGGTGGAAGGAAATCATGAAATGCCTCATGGAAAGACATATAGCAAAGGAGTAAAACAAATGAAGATGGAAAAAAAACCATTCAAACAAGACATCTTCTCAAAAGTCTGCCCAATTCGTATACAATTTCCAGTATGTTAACAATCTTAATATTTTTTTCCTCTGTGAATTTTTTTGTCCATATATTCTCCCTTCCTTGACAGCTACATCATAAACTGCTCCAGTGAAGGCACAGCTTTTTCTATTTTTTTAATTACTCCCTGAGTACTTATGGTGTTTTTGCCCACTATTGTCAGTCAGATCACACCGACTGGCACACAGAAAACGTGTTCTTCTGCAAACTTCTATGACATGACCCCTTGCCAAAAGTAAAAATGGAAAACAGTTTTTAAGTATTAATAGAAAAATTACATGTAGAGAGATGTTTCAAAATCTCTGATCCAAAAGTCTTAATCATTTTTCCATTTTGCAATTGTATCTTAAATATTTGTTTTCCAAAATCTGATTTACAAACTAGTTCAATAGTGTATTATTGCGTAAATGTATCAGCAGCAAACCAATTATTTTCTACAAAAATCCATTATTTCAAAAATAAAAGCAGTGACAGCCCTTTGGTAAGTACAGCTAAGTTCCATCTATTTGGGGGCAATACAAATCATTCCTGTCGATAATCATGGGCTTCTGACCATTTCCTTTTCTTTATATATTAGCTATAAAAGTTATTTTTCTTCTTTGTAAGAGACCACCAGTATGTTTACATCTCCTGAGTTCTAATGAATATGCCTTATGTGTTAAGACACAGTGTATTAAGAATGAATTATGTCATACTGCAAATACCTTTCTTAAGTATCTAGTTCAGAGACGTCCACCCAATAAAGGAATGTATTATACATTATATAACACAAAAAGCTAGTGCGTCTATAGCAAAGACGTGCTCTACTAATTAACCATCAGCTACTCAGGTTCCTGATTGGAGCAGATGGGGGGGGGAAAATCACACTTGTATTAAGTATCTTAGTGTTTAAATAAAGCCTGGAGTACTGAGTAGAGGTTAATATCCTACGTGAAAAAAGAATTAGCAAATTCATGACGGGTCTGATTAAACTTCATTTGTAATCATAATGAGTGAAGTTTGAAAGATCTCATAGTTAAAAGTAGAGAGTAACATAGAATGGTGGCAACATTGGGTGATGGTGTGGTATAAAGCCCCCAAATCATTTTATAACATCTTACATTTTAAACCATCATTCATGGTTCCTTACAAACCATGCAGGGCCTAATCTGGAACCACTTTTTTCCTTTGTAATGTAATTGATCAAAGCCATGAGAAGGGTTGCCTTATTCAAAAGATGGCCCTACCCCAAAAAGTAATTACAAAATCTCCACATTTCCTAAATCACTTCCAAAACATCACCATTTGCTCATTCTCTGTAGCTGATAATCAAAGCTACCAAAATACCTACCTTGCTTCCAAATTTACAACGGCAGCAAACATAACTTCAGGAATAATTAAAAGTGGAAGGAAAAAAAAAAAAAAGACCAGGTAACCGTGGCTACCATCAAAAGATTAAAAATAGGTTACCCAAAGAAGTTTTTTTCACTTTGAACACAGTTTGATTAATCAGAGTGGTAAGAAAATGTCAGCTCCATGGGGATTTGGGGAATGTGTGCAGTTTTCTGAAATAAACCACATGGCTAAAAATCAACGCACGCCCTTGCAGGGAGCCCAGCTGAAAACCATTCATTGTCCTTACCTAGTTTTCAGGAGTCTCTGCTGGCCTCAACCCACAAGCGCCTCTGGGGGCCAGGTGTTTCCAATTTTATGCTTAGTTTAAATGCCCAGGCTGGGGTTCGTTTCCTGCTGCCACAGGACCACATAATGGCTCTGACTCTTAGGGACTGCTAGGTGCTCCATATCAAGACATATTTTTTTGTGAGCAATGCATATGTTTTCTGCCAGATTTCTGCTTGGAAAATGGCTTCTTACTGTCTAGCCCCTGTGCTAGATTCAAACTGTTCAGTTCCTGTGCCCTACATTCCACAACCGTTGTTTGTTTAAATCTTTGACACTTGACTTTCCATCCTTGACTCAGGTTTCGGATGTTTTCCCACTGTCTGGCATTGGCCTGAGTCTTCACTCTAAACTGTCGAGTTCCAGTTCTTCTGATGGAACATAGCCAGAAGCTCCTAAATATTCACCCACATCTTTACAGGATTAGGGGCTCTGAATCCCATGCACTGGCTCCATTTTTGCCATTTGTTAAACGGAGATAATAATGCCCACTTTACCGATTTAATACCCTCCTCATAAGGCTTTATAAGGCTGCTATGAGTTAAAGGATAATCTATTTAAACGTCAAAATGATGATTCTTAGATGAATATAAATGAACAATGTTTCAAAAATTTCATGGAAGGTATTAAATTAATGAAGGAACCAGTAAGCTGTTACAACCAGGTCACAGAGCAGACACATATATAAGCAATCTGGAATGCTGAAATGAATTAATAGATATCAAACCAGCCTCTTCCACAAGGAAGATGGGTAGTGGCAACTGAGGCTCCATAAGACAAAAGCTATTTGCCTTCTATCAGTTTTTTGCAACCTATGTTAAAGATAATGAAAGACACACATCCCTAGAGAATTAGATAACGTGTGTGAATACAGTAGACATCATCTAGTACTCCATTCAAAAGACACCTAGTAGTAGTCTGCTTTTTTGCCCATTACAAAATATTTTCCATTGCCCGGGATACACATAAGTAGTTATGTGCACAAGAGCTTTCTGAATTAAAACATTTATTTACCAAACGTAATTTGTCAGAGACATATATTTTTTTCTATTGCTAAAAACACATGGTCATGCACTCTTTTGTCACCACCATTAAAAAAAAAAAAAAGAGTTGTAGCATTAAGTGAGACAGTGCATGGGACCTGCCAGGTGTTTAACAAGTGGCAGCTATATAAGACAGTAAGTGTGTATATGTGCACACATACGTATAAATATACACAGGGCTGTTCACAAGGTATCCAAAGCTTGGCCAGGCTTTTTCTTATATTAAATTAGAGGGATGCTATGAGACGCCTATGTCCACAAAGGAGTGAAAACTCCAATTCCTTCTGGCCTCTCCGTTCTTCCTCCCACCTCTAAAATCCTGGCTATCTTTAGGTCTATTTTAGGCATGGTGTGGTATAACAAATGGGTTATAGACTCCCAATAACAAGAATCTCAAAGGCTAACTAAAATCTTGTCTCTAGGAAAGGTCTTGGGAATTTGAATCAACCATCCCAGGTAATTTTAATAATCAGGCAAGTTGGGACAAACAGTAAAGTAGGCAGCTTCCTGGAGCCTGGCAATGGAGAAGGTGGTCCACCTAAGACTGTAACCCAATAAAGCCATACATTTAGCCATGGCAAGCCAACAAACAAAACTGAGATTTGGGGCCAAGCAAAATTCTATTCATCTCAACTCTTGTTGAGGGCATACTCTCAATGTTGAAGGGAAGAATCACCCCTCAAAACATGAAAAGTCCATGATCCTATAGTTCACATGATGAACTAAACCCATAAAGTGAGGCATTTTGCAATGTAATTGGACACTATAAGCTGAATCAATAATAAAGCAAACATTGTCAGTTTTTATTCATTTGTATTATTGCGATATTCAGTACTAAAACATATATAATGTAAAGACTTTATTTTCCCTCAAATAATTTTATCTGACATTAATTTCTTTGTAGAAAGCCCCCCCCCACAAAGGATAATTCTTACATGGGAAATTGTAGGTGGAATTGGTTAAATCTAAAATTATAGCATAGTTTACCTATGTAAACAGATGTTTCCCATTTTCAGTAAAAATTTCAGAAGATTCTACTATAAATATAAGCGTCCATCTTGAAAAGAAGATGTTATCATTCTCACTCCCAGAAACCATGTAAAAATTTCAAATCAGATTCCCAATTTTAACATCCACAGCTGATTTCCGCCAACTCAGAAAATCCATGCATCGATATAAGCACAAGGTACACTGGGGAAAATCACTCCACACACTGTTTCAATAATAGTCAAAAGCTAGAAGGGTTGAAAACAAACATCCATGCCTTTTTAAACAAAGAGAGCATGATGTTAAAGGAACTCAGCATTCGGCATCTTGGGAAAAAAGTAAGATACTAAATACTTTCTGAAAGCCGACTGTGTGCCCTGTACTGCAGTGGTTACCAAAATCTGAGACAAGGTTTCTGTCCCTTGTAGTTGCAATCCTTTTGTATGGAGATATATTGGGTTTTGTCCACTATCATCGGCAACAAAAAGGGTTGTTGTTGTTTTCCTTCTTACTATGTGTTTTGGTTCTGTCTGTATAAACTGTGTGAATCTGGACAATCATTTGACTTCCTTGAACCCCACGTGCAATATGAAGAGAATAGAATGCTAAGGTCATTAGTGTTGTCACAGGGGGCAATGCATTCTGTATATGATCAAGCACCTCACAAATGTTAGTTACTGTCAGTTCAATTATTCTACGCAGATGGAAAAATCTATAAAACTATTTGTATAAAAAGGAACTGGGCCCGACTGCCTGATGCTGGGTCAAGGAAAACTAGGCCAAACTGATCAAGCTATCTCAGAGACAGCAGAGAAAGGAGATTCGAATCTTAAGAATCAAAGAGATTAAACATAACGTGAGCTAGCCCAGGTTATATGGGATTTGTCAGGAACTCTGACTCTTCATGACAACATGAAACAACAAGTCAGCCATGAAAGAATTCCCCGTTCTAATGGTATAGTTCTCCCTTGTAACCTTTCCTTAGTTAAGAGAGTCCTCTCAGTGAAATCAAATACACTCATCCTTCTACACAACATGACGGGAAAATTAGAAGGGTTTTCGAAACTCTTAGTTTCCTCGTTTTACAATAGACAGATTTAAACGACTGTTCTTGGAGTACTGTAAGGTGGGTTCCCTAGAATAATTTCTTCAATATTTTTGAAACAGTGAAATCCATAGCAGCTTTAAAGACAGTATCAATCTCTGCTGAGGCAACTATAATATAACATTATTCCTGACACCCTGATTCTATACATGGGGCCCCTTTCATTGTGTGTTCCATGAGACAGACATTCTTTGAATTTTGTAGTGAGTCATAAAAATGTCTAAAAATGACTCATAAAAAGTAGTGATCATTCCAGACCATTGTGATAAAACAGTTCTTTAATATAATATGCCTACCCATAAAGAATTTGAAACAAAAAAGGCATTGTTATAGGAAAACATCAGAATCTTTCTAAACAGGCTGTTAGAAGACAAAGAACCAGCTTTTCCCCAATGCAAAATTAATATTTTCTTCAACAGGTTTCCAAAGAAATTATGTCAGTGCAGTGGGAAAGCTGTAGATTGGTAATAGTGCTATTTGTTGTTTTTGATTTTTTTTTAATAATATACACGGGAAAAACACAAACTGGACAATCAGTGAGTCTCCTTTCCAAGCCAAACTCAAAATCCCACCCAAAGGATAAATCCTAAAAAAATTTGGTGCATCCCTCCACAAATTCTTTTCTGAATATATGTATGTGTAAGTTGTCTATTTCATATTCATATACACACACACACACACCTATATACATATTATGTCAATATCTTGCACTTTTTTATTTAAATAGATATTTGAGACCTTTTACATAATGTGCTAGATAGGCAGTAATATTTTTTAAAAGCTGCAGGAAACAAATGATACTTAACTTCTAAATCAATGACTCACACAGCTCTGACTGAAAGCTAGATTCACCTAAGGACCATTTAAAATACCCAAACGTTAGAGACCTACCCCAGGTCAGCTATCTGAATTTTTAAAAGCTCCCTGGGTAAGTGTAATGTTTATCTATTGCTTAAGTGCTAAGATGAAAAGCACTGAATTTCTTCAACAAGCTTCATAAGATCAATGCACACCATGCAACCATATGCTGGAGAAGTCGTTTGTTTTTAGTAATCCATATTCATTGCAAAAACATTAAGAATACTAAAGAGAGGGAGGGGGGTTCAGAAACACCCACATCCACATGAGTTCTTAATAAATACCACCTGATAAACCGAAAAAGCAAAAATAGCATATAAACCTCCCTAAGAATAAGAACCTTGGGAAAATCAGATTTTTAAAAAATCAGTTATTCAAAGATCCTCCTCTCCCCAATTCAAAGTCCTCCTCCATTTAAGGTGAATATCTTCTGGGATTCATCCAAAAGAGCATTTATTGAGCAACTACTCTGTGCTATGTACTGAAGATACAGAGAAAGGAAATAGTCCTTGCATTTTAGAAGGTCTCTGTCCAGTGCAATGGTTTTCAAAGTGTAATTTTGCCTGCTAAACCCTCTCTTCAAATGCTGTCTGAATGGAAGGCCCATATTTAAGCCCTTGCCAGGGACAGATGCTCTGATTGAGGTGGCAAACAAGATTAGAGCCCAGATTCCTATAAGCCTGCCCTACAAGAATCAGCCAGTCACCCCAGAAACCACCTAACTGTACCTAATAGCACCGTATAATATACTCTAGCCCAGTAAATCAAAGGCAGTCACCTCACACTCCAGATTAAACTAAAGTCTAGAGCAGTACTCTCCACAGTGGGGTACATACAAAATGACCCACAGGGACACAATTAGAAAATAGTAAAGCTCTCTATGTGTTTATGGTAACAGCCTTTTGAAACCAGGCTGTTCTGTGAGGTATACAATGTTAATAATTTACTGGTAGAGTGGTTCATTCATACAATTTATAATTACACAAATTATGTTAAAATGTACGAAAGCGCCATTTTTATAAATAAGAATTGATAGCATACCAGCAGTTTCCTATGGTTCAACCTACTATGTATAATTAGAAATTGTGTGCAATTTCATATGGCTCACCCCATATATCCAGGGTGCTCAGCCTCAGCACTATTGTTGACATTTTAGGCCAGACAATTCTTTGTTTTGGGGGGATGTCTTATGTATTTAGTATGTTTACCAGCATCCCTGGCCTCTACCCACTAGATGTCAGTAATATGCCCCACTCCCCAGTTGTAACAAACAAAATGTCTCCAAGCATTGTCAATTGTCCCACAAAGAGAAAAATCACCTCTCTGTTGAGAGCCAAGGCTTTATGCTGAGTGTGTGTGCTGATTTCTTTTTACTAATGGAGTGAATGACCAAAATAGTGTGGATACCACTGGCCTAGAGAAGAAGGATGATTGTCATTAACATTTACAATACCACCAAGATGCTAACCCAATCTGGACATTTCTGTGAGTTTCACATTTGAGCCATCTGTTAAAGATAAGACAGGTTTGTCATCATCGTGAATGCTGGGACCTGCCATTGAGGGTACTCGTGACAGCACCATGCTATGTACGCAAGGCATGTGCAAAGACCCATTCACAAGCAAATGCAGAAGCAGCTGCTCTGCCAAGCTAAACTGGGAGTAGACAATAAGGGCAAGAGAAAACGTATCTGGGATGCACCAAAAACAACAGGCACATAGAGTTCAGGCTGGTATGCAGTCGTCATCAGGCCTGGGTACGCTTTGCCCAAGCGAAGGCTTTCAGAAGGCTCTGAACACCGGATCACAAAATGTTCTCAAATGCCTCATCATAAACACAGTGAGAGTCGCAATCAGTAGCCAAAGGACTGTCCTCCCAGATGCACAGTGCAAAAGGCTGTTAGTCACAGACCCATCTCCCAGCACCACCCCCACACAACGACAGAGATTTATCAGTACAATTTAGTTTTGAAAATTGAGGTTGATGCTATCTACATGGGCTCATGTGTACATACTCCAGGATATATACCTATATACACACAGTGCTAACTGAGCTTATTTTCCTCCTGTTAAAAGCAAAAAGGGCAAAGTTGAAGTACATGTTCACTTACCCATGGGGTCTGAAGGTGTGTTAGTTCTTAAAGAAAACAATATACATTAAAAACACCCCTGAAACAGCTTTTACTCATGAATTAGTTTGTCTTGGTTCCCATCATCGTTGGCATATGTAAGGTGTGACAATCTAGCAATTAGACATCATCACCTCTGCACACAAATATCAGCCTGTTACTTTTGAAACAATTTACAAATAAAGATATGTGACAGACAATTTTGAAGTACTTACTTAAAAGTCTCAGAATTCACTTTCTCAGGCATTAATATTTTTGGGTATTGAGTGGGAGGAAGTGTAGGAAGGAGGGAATTCTCAAAAGGAACGGAATAAAAGCTGGCATTGAATAGGATTTAATGAGTTGGGATTCCCCCATCCCACGTCCTTGCCTCTGAAGGGGAAGATAACAAAACTTGAGTCACGAGAAAGCCTGCCCTGGACCTGACCCCGTGGAGCAGGCCAACCTTTGACAGAGTCCTGCCATCCAGCCCCCAAACCTCAGACACAAGCCAACCTCGATGCCTAGACAGTGGCTTCTGTCGGCGAGATCCTTAGAAGATGACGACTTAAAAGATGTCAGCATCTTCCTATTTAAGTTAGCTCATGAAAGAAAACTCATAAGAAGCCATAAAAACAGGGCACAGTGCATAACTGAGAGTGAGCGTCTCCTTCAATTTTGTGCCCTAAGGTATCTCAAGCTGCAGAAGCCACAAAGACTGGGAATGCTAGGTCTGGGGTTTGAACCCCCAAGGTCTTAGTCACACCCCTATGCTGAGGCTAGTCCTGAAGGAAAGCACAGAGCGCTAGAGTTAATAAATGCGTTAACACCTTACGTCCACGATGAGCTAGCTGTAAGCCTTCATTCTCTGAGCCAGATGCTACCTCTGTGAAAAACCATAATATGTACCAAAGCGTTGCCTCCTGACAATTGAGTTGGAGAATGTGTTGGTCAAAAGGCCTTGCCCCAAAGATACACACGATAAATATTACTCTCCACCCTTCCTTACCCACCAGAACCCTTCGTTTAATAGTTTAATGGCAATTTTTCAAAATTTTCTCTGACCAAAAGTAAACTTGGTTATTCTTTACTTAGAGTCAATCAGAATATAATTATTGAACAATGCCAGAAAGCGATCTCTTCAGTCGCTAATGCTGAGTATAAGGAATTCACTCAAACATGAGGTTTCTGGGCTTTGGGCATCTGCTGTTTGGTTTATTTGTGGACTCCATGACTGGAAACTGAATTAGGCCCATCAATAGGAGGATGTGTAAATAGATTATGGGACAATCACCCAACGAACACTACACAGTCGCACATAACCCAGGAGCCCTCTGTGTGCTGAAATGGAAAGAGTCACACAATATAATAGGTGAAAAAAAGAAAGGTATAGAGCAGTGAGTGCTAGCATTTTAATGAGAAAGGAGGTTTGGTATGTGTCCATTTAGGTATGTACGCCCACGTAAACATAAATATCTCTGGAAAGATACACAGTTTACCAGTAATATTAAGTTGCCTCAGGTGAGGAAAAATCAGTGGCTGTGGGCAAAAAAAGGGACACTTCACTGTATATCCTTTTATATTTTTAGACTCTTTATGTGAATATGTTAGCTATTTCAAAAAATAAGAAAAATAAAAAAACAAATAGAAGACTGAGTAGAGATGATTACAACTTATCGTGAGCGCGTGTTAAGTAAAGTATGGTATCTGTTTGGGAGCTAGAAGCCATTACTGCAGCATTCTAGATCAGTGCTCTCTGAGGTCCCAACACCAGCATCACTTGGAAGCCTGTTAGAAAAGCCGGACCTTCGTCCCATCCAAGACCTACTGGAGAGTGATCTCTGGCAGCGGGGGCAGGAATTTGGTTAAAGAAGCCCTCTAAAACAGCGGTTCTCAACCTTCCTAATGCCACGACCCCTTAATACAGTTCCTCATGTTGTGGTGACCCCCAACCATAAAATTATTTTCGTTGCTACTCTATAACTGTAATTTTGCTACTGTTATGAATCGTAACGTAAATATCTTTTTGTTTTCCGATGGTCTTAGGTGACCCCTGTGAAAGGGTCGTTCGACCCCCAAAGGGGTCGCGACCCACTGGTTGAGAACCGCTCCTCTAGAAGATTCTAACGCTCACTCACAAGCACAGGTATAGATGAGTGATTCACACACACACTTAGCAGACTGGCTGTGGTTACATCTGGCTAATTTATTTAAAACTGGTTCCTGGGCCCCATCCTAGCCTGAATTACAATATCCTGGATGAAGCATAGGAAAGTGTATTGTTGAAAAGCCTGAATCTGACACA
This sequence comes from Hipposideros armiger, assembly GCF_001890085.2. Lineage (NCBI taxonomy): Eukaryota > Metazoa > Chordata > Mammalia > Chiroptera > Hipposideridae > Hipposideros > Hipposideros armiger. The sequence goes on along the minus strand of NW_017731389.1, from coordinate 3,682,929 downwards.
CAGCCAGAGTTTAAGTATTGCTACCTAAAACTAAAGTGGGTTGTGATCAACCCAGAGGTTTTACTGAGATTAATTTGCATATGGCAATCTAAACAGACCCAGTCCCAGGCCCACTTGTCAGGGTTACACTTCTCAGGGGTGTGTCTGTGTGGTAATAATTCTCTTTGCACAGTGTATCTCAAACTAGCATGCCTCTGAATGACCTGGAGGGCTTGCTAAAACACAAACTGCATTATTCCAAGGGCAGAGTTTCTCATCCAGTAGAAAGGGGAGAGAGGGGCTCATCATTTGCATTTCTAACAAGTTCCGGGGCACACTGCTGCTGATGCTGTTTGTCTGAGCACTTTGAGAACCACTTCTCTCCCAAGTGGCTGGTTCTCAACCAGGATGCTGCAGGCCTTTTTCAAGCATGCTCCCAAATATGTTCACTCTGCATAATACTTTTCATTTCAATTGAAGGTGCAAAAGTGTATGGGCTAGGTGTGAGACAGAACTTGGAGTTGAGCAGGTTGTGCTTTGCAGTGTTGGGTAGGGTAATACGGATAAGGATAAGGATAATTAATAAGAGGTATAGCTAAATGTTTAACAGGTACCTTCAGGAATATGTGACGAAGCCTGGTCAGGGCTGCAAACAGTTCTCATCCAGCAGAAAAATCATACAATACAGTGTAACATGTAGGGATGCAACTTAATCCCTTAAGATGTTCCTCCAACATGTCTTGTGTGAAATTGATCCTTGAACTCTAAAGGCTGAGAACCATGGCTCTCATCAGCACACTCCTGCACATCCTGTCCGATGACCTTCCTGTCCAATCTGGACTGGGCTATGGGACCCAATGGGGACGGCAGCAGGCCCAGCGTCACACAGAGGCTCCTTGGTTGTGTAAATGTTGGAGTGACTAAGATCAATATGATTAAGATACAGCTTTAGAACTGGACTGGGACACCCCACCATTTTCTGGTGAGGAGGCTATAAACCAGAGCAGATGGGGTGCTCAGCAGCTCCACAGGTGCCCCTTATGCTGGTCTCTCTGTAGCTCAGCCCAGGAGCTCTCCTTCTCTCATCCACTCAAACTCTCTCACACATATCAGTAAGTGCTTCTCAGGAACAAAAGATAAAGCTAGAGGATATAAATGCTTAGTAGCACCACAGGGCGTGAGGCTAAGAAGAAGACATTTCTGTGGGTGCTGGGGGTACTATCAGTGACATTGGAAAAAGCATCTAGGAGGGGGAGGTAAGGGGGGAACAAAGCGCAGAGTAAAACTGAATTTGTTTCTGATCCCATTATTTGTAATGCATGTTATTTTTCACGAGCTGGGCGGAATTATGTTTAGGAAATGATTGTTTTATATTCCAAAGGTAAATTTATAATGTAAAGAGATTAGCTGCTGGAGGAGAAACCTGGAGAGGAGGAGCTAGATTGTTCTCTGGCTCCTTTGTACCATTCTACTTTTATTTATCTAGTTAAGAATAAGATTCTTAATTCTTAAGAATTAATTAAAAGACTTAATTTAAAAAAATCATTCCATCGTCCATTCAAATATTAACACGATTCCTTCTTGCAATACAGTTAACACTGGATATATGAAAATATTTAGTAAAAAATTAAAGAGTTTTTGTTTCTGTTATATTTCAAGCCTCCTTCAAGTTGGTTTCTCTCCTCAACTTCTTTGTCGTGCCCTGACCCACCTGAGGTTTTATGACAGAACCCTATCACCCTGGAGGTGGTTCTCAGGAGGGCCATATTAGAATCTCCAGGTAGGAAGAAGAATCATAGCATTAATATCCCGAAATAATAACAATTACAACAGAGTGATGACACATATAACTGGAAGAACAAGAGACATCTGTGGCTCCCCAAATTCATGGATCCCTATGCATGTAAGTTCCTCCACGTGCATAAATAACAAAGGATACAGGACAATTAAGTTGCAATAGGCAGTAAGCCCTGAGCGGATTGATGGACCAGCTCACCAGGTGACTTGTTTCTGCACACCAGCCTTCTGACACATCCATGTCTCAGCAAAATTACAGGTGACTCTGGATCACTTAGGAAAGGCTGGCACTATGCTATGAAATCTGCAAAGATCAAGGGTCAACTATACAATGAAAGATAACTGGGTGTTTCAAATTGCAATAACAAGTCAAAAAAGTCTTCGCGATGTATATTTTTTTCTACTTGAAATTAGTTTAAAGAGTCCTCTGGGTAAAATATAGAAGCACTCAAGAAAAATAATACATCTCATATCAGTAGGTCAGGGCATTTAATCTGCAACAGCCTAAATGTCCTCCAGGGTATATACAAAGTTTCCATTTCTCAGAAGCTTGTCAGTTCCACTTGAGAGTGTGACTACTTAAAAAATTCTAAATAAGAGCTATTAGTGTATATAAGAAAGCTGTAATTACCCTGAAATCATAGCCAGGAGCCAACCATAACAGTTAAAATGACAACTTTCTGTCTTCCAGTATGGGGAAAATACATGTGTCTTATTACTGCAATTGGTGAACTGCTGGGTTGCGACAAAAGTCCCAACGCTATAGGATGGAAAAACACTTCCCTAGCCTTCTAGCAAGGAACAAACTCAAGAAAAGAAGTCCAGCAGGATCAACCAGTGTCAATCAGCCTCCACTATTAAGCCTTCATAGACGCGCAAAACCAAACCCAATTTCACCGCCGCTGGGTAAATATCCACGCAACTCCAGGGGACTAGCTGGGCTTGCTGCAGCTAGGGCGGCAGAGCTGCTACCTTGGGCACAGTTTTCTTTTTGTCAAACCATTGAGCATTACCACTAGGAATACAGGTCACTATAAGCTGGTGAGCTTAAATCACAACATGTGTCGTTTTAAAAACAACACTACCTTTGCTTGGGTTCTGATGTTTGCAGTTTCATAATCCCTTAATATCAGTAGATTTTTAGATTTAGCCCAGATATGAGATAAGCATACTATGTGAGACAAATGCAGACTGGGAAATGCCTTACTTTTTATTTCTCTAGTTTATGAGCAGTAGAAGATAGTAATAGGGTCATCCGAAATTTCTAATTCAGTGATGTCCACCCAAGTCCATCCACTCTGGGTACCAGCTCCCTGAACTCCTGAAGGCTCTGAAAGCCCCTTTATCGGAGGAGACCATCATTCTTTTTCCTTTGAATCATAAGTTGCAAATGCTGAGTTAGCTACATGTAGTGGAATAACATGACAAGGAAGCCTTTTGTTATAAGTAAGAAAAGTATGCGTCCTCCACATAACTCAGCAATAAAGAGAAGGAGGCCATTATTTCTTGGTTTGATATTGATCTGACCTCAGTTAGGGCTGAGTGGAGTCGGCTCTAGACCATGCACTCTCAGCAGGACGATATTGGTCCCTACAGAGAAAATACTGGTTCTTGGAAGGTGGGAAGGGAAACAATCTTAGATATTACACATTATTTGTATATATAAAGCACAGATACACATATATATGCAGTATATAAAGTGATATACAGTCTATCTATCATATTAAAATTTCATGGGTGGGATGATTAGGGAAAAAAAATGTCTCAAGAGGCTCCTTAGGACAATAATGAAATAATGGTTGAGAAACACTGCTCTAGATATTGGCAAAACAACCGTTTGAAACCTCCAGCCAAAATAATCACAATCATTATTTTGGAAATAACAATTTGTTGTTGAAATTTAAGCTTTCAAGAACAATCAAATTATTTTCTTTTTAAGGGTAGCCATTGTAAATCACAACAAAGCAAAAAAGAACTCTATATGGTTACAAATATTTCACAAGATGCCTGTGATCTTGTTGGGAATGACCGAAAACTACTTTTAACAAGCTGATCATGTCATTTTTTAGGAATTCACAAAATATTTATCTCTCTTATTAAACTTCTCATAAAATATTATATAATATTAAAATATTAAATAATATATATATATCATTCTCTCCTGTCAAAATCCTAATCACAGATAATTTTATAATTGCTGATGAAAAATTTAACAAAATTATTTTAAAGATTATTAATTGGCATCTCTTGTTAAACTCCAGAAAGCTTGTTTTGCAGAAAAATGCACAAATATCAAAAGCACGCATGAAAAATTGAACAAGCTGTATACTGTTACAATGATGTAATAGCAAAAAATGAGACACATGCCACCTGCAACTCATCTGCTTATCCCCTTAAAAACTCTTTCAAGTAAAATTTTATACACGAAACATGAAAATATTTTCCTCATTAAAAATGAATAATGGAGTAAGTTTCTAAAATAGTTCACATTCACGGAGAGGGATATTCTTTTCTAACATCCTGAAACATACCCAAAATGAGTTTATGCATAAAATTCCCTTTTCTGGAATCTTCTCATACCACTTCAAAAAATAAATTATATGAACAACAAAAAATGGCCACTTCTGCCATTGAAAGACAGGGTAACCAAGAAGCTTCCAACCAGTTAACTGTCGGTCAACTGGTGACAAAGATTTCCACGACTGAATCTGTGTCATCTCTAATGACAAGTCATGTCTCCTTTCTTCCAGTTCTTTCTTCTTGAAGTAACAGAGTATCCGAGAATTAAAGCGGCCAGAAGACAGGTCTGCTGGCCATAAAAACTTCTAATTTGATTTATGCAAGAATAAATCATGATCACAAAAAGGGACTGGCACTCTTCTAAATTAAAGTCATCCCAATAATTACAATCAGAGTTCCTCAGTGGGCTGAAACAAAGCCAACAGAAGCATTAACCTAAATGTCTGCTTCAGCAAGAGCCAGAAAATGCTAATGTTGACATTCAGCTTCAAGAAAAATTATACAGAAAAAAAAATGGCACCAAAAGAAATCACATATCAGTGGAAGGACTCGTAAGAAATGAAAATCTGGGGAAAAGGTTTTAAATTCCACAGGCAACTAACCAAGAGTTTTGTTTTCATTAAGGGACTGTCATTTTGTAGAATGAAAACAGTTATTTTCTGACATGTCACTGTTAGAGCTATTCAGCGTTTTAATGGTTGACATAAGATTTGGGGAAAATTAAAAAGTCACATGTTAAACAATTCAGCAATTTAATGTGATGTGAATCTAGTGTTAGATTTCTCATTTATTTCTTGAACATGCTAATTCTTTTAAGATTAGGATATAAAAGTACTTCTAAAGAGAACAACGGAGCATCTTCAACTGAGAGCCTCAAACCATCACATGGGTATCTCATGCACAAAAAACAGAGAAAGTGATGGCAATTGAGTAAAATTTCTACCATATGAACCACCAAATTAATGTCACTCTTAATATATATTGTTGTATTATATTCATAATACCCCAAGAGTGGCCTAAATGAGAAGTTTGCTTTTGAAATTTTCAGAAGAAAATGGAAATCAATATATGTTATGGAAACAAAGTGTACTAATGACTCTATATTATGAAAATAAAGTATTGCTCAAATGGAATAAATATTATCAAGTAGCCTTATTTCACAGAAATAAAAGAATTCATATTTGATTACTAAAATTATAATAAGTTGTAATTGCATTAGCCATATGATATAACCTCAAATAAAATCTGAATTGTATGCCACACTTAACATCATGGAACAAACAAGGTGACATTTCATTTTCGTTTGTGTCACCATTTCGTTTGTGTACAATGACTAAGATGCTCCTACAATGTGTGATTCATGATGAGTCATTCTTATAAAGGAGTTTTAAATGTATTAGGGTAATGAATAAATTCAAAATTTTTAGAATAACAGTAAGGAATCTGAGAACATCACAAATACTTTCATATAAATGCCATTTCACTTTGAGCAGGGCAAACATGGTTATACTTAATTTTGTGATATACTCTAACCATGAGGCCACCAATCATGGTCTAATATTTGGGTTGGGTCACATGTCCTTGGACAGCTGCTTTTAGAAGTAGATATTTCAGGATGATGACTGAAATTGAGTAGTACAAAGAAAATGAATTAACGGTGAGCAATAGCAACAGATAAGAATTCCAAATTAAAACAACCTACTGTCTACCACTTAAGAAGGTCTTGTACGCTATACTTGTCCTATTGTCTAGTATATACGATTCTTCACAGCCAGAACCTCACAGCTATGTGTTGGATAGCAGGTTTCATGCCACAGTACAATATCTTTTGTTTCCTTGGAGGAGGACATCATTACTCGTGTTAGTTCACCTTCTGGCCCCTTAAAAGCCTTAAAAGACTATTTCTTCATCAAGCCCTTTGCTTTAACCACTCTGCTTGAAGTTTGTTCAATTATTTAGTCATTCATTTAGTCATTCAACAAATATCTGCATAGTCTATTCTATATGATATAAAATCTGCTAGACACTGGGTCAGATACAAAGAAGGAATACTCGTATACATTTAACATATTGTGTGATTCTACAGTTATTTTTTGAATGCAACTGTTCCTTCTGCATTTAAAACTTCTAAAATCAGGGACTATTACCTTCCATATAGAAAGTATTAAATGTACTGCTAGATGAGACACATATCAAGAGTGTCCATTAGAATTACTTTTACCCTTTCTCAAAAGAAGTAGTGTATTTAAAATTATAATATGTGTTATAGTTATTTAAATAGTAAATTTTAATAGAAACATTTAACATATATATTTCAATTTGGTGTTTATCGTTGGTTATATACATTTCACCAACCCAAGTTGTATCCATAAACACACTAATCTCTCTGTTAACGGTGAGTGAATGCATACTGGCAAAAGTTGAATGAAGGATGCCAGTATCACAGCATTTCTTCTCTGGTAATACATCTCAGAGATCCAAAACCAAGGGAAGAATGAAATAGATGATCAATACAAACATGAAACTAACACTTTACCATTGAAATGTCACAATTATATTACACTATATTAAAAGAGAAATTTATGAAAATATGATTCTTACTATTTGAAATTTCATGTATAAAAACTGATTCCAGGGGATTTTTTTTCTTAAAAAGCTATATGTTATAATACCATTGATTTTTTTTTTAACTTGGTCCCTTGCTTTGCCTTATTAAGAAATAGCAACTTTGGGTCATTCCTCATTACCACCAAATAATTAATCCTAGGAACTAGGAATTACTGAGATTTACTCTAACATAGGAATCAGAAGAACTGGGTCTTAGAATGAGATCCATCATCTGCTAGGTATTTGGCTTTGAATAAAGTGTGTGATCCCCCAGCATCTCACTTCATGCTTCTACCAAAGAAAATGATACCTGACTTCCTCATCAGTATGGTTGCTGTGAAAATTAAATTAATAAAACTGTAAGCAAGTGGAAGCTAGCAAACCCTATTTAAAACAGGAGGTAGTGAAATATAGCATTCTCTAAATAAGAGTAGTCAAATGCAAGTATAGGAGAAAACAGATTTCAGAGAACCTGAAATGCACAATTTCACTAGCCACTAAGAATCCCAAAGGGACAGCCTCTGCAAGATACAGGAGTGGCTTCTAGGTCTGCCCACCTGTGTCTTCATTCAACATGTATTTATTAAGTGCCTACTGTGAACCAAGGACGATTTTAAGCCCTGGGATTACAGCAGTGAATACAATGAGTATATTCCCTTATTCCATGAAGTTAACATTCTAATGGGAAAAAAAAGACCAACAAACAAACAAACAAACAAAAAGGACCAAAAAAGTAGCTTAACACCAAGTGCCATGAAGTAACAATGCATAATCATGAGAGGGAAAGGCATGAGCAAGGGGCAGGTTTTGGGTGCATGGGAAAGCGCTCTAAGATAGAAGCATCTGAGAATGAGGAAGTGAATGATATGAAAACTTCAGGTGTGTTGACACTCCTTAATTCCCTATCCCAGCGGTGGACCCATGACTAAGCCAAACAGTAAAATACACTGTCTTAGAAACTTGGAATCAGGACTCCAAGGCTATAATTTTTGAAAGTGCTTGGACCAGGTAGTGCTATAAAGATGGCCTGGGGTGGCCAGTTGCTGCTTGGTGGGCCAAGACCATGGGTCCATCGAAGAATGAACAAGATGAACACACGTAGAGATGAACACACATGGTCCTGGGAGATGCACGACCTCAGTTTTACGTTGCAGCCCAGTTCCTGGTTCTAGTCTCTTCTGAGGTACAGCTGTGTTTTCATTCCACGGGGTCCATGAGGTACATCTGGAGCCTTCAGGTAAGTTCCCTTCTTTTGCTTGAAGTAATCCAAATGGGTTTATCTTTCTAAAATGTGGTTATTACAACTGGGTTAAATTGCTGCCCTAGCTCCACAAGGAAGCACATTTGGAATTCATTTATCACATGAGTGCTGAACATGAAGAGAAAGCATGGTATGGTGAGAAAGGTACATGGAATGGAGACGTGGTGACAGTGAGTCAAAGGGACACCATAATGGTGACAGCTTCACAAATAAACACAAAAGATAGCTTAGACTGTCTCTAAAACTCAGGAGACTGAGCAAACTCCTTCATCACGACACCTTGAATGGAGAGCTGACAGGACCTATCACCAATGTGGCCACTAGCTTTGGCTCTACTTGGTTTCCTAACATAACTCTACCTTTGAAAAACCTGTCATGATAGTACCAATTTGATCATTTTAAAGTCTTCAGTTTTTTCATGTGCATATCAAAATTTCATCCAACCATATTACAGAAATATTTGCATGAATATGCATTCTTACATGTACAAGGATATTTACTGCAGCAGAGAAATTAGGATTAACATAAAAATATATCAAAAGTCAAGTGGTTTACTAAAGTATGCTATAGTCATAATGAAACATCAAATAATTAAGAAGTCATTAGGTTATTCCACATGTATTGGCATGCAAAGAGGATCAAATTATAATGGCAAATGGAAAAACAGAAAGCTTCAGGAAAGAACATACGGTATTATCCGAGGTTCAAAATAAGCATATATGTGTGTACACTTATACATGTAATCAATATACAAAGAAAAAACTGTCAGGCTTTTCTCCAATCTCGTCACTGAGGAGATTACATCAGACTGGGATTAAAGGGAGATGTTCATTATCTGATTTGTCATTTTCTGCACTCTTAACATTTTTCACAAGTATGCATATCTCGTCTAATCAGTGAGTCAGTAATTATATTCAATTCAAGCCTGTGCAGAAAATAAAAGTCATGTTAAACTATATGAAATCTGTAAGCAAATTCACAAATTTAGAAATGTAAGGAAATATATAAACTTTCTTTTTGTTAACAGCACTACAGTCCTGTAAAGAAAGAAATCTAGTAATTTTACATCTTGCTCATAAAACCCAGCAGTTTTAGAAAGGCACAAAGTACTGAAAGTACTAAAAATAACCCCCATACCACCACAGCACCCAGCTTTCACTTAACTCCCTTTGCTATAAATATCTTAAGAATAACGCCCCAATTCTTTAGAGGACTCCTGATTGTGTAGCCGGAGAGGAAGTCGCACACTTTCTAGGCTAGAATATGGCTTTGGCAAAGGAGGGAGTTCCTTTAGGGAAGGAAAAACAGGGTTGTCATAGCACCCTGACAGGCTTTCCCCAAAGGCTAAATTGGGAGATCGCTGTACTCAGGTTAAAAATAAAGCAGAGACTCTTCTTCAGAAATCGGTGACTGGAGTTTCGCCTTATTTGCGAGGATGCCTTATCCGGCACAGCAGGCAAACTCCGCAACACGAAACCCACTTCCTTGGGGCTGAGCAGCCTTAGACTAGTGTGCTCTTCATTTGTAAACACGTGTGTAGTTTATTTAGGAAGATGACAATTGTGCCAAGGAATGTCCACTCACTTCCCGTCATACTTGTGAACACCATACACCAATTACAAACTGTTTGACTGGAAATTTTTTTTTAAATTTATTTCCTCCCCTCTCAGTGAATTTTGGACTCATTTGATAGTGCTAAGAAAAATATACACGAATCCCCACCCCCAGCAATTGTCTGGTTCTTTTATTGTGTCCGAGGGCCACATCGCAGTTATAACAGCAGAAATTTACCCTAAAATCTTACCTTAATCCCCAATTACTTTGGGGACAGCATTCCCCTTCAATACACCAATCATAACATGGGGAAAAAGCTAAGAATGTTTGGATTGGCTGATTCTCCCTGGTAGGCAGTTTTATTTACGTATTTATTTATTTATTTATTTTACTAATAAGATAAACCCCACAGCTTTATTAAGTTACAAAATGCCTCACAGCATTGTGTGGATATAATGAAGGAGGGAAAGAAACCCATAGCCATTTTATCTATAAAGTACATTATTTATTATTTCAGGACACCAAGGGTAATATAATGCATGCTCCTTAATTCTTTCCTTAACTAGTCTTTGCGTGAGATGAGTTACAATAATCAGATGCCTAGAAAATAAAACTGGAACAGAATTGTCTTTTCAACTTCTGAAAAGTTAAGATTGGCATTCATTAACGGGGCCATTCCTTCAAGCAGCTGAGAGCCCGCTCAGGGCCCGGCTGAGGTTTGGAATATTACATTGCCCTTCGCTGATGTTAACGGAGTTTAAAACTCCAGAAGGCAGAAAAAATGTAGAGGTCATTTGTACCCCATATACCCAAATGATTCAGCTTGCCCTCAGTATGACCGACCCTCTTGGCTATTACAGAAAGCTTCATTTAATGAGTAATCCTTACAGTAAAAAATGTATAACAAATCTTTTTTAAATGTCCTGTTTTAAATAGTCCATGAGGAACCATGCTATTTATAGAACTCAAAATTCTGTGACACCAAGAAACGCACATGTAACTATAGTGACATACATTTTTCACCTTTCATATTGACAAATATCAAAATCTGACAACACTTGTGATGGCAAGGCTTTGGGGAAACAGAAACTCCTATACACTGTTGATAGGAAAATATGGGATAAAATGGGAGGGGGGAAATTTGGCAATATCTGTAAGTGGACAGGATAGACATCTTTTGCTCCCAGAATTCCATTTCTAGGAATGCATTCCACAGACACAAGGACACATATGTGCAAAGGTAAATGTGCAAGATATTTACTGCAGCACTATTTGTAAAAACTAAACCAAATGCCCATTAGTAGGTGAATAGTTAAAGTACTTGAAGAACACAACTTCCATATCATGAGGTGAGCTGTAACAAAGAACAAGGTATCTCTGTGTGGAAAATATCAGGTCCAGGGAATAGTATAGACACACAGACAGACAGGCAGGCAGACACATTTGAGTATACATAGATATTTTCTTTCTAGGAAAAGAAATTGCCAATGGTGACTGTATCTTGGTAGAGGGATATTGTATTGTGTATGTACCCATTATTTATACATTTAGAATTTTCATATCATTTACACGTATTACTTATTCTTAAATAAATGATTTTATAAATCTCATCAGACTTCATCTAAAATTTCCAATTGTTAATTCAACAGTTTTCAGTTGTTCATTAATTGTTAACATCCATAAATTCCATTTTCTCACAGTGCCTACTTTGTAACACCTACTTCATTAAAACTATTAAATCCTTCAAGGTTCATTCAGTTCAAATCCCAGCTCCAGCATGGAGCATCCCTTGGCCACTCCACCCAGATTCAACTCCCATCTCTTCTAAACCTCTGTAGGACACAGAGTCTAGGCCTCCATGATGCTTCATATGCTACTAGGTTTCTTGCCTCAACTTCCCATCCTATTAATAAGAATGGACGGACAGTCCTTGAGGGGAAGGATGAAGAGGTAGGGGAGAAGGCTTTGTTTATACCTCTCTCTGTGGCTTGCTACATTGCAAAACATACAGTAGACTCTAGATATGTGTAAGCTGTTTGCCCGGAAGTGTACAGAAAGCAAACTGTATTGGGTGGAAGGCAATACCCGAAAGGCAACCCAGAGAACAGGGCAAGCATCAATAAATATCCATATATGCTTTATTCTAAGAGCCCACTCAATGTGTCTGGGCATAAAAGAATATTAGTCTATTTCAACCTTTTTTGAGATGTAACCTTTTAAGTCAATAAACTGCCTGATTTCAATGCTGTTATATTAGAATTTAAAATTAGAATATCTTTATAACTTCTGAGAGGAAAATTAGAGTAATGAAAAGATGATTACTAAACCCTAAATGTATAAACTAACATAACATTCTCACTCACCGCCCTTGCCACATTCTTGCTTCCTTTAGGACTTGAGTTGAAATATTGCTTTTCATTTTTCTCTCATATTTAATCACCATTAGTAATCTTCAACTCTGACAGGTTAACAAGTTCTTCCTTTAAAAAGTAATGACTTTGCACTGAATTTCAAGTTATCTCTAAATGGCAGTTATAAATATGAAAATATTATTAGACAACTCATTCTAAAATGACACTTAGATTTTAATCTAAAACAACACATGCAAATCACAAAATAATGTACAAGAAATACATTCTAACCATTTTTTTCTCATTTAGAAGGCTGCCTTGATCATTCTGTTTTCATCTATGGCACTACTTAACCTAGGACATCTGAAGAGGTCTAAATAATCATTACAGACATACAAAGTTCAATATTGCTTGGTCTCAACAGATATTTTAACACAGATCATTTAAAATCTTCAAGGAATTCAGTGGTAGAGGTGGGATTATCTGATTTTTCTATGCTTTCAGCATTACAGAAGTAGATAATATTTTTGAAAATGGAACAAAGTGGCCATGTTAGTTTGGCTAAGATTGTCCCTTTTTTATTCTTCCCTGGAAGGTGCTCTTAATTTGCTTACAAAGATCTTTGCTTTTTTTAAAAAAAAAATTGAACAACCATAATCATTGTCCAAAAGATGCATCAAATAGGAAAATCAGTATCATGATGAATTGTGATGATATTAGGAAGGGAAGAGGAGCAATTGGAGCATGAAGGAAAGCTACAGATGCTAGAAAGATGACCAGCAAGGTGAGATGGAACTAAGATGGAGACAAGAGATGAAAACTAAGTGAAACAAAGAAGGGGCCGAGGTCCTAAGAAAGAACAGAAAAGTGAGATTAGGGAACCAGCAGCCTCAGAAACTATCAGTCCAGGGATAGGAATTTCATCCTGTGTTCCAGCTATGGGTCTCTGGAGACAATAGTGGTATCTTCTATTGAACTAAATGTTTTCTGTGGTGCTTCCAAAACTGAAGCTCTGTGGTTCTGTGTCAGATGAAGAAAAAAAATAGTTCTAGGTTACTAGGGTTCTGGTCAGTTTTGTGCTAGTAAGGGTTATAAGCCTTGGTGACAAAATCTGAAAAATAAATATTCAAGAAGCCTTTAAGGCTACAAATAGGATGGCAAGGAACATTCTCATGAGTAAGATTTTCAGGGGATTGAAAGAAACACTCGTTGGCCTAAAGCATTCATCAAGTCAAGTAAAAGATATTGTGTATCAGCGCGAACTCACAAGGTCAAAGATCAAGACAGACATAGGGAGAGCACTATTAATTAAAAACTCAGTGTATGATATTTAGACCTCCTCCTTTTAAGGACATCATACAATAGCAATATCCCTTTTCATATCATTAAAATTATACAATTGGCACAACTCTAAGTCTGTGATTTTATCCACTTATAAGATAAGATGATGCTATAATGAGTTTTCATAAGGAGGCCTCAGCCTGGAGAGACTGAGAAATAACAGGCCCTGCAAACCAACATGCTCATCTGACTTGTGACCTCTTCCAGAAAGCAAAACTCCCCTGCAGAAGGCAAAGGATATAACAGATAGAATAACTAACATCTTAATGGTCTTTTTATAATTTATAAAGTATCTCCACATTCATAATTTGAGCTACTTTGCAGTCTTATTGCAATCCTTAATTGCATTTGTATGCCTCTGACAGCAATTCTATTTCTCTAGAGCTTCTCCCTGAACGTAAGAGGATCCACAGAAATGGCCGCCCATTTACTAATGTAAGG
>NW_017731389.1:3656244-3658003 GCF_001890085.2 Hipposideros armiger | reverse complement strand
ACCTGGTACATAGCAGGGATTCAGAAAAATATTAATTTCATCTTCTGACTCACAATACATTTGTAATAACATAAAATCCTGCCTGACACATACTAATTGGAAATCTGGAATGTCAGCCTTCATTTACAGCGCCTGAGCATCTCAAGCATCAACCAGATTTTTTCCAGCTACAGTCTATCAATTCTACCACTGAAAATCATCTATTTAGTGCCCTGAGGAACATGATGCTTACAGTGTTCATGTAAATCATTTTCCTAACGGGCTTTGACTGAGGTGGGGGTGGGATAAAATCTGATATCGGTATTGGAACCATCAAAAGAGTAAAAATAAAAAGCGTACCAAAACCAGTAAAATAAAGGAAGTTAGATTACATTAGATAAACAAACGTTGACCGTGGAGATTCCCCATACAGGATGTCAGTTCTAAGGTTCTACTCAGAGAGGAGTGAAGATAGTAGCCAGCCAATCCATAACACAGCTGGAAAGAGGCAAACTTGTCGTGCAAGAATCTGTGCTGCTTGGTTGTCTGTTTGCTTCATTGTTTTGGTCCATGAAATACTTAATATATATATATATATATATATATATATATATATATATATATATATATATATATATATATATATATATATATATATATATATAAAATAGCTTCAATATTTCCGTATAAAGAGATTTCACATAGAAATGGACTCCTGGCTTTTCTTAAATAATTCCCAAATCCGGTCACTCCAGCTCCAATTTATTCATTTATATTACTTCTCTGACTTTTTAATCATATGAGCTTACCATCCTGGTTCAAAACAAGCTTTCTCCAGAAAAGCTCTTTCAGAGGAACACCAGGTCATACACCATTGCACAAAATACACCATTACGTCTGTGTCCTTATTGGTCTTAGGTTACTGTTCTATTTTTTCCATGTATTAGCCTCTCCAACTATATCACTTTGAGCCCTTTCTCTAAGGAAAATTCTAGAGTCATCGTTCTGTGAGTTTGCAATGTCTCTGGGACAGGACAGCACCCACAGAGCACAGTACAGGGCGTTTCACCACGAGTGCAGGAAACTGCGACTGATTCTGCTGGGCTCTGACCTAGTGGCAGCTCAAAGAAAGAGCCCTCAAGTGCTAAATTCTCAGCCTTTCTTTCTTGGTGCATCTTTCTATAAATGATATCTGCTTACTGCTGACTAGGTTCAAGACCATGAAGCCAGAAATTGCAATGACATGAGGCTTTATAATTCAATTAAAGGGAGTAAATGACATTTTAAAGTACACGACCATCCAAGAACCATTATGAACGTCATTGAAAAATCTAAAACCCACACTAGAGATGCTGATATCTTCAATGGTGCATTCCAATGTGGATTTTCTCCTACATCTGTTTATTAGTAAACTTATTTTCCTAATAACATCAACCATACAATACCATTTATCTTTATTATACTACCTGATAATTACATACAGTTTTCATAATTGCTATATAGTTTTATAAGTTACATGTCATATCATATAATATACTTGCATTGTGTAAGACCCTAAAAGATATTCAGGGGAAAAAAATGGGGGGAATTAAAAGATAAAATAGCTTCTAAGGTGATTCTCTCAGCAATAATATTCCCAACTTTTCAGTTTTGTATTTATTTTTAAATGGGATCTGAGTCCAAAATTCCTACAGAGGCAGGTAGGAAATATAGAACATAAATGATAAGAATAGGAATTATGACATTTTCCAGTAATAAATAAATTTAAAGCAAGAAATTA
>NW_017731389.1:3648011-3653939 GCF_001890085.2 Hipposideros armiger | reverse complement strand
CAAACAGTAGTATCTTTAAACTCGTAAGTGTTATAGGTATCATCCGGTTCAACTGCATTTCAGAGATTAGAACGTGAGGTTTCAGTTCAGTGTCACACAAGTAAACTCAATGAACATTTTTATATTCTCATATGTATCGTTTTAAATGCCTTCACTGTAAATATCAGCTGACTTTGAAACTTATGTTCCTTCCACCACAGCACCTCTTGCTGCCATTACACCAGAGCCAAGAAGAAAACCCACAGTGCGTTCTTCTTTCTTACATATCACCCTGTTCCCTCACCGTAAATGGTTAAATAAAATACAAGTGTACAAGGATTTTTACAGCACAAATACTAGAGTGAAATATACACTACTGGGCTAATATACTAGTGTTAATAATCCAAATCCTATCTGACAGGTACAATCAGAAGTTAACATTACACAAATATGTAACAAACTATCTCAACCAATTTTTATGATTACAATGCAGTATGTCCCATAAATCTGTACCTAAGTCAAAATTTCACTAGCGATAAATATGTAATTTTCTAAAACAATTCAAAAGATAATTTTTTAACAGACTTATATTTGGAATACAGATTCCTAATTTTCTAATTAAAGAAGGAAATCAACGTTACAAATTAATTTTACCATCATGGGACAAGCTACACTGACTTGTAAAGAAAGAAAGTCACATTGTTTTAATATGACAATACACAACAATCCTGATTTGTGTAGACAATGAATTGCAACAATGGCCCTCAAATTTTGCTTTTCTTCATAGGTAATAAGTAATACCAAAACTAATCATATACTAGCAACACTTTTCATATTAATGACAAAAACAGCTACTCTGCTTTATGCCTACTTTTTGGCCAAGAGCTGAGCTAGCCCACTTGACATATACTATTTCTAATTCTCACATTAAACCCCTACAAAGGCAAAATCTCCCCATTTTACAGACCAGGAAACATGAGCTTAGAAAATTTAAGTAACTTGACTAACTTAGAATTATTATTAAATGGTGGAAAAAGGATTTAAACTGCACTGTATATGGTTCCATTTTCTGGTCCTGCCAGTTCACCACACAGATGACCTTCCTTTGATCAAAGCCCATGATCGTATTTTCAGGAGAGCCTCTACTTTAAAGATTACAGAAAAGCTTTAAAACTAGAAGATAAAAGGCACATGTTGACACATTAGTTTAATGCAGCTACATCTATTTTCTAAAGACAAAACTATAATTGGCACATTTATAATNAGAACCTTTGTGTTGACATGAACTAAAATTATTCAAACTAAAACAACAGAACCATTCGATAATCTGCCATATCTTACAAGAAAGGAAATTATTGAAACTAAAAATCACAACAGTAAAATCATGTGTGAATTGTACCATAAACTTTTTCTTAATAATTACAGTGTTAGAAAACATGATATGTATGTATATGTAATATTAATATTTAAATATTATATAAGTACAGTTCATATATTTAGATATTGAATATTTTTATTTTATATTATAAAATCATTCTGTGTGCTAGAGATAAATAGGTTTAATTAAAGTAAGATACATGAGCATCTTTTTTTTTTAAGTAGCATTTAATTTTATCATTAACAGATTCCTCTCCTGTAAGTAACAGAATCAGAAGCATTTACTTGGTATAAATGTATTCTCAAAAATTTCAGGCTAATGTACCATTTTTATAAAAAGAAAAGGAAAATAGACGTGTCTAGAATTTTCTGAATAGTCTAGAAAGGAAGAGAATTTCTAGAAAGTCTAAAACAAAATAGAATTTTTTTAATGTTTATGTAGCTTTCTTTTATTTTTTCCTTTTCTATATGTTGGTATTTGCTGGAAAAATTGTACTACTTGTATTCTTAAAAGGCAATAAAATACATTCTCTTAAAGATAAACACAAAATGGCAGACTGAAAAACAAGCATATAAAGATTTTAAAATAAATGATTTTTTTATTCCACCATTACGTGTCCACCTTTTATATCCAGCCGAAAAGCATGAACACAGCATGTTATGACAGCTAATCTATCTTTGGCGAAGTCATTACAGTAGTGAAGTAAATTTCACTTTATAACTCTATGGCAGTTTCATAAACTGTCAAGGACTTTGTTCTTTTATTTTTTACTTACACACTGAATATTATGCCTTTTTAAATTTCTGTTTAATGGTCCAATCACATTATCACCAGTATTGTTCTGTGTCTCCTCAGAGGTGAAGTCACTTCTAGATATCAGTTCAGTATATCTAGTTTAAGAGAAGGTTTAGTAGTATCCTTACCAAGAATTTTCTGCACACAAAGTTAAGTTAAACATTTCCTATTTCTCCAACTACGTATTTTATAAACATCGTGATACAGGTTTTCTTTTCAATATATCACACAATAAAATTGGACTTTTTGTGGAGTTTTTTTTTTATTTTAAACTAACAATATTTAATACATGAACTTAGGAACTGAATATTCAAGAACACTGAGAACTGTAATACTTTTAAAGTGTAAAAATGTATGACCAATACATTTAATAAACAGGAAATACAACCATGTTTTAAAAAATAAGAATCAAAAATTGAAAGTCAAAGAAAGGGCTATTATAGATGAAAATATATTTACAGAAGGGATAAAAGTGAAAGCCAACTAACTTCCATGCCATTNGGGAGGGAGCAAGTTGTGAGGTTCATCCTTAGAAAAAACGCAAACTATAAAAACTAATTTAAATAAAGGAAGTTATTTTGGATTCTTCAAATGAAAAACACAACTAAACTGAAATGGTGAAAAACGCTTTACTGAAGTTCCCTAGAAAATAAGCAAACTCATTGCAATGGGACTCATTACTCAGCAGGGTCTAAATATCTATGCTTTTTTCTCTAATCTGCCACCAAAAAAAAAAAAAATCAGTGAATGAAACACAAGGGACCAAGTCCACAGTAATCACTGGCAGTGAAACTATATGACACATATTTCCTAGCAGATGGGATGATGGTGTAAAATAAAGATCTAGCATTCCTACCAAACACTAGGGATGCTTTTCTCAAAAGCAAATCCAAACTTCAGCAGTGATCTGCTCAAAGCTTTTTGGAGAACACCAGGACAAAAAGAGATCTTTAGCTCAAACTCCTTGAGATGGTCCTTGTCTTTTTCTCCATTCTCATATCTCGCAATAACATGTCCCTGTATTCTACACTCCAACCACACAAAACAATGTTGAGGTTCCTGAGAGCACCTGGCTGCTTCAAACCTTTCTATTTCATCTCACAGTCTCTATCTGGAAGGCTCTGACTATCTAGGGAACACTTCGGAAACGCATATCCTTTTAACATCAATTCAAGCATGCCTTCCAGTATGTATCCTTTCCTAACATCATCCTCAAATGGAATTTATTAGTCTCTCCTTTCTGTCAGTGATGGAACTTGAATTCACCTTTATGTGGTAGCCTCCACAGTTTCTGCATGAATTGGTTGATGACAGCTGGCTGGGTCCCTGGAACTGAAAGCCTCCCCACTACATAGCATCTGCTGCATAACTCAATTAATTGAAAGGACTTCAATCACCATTGCATGTTTTACTAAGCATATTTAAGTTGGGAACCTGGACAATGCACCTTCTCTAGATGCTCCTATGGATTGAATTGCATCCCCCTCCCAATTCATATGTTGAAGTCCTAACTTGCAGTGTGACTGTATTTGAANTTCTGCAAGGAGTTTTTCAATTCCTCACTGTACTTAACAATAAGTAGCACTGAAGGGAGAGCAAAAAGTAGAATAGAAGTTCAGCACTCTCACAAATTCACTGGGCTGTTCACACACCATGTATCCCCAGCTGACTCCCTAAAATTTGTTCCCTGCCCTTAAAACTCCCAAGACATTGACTGAATTCCGGGAGGAAAAAAGATATTTGAGATCTGTGTGTAAAAATCTTTAAAGTTCATGCCAACTGGGAGAGTCCTAAAGTGATGTTCCTTCCTCAGGGCCCAAACATCACAGGGCCTTTTCCAAGCAGTGTCTTCTGCCTAAAATGTCATCTTTCCAGAGCTGACCAAGTCCCTGTGGTGTCTGAGCTCACCTCAGGAGTCGCCTTCTTAGAGAGGCCTTCCCTGCCACCCTGGCTCGAGCAATGGCCCCTGCTCTGAGCTCTATCTAGTCTTTCTCCATTATAGCAGCCTCATGACTTTTTATTCTTTTTTATTGCTAATTATCCACTTTGTTTATTGTCTGTTTTGGTCCTTGATGAATCCCTTGCACCTAGAATAGTAAACGCTCAAAAAATATCTGTTGAAAGGATCAATGGTATTATATTGAGGCAGAACCAAAATGATGAACTAGATCTATTAAATAGCTTTGCACAATTACACTTTAACAGAGGAAAGGGGTGCGGGGGGGGGAGAGAGAGAAATGCCAAATCAACATATCTCATGTGCTATGAAAGATATAATTTAGATGACTAGTCAGTTGGGAGAAAAGGATGAAAGTTTGAGGCTGTCTATACAGGCACTCAGCATTTAGCAAACTGCTTAATTAAGTTCTGAGCTTCCCAATCGAAGCTCTCCTCCAGCATTAAAACTTCATAAATGATTCAGTTTTGTTTTTCTTAAGGACACTGTTAACACCAGTTTATCAATTGGCATCNTATGACTGGATACGTAATAAGATATAGAAACATGAATACAACAAAAAAATCAAAGTATAAAAACCAATCAGAGGAAAGCCTCTGACAGTTCCTCAATAGCTTTTATAATGATTATAGAATTATTATTCGACCAAACAATTACGCTCCTAGGTATAAACCCAAAGAATTGGAAACAGATGTTCAAACAAAAACTTGTACACAAATGCTTATTGCAGTCTATTCACAATAGCCAAAAGGTAGACACATCCCAAATTTCACTCCACAGAAGAACAGGTAGACAAAACGGGGAGTATCCATACAATGGAACGTTATTCAGCAACAAAAGGAATAAAGTACTGATACACATCACGACATGGACCAACATTGAAAATACTCCAAGTGAAAGAAGCCAGACAAAAAAGGACATGTGCTGTATAGACCATGAACCATTCATATGAAATACACAGAATAAGCAAATCCATACATAAAGAAAGCAGATTAGTGGTTGTCAGGGGCTGAGGGGAAGAGAGGATATAGAGTGACTACTCAATAGGTGTAGGGTTTCCATTTGGGGTGATGAAAAAGCCCTAGAACTAGATAGTGGTGATGTCTGTACAACATTGTAAATGGAGAGAATGCCGCCAAATTACCTTTTAAAATGGTTACAATGCTGAATTTTATGTTATTAGTATTTTACCACACTAATAAAAAAAAAAGTCACACTGGCAAATTGTTCATGATGTATGTGTAAACAATGGACAAACTGTCCCTGAAGGGTCTTCTATGAAAGACCCAGAAATAAAAGAGACCGACAACTTACTTTGCCATTAAATAGGATATTCTTTCTAAAACTAGTTTAGATCTCATACTTTAAATTCAGAATGTTTCAGGTGATGGTATTGTTAAATATAATAATAGATTAGCATTTGGGCCCCTTCTTGAAAAGGGATGCTATTAGGAAACATTCCTTGTTTTCCTTACACTTCCATTATAAAAATAGAAGAACTAAAATGCAAATTATTGAATAAGATGGCTACATTGTTAGAGGCAGAATCATGTTAGAGATGCTGTACAGAAGATGACAACTACAGAGGGGGTTCTCTTGGGCCTCTGTCCCCCTTCAGCAGAGAGCACCGCCCCAAATCTCACCTACTAGACCACTGCTTTGCAAATTTAAATTCAATATTTTTGGCAAACAGTAGTATCTTTAAACTCGTAAGTGTTATAGGTATCATCCGGTTCAACTGCATTTCAGAGATTAGAACGTGAGGTTTCAGTTCAGTGTCACACAAGTAAACTCAATGAACATTTTTATATTCTCATAT
>NW_017731389.1:3642244-3643166 GCF_001890085.2 Hipposideros armiger | reverse complement strand
ATAAGCAAAGAATGTTTACTTCTGCAACAAAACATAGGAATATTCACACTAAGTAGGATAAATAGAGACTATAAATAGCTTCACATAAGGTCAGAACACGTTTTGCTGCCAAATGAGTTCAGGTCAGGTCAGATTTTACCGCCAAAGAAGTAAGGAAAAAACGTTCAGTTTTTCGTTTTGGATCTGGGGATTACGGAAAAAGGATTTTAAACTGGTGGAATATCAGTGCCTCGCTTTGAAAGCCATGTTTAGCGTCTGTGCCCCAAGGCTTCTATATATAAAATAAGTTTATATCAAGGTTCTTCTGCCCTCTTCCTAACAAATAATTGGAAGAAAATCTCCAGGTAAATCTACCTCACTAAATTTTATTGTTAAAAGGTAGTAGTATATCGAGAGTCTATTATTTTATGAAACTCTGTAATAAAAAGTAGTCTCCCAGGTTCTCCTAATCCATTCAATCCCGCCCTACAAAATGAAAGTTCCAAATGCACAAATACATCAGACAAAGACAACATAGAGATCCGCATACTGAGGTGAGCAAACTCCAAAGTTCAATTCAAGAAAATACCACTACAAATTAATTATAGGAGAAGTCAAAATTACTGCTTCACGGATGCACAAGACATTAAATAGTTTAAATGCCTATTAATGATGAAGTTGATAGCATTTGTGAAAGTAAGGTTAACAACCAAGAGGAAGAAAAATAAGAGAATAAAAAATCATTTTTTAAAATTTCTAGCTATATAAAATGTAAGAGAAAATAAGAAAAGAAAAACTTTTGACGGTGAAACAGAAAAGGATATAAAAGCCACTTGACCTGTAGTGTATCCTTAGCCCCTCAGAAGTCACAGTGCACTCGCTGGACATGTGATCATGCTCAGTGAACCATAACGCAAATAACTCATCCACTCACAAAAGACTT
>NW_017731389.1:3638595-3639559 GCF_001890085.2 Hipposideros armiger | reverse complement strand
AGGTCTGTATGTGTGTTTAATAGCCAGCGAAAAATATTGTATCCCTTATCCAAAAAATATGGAGAGAAAGGCCCTATTCATTTAAAAGATATCTCCTACTTGACACATATCTGCTCTAACACTGAAAATTATTGGTAAACACTGGTCAGTAAATGGTAGAGATCATTCAATGAGACTCCACTGCATACAGGGAACATGCTGAGAACCTCCTGATGTGAATGCCAGCAGGTTCAATGTGGACAAGGGAACAGAGCAGGCACCTGATAACTTGAAAAGGAAGCAGAATATGATAGTATGAGGTGCTATGACAATCAAGAAGACTGACTTAATTCCAACGAGGGGTAGATTCCAGGGAGGGCAAGATCTGGGTTGGCCCTTCATAGATTGGTAGGATTTCACCAAGCAGGCTGGCAGAGAAATGCTGACTCTAAGGACAAAGAACAGGCATCAGGAGAAACAGATTAATTCATGGACTGGTAGGAATCCTGTCTGGATGGAGTTAGGTGTGAATGAAGTAAATGGTACAGGCAGGAAAAGCCTGGAATGGAGGTGCAGGTTAGACTGTGAAGGGCCTCAAGCTCTGTGTTCAGGCATTTGGGTTTCACTGGGCTGCCTCCCCCAGGAGGGAGTTTGGAGGGTCCTGGGGCAGAGTGTGGTGATAAGGGCTTTCATAAAGAGAGCCCTGGTAGCAGTTAGGAGAGTGTAGAACAGAAGGGGCCAGGGTTGTGCTCGGAGTAGGATAACCTTATATGAGGAAAAAATGGAACACAGCTGGGAAAATTTCAAAGAAGAGAGGAAAAAAATGCCCATGTTCAGGGGTCCCACATAAAAGCTCAGTGATTTACAGCCGACCCGGCCACTGCTCACTTTAATCTGGATTGCACTGTCGTGGCTCGTAATGTCTGCCTGGGCTCCCCGTGACACTCTGTGTGCAGAATCATGGTGGAGGCTGTCAGACACTTAG
>NW_017731389.1:3633358-3635685 GCF_001890085.2 Hipposideros armiger | reverse complement strand
TTTCTCCGCTCTAACATTTGTGTTCAGGAAGTGTTAGACTAAAATTAATATTAACATTTGCATTCAGGAGAAATTGGATTAAAATAATATAAATCAGTCTTACAGGGAAAAACACATCACAAGGGCTAATTTTTCAGTGATGTGTGTCAAAGGATGTAACACAGTTTTGAACAAATTATGCTAAAATGTTGAACTAAAAAGATAGATGTCTATGCTAAAATATTCCCCGTTCATTACCTATCATTCAAAGGAGGTTTGTATCTACAGTATATGCAACCAACATCCCTTTCCCTAACACCTCACACCACCAGTATCCCAGAAAGACCTGAGTGTGAGGGATGCTTGAACTGCTACCTACCCACAGTTCCCATTTTCTGCTGCTATTCCACAATGTCCATCTCATCTTGCAATAAAAGGCAGAAAATCATAATGTTGCAGAATAAACCTTTCAACTTCTACCATGATTCAACCCTTGCTCATCTTCAAATCACTGGGCAATCTGGAGAACAAACAGCACTTGAACCACCTCTATCATTCATTTGCTTTAATCCAGTAAGCATGGGTTTGTTATTAATAGTTGTGGACCTTTTGATGGACAAGGGTAAGGTAGGCACTTTATACAAATTCTATATAAGGTAAAGGATGTAAGCAGGTGGACTGAAGTCAGGCTACCTAAACCTTTGCATTATTCACTAGTCCAGCAACAGAGATTGTGTACCCATCTGCAGTAATCTTGCCATTTTGATTCCTAGTGTCTAAAGAATTACAAAGTTGAATCATCTTTTCAGGAAAGTCTTTTTCAACAACTATTGACTGAGAATCCACAGAGTATGGGCCTCTTTAAAAAAAATAAAAAAATAAAAAATAAAAGGTGTAGAGAAATTGAGACTCAATTGAATCCATTCATGTCAAAAATATGTCAATTACTAAGGATTAAAAAATCTGAGTATACAAAATACAACTAAAAGAAAATGTCTGGCCAAGTACACAGCAAAGAATGTGTTTGGGGAAAATGTCATTATAACTTTTTAAAACTATAAAAGTGTGTGTTTAAGTGGATGAGAATTTTAGGAAACTGGTAAAATAAACAGAAATTGACAGAATATGAGATTGTGACTGAAGACAATTGTCTGCCCATTTCTTTGATAAAGCATGACACTGACTGTATTCTTATATATACAATGCTCATATCACAAGCTAAAGTGCTCTCTGCTGGTTGGACTGGAAAACAAACAAACAAAGAAACAAACAAAAAACCAAGACTTTTAAATATCAGATTAGATGGCAAAATTCTACAAAAGTTCATTTTAGGAAGGAAAGACTTACTTATGAGGAACTTATAAATCTGGTTGAATATATTTCAAAATGTCACATTATCTAATCAGATCTGATAGCTCAATTTCAAAAATTAATTTTAAAATATGTGAAATTTTATGTTTAAATAACAAAATATATTAAGCTACACTTTAACAATAAAAGTATGTGATGTATAACATGTTTTATGTTCATTTTCTGTAATTTTATAAGTTCTAGACTTTTTAGAAGGGACAAATACTAACATCTTTAAGAGTCTACAAGGCAAAAAGAGTTTGTGTTAAGATTGAGGGCTTAAAACATCACAAAAGCAATAGTAATTTAATTTCTAACAAAATGAAACACATTTTCAGTTTGTAAAACTGGACATCAAATTTCATTTAAAGGTTGAAAATTAAAACAATTCAGACTTAATAAATAGAAAAGTGATTCCTTATTATTGTTTAATGGTGTTTTTTTACATTCGTACCCTAGAAATATGCATTCACAAAAACACTGATTGTTTTTAATGTGCCCAAGGTGTACCAGTGCATTTCAATTAAAATTTTCTGAGTAAAAGAATAATTTGATTGATCTAAAAACAGTCTTGGGCTAATTACTTGTTCCAAAAATGTTACATGTTAACTACTTTTTCAATGGTATTCTCTTTTTCATACAAATTATAATATTCCCCCAGCCCTTGAGGAAATTAAATTTAGTTTAAGAAAAAAATATAAGCTAAATACACCGAAATGATTAACCTGGAAACAAAACTGTCTTCTGTCAGGACGCCAAAGAGGAAAACATAACTGGATTATAATGCTCCCAAACATGATTCCACAGAACTGACTACCTAATTAAAGTTTACTCCAGGTAGAAACGATCATAAACTAGTTGATACGGATCTACTGAGACAGTTCTATTTTTAAATTGAATAACTCGCATAAGAGGACAACAACCAGGGCCAAGTTAAGTGTCGTAGAACAGGTCTATTTTTAAAATGAAAGTAGCTTACCATAGGAGAAATAACTGGG
>NW_017731389.1:3628116-3630986 GCF_001890085.2 Hipposideros armiger | reverse complement strand
AAATGATGTTTTCATCACGTCATGATAAATCCTCAGGTTGGTTGAAAGTAAGAATTATAAAGTCAAGTGAATATCTTTAATTTTGAACTAAGTGTGTATCAGTTGCCACACAGTCATCTGGATCTGTCACGGTCCTTTCTACCCATATTCCTCCCACCAAATAAGTGAGAACACAAATTCCTTTCGAAGGGAGGGAGCCCAGGGCAATCAATGTCAATCCTTTCATAATCCTTCCCCAATGGTTTTTAATATTGATGGTCTGACACAAAATTACCCCTGTAATTTTAAAGGGCTTAGGGTTTATACACTTAAGACATGGTAATATGATTCAGAAAATTGTGTCAAGATAAGCAGTAAGAATGACATTCCTCCGGTGTTTATCATTCGTTATCAATCTAAATATTCCTCAACAGTATATAAAGATGTGTGTTTGCTCACATCTTCACCAATGTAAGTTACAACATCAATTTTGTAACATTTGCCAAAGAAAAAGAAAAAAATATTACTATGCTGGGCGTTAATTTGCATGTCTCCGCTTGATAGGAAAGTTGAATCTCTTCATGTTTACTAATCACTTTCACTTCTTATTTTGTGAATTTTATTTTCATGGCTGTACTTAAGTCTATCAGGATAATCAGAAAAGAGGAATTTCTTTCTAGGCCTAAGAATTAGAGGACTAAAACACACATAGCTTCTACTTTAAATCAAAATGAGAAATAAGTAAGTAATTAGGGAATCACAACTGATATCTAAATCAGTTTATAAAGGTCCTATTCAGATGACAGCCGGAATACACACCATTTTTTGGAGTGCCATCTTTTGTCAATTCAAACCCAATGTTGCAATAATAAACATGTCCAAATTCTGCTCCTTCCTAAGCTCCTCTATAAAAGATATTTTAAAGAACAAGAATTTTTCCATGTAAATTAAGGTTAGCTTGACACAATTCATCTTTATAGTATGATTCTACATGAGACTTTATTTATTCTCTGGGATTATTCACTACAATATCTTACAAAGTTATGAAGAAAGCACTCCAAATAATTAATCTCACTATGCGGGCATTCTCTATTAGTCAATTCCTGTAACAGTCTGCAAAAAAAATTTCCATTAGAGCAAATTCAATTTTTGTACTGACTTTGACTTAAAAACTAAAGATATGTTCATGCAGAAACTGAAAACATCCCCAAATAAGTGAACGAAGCACCTTCACAGGGATGTGGCCTACCCCATCATTGGTCAGGCCTTTTTCAGGCTTGAAGGNATCTAAAATAGTTGCTAAATCTTACTAACAGCATTCCCTTGATACCATTCATTCGTCCTCAGTGGTTAAAACGCTGTAGAGTTAAAGACAACCCTACAGGCAAGTAAGCTACTTCTCTGGAAATCTCTTTAGAGAGCTGAGTGAGACACTGAGACATTCTCTCTTTATCCACCTGTGACCCTGGACAGGTCTTCCCGAGGTCGCCCAGCTAGTTAATAGCACAGGTGGGACCAGAAGCAGCTCTACTGAGTCCTCCTCTGAAGGGCTTTCTTTCCACTACAACAGTATCTCCCAGAGAAGGGAATGTGAACCCACCGTGAGATCTGAGATAATACTCAGTGGTAAGCAAACTTGCCTTCAGCAGCTATGCATTTACCTTAAATTAGAAACAACTATAACTAGGATTCATCAAGGCATCTCACAGAACCGTCACTGTGGGGTTTTGGTATTTCCCTCGCCCTGTTTTGTGTGAATGCCAGAAGAGAAGGAAACAGGAGAAAGAGTATGACAGGAAATGGGGGGTTGCTTCTTCATCCCACCGATTTGGGGTGGTCCGTGGGTTGCTTCCACCATTAGCGTGACCACTGCTTCATCCTCCAGCTTGCCCACTACTGCAAGTGATGTGCTGGAGCCCCCAAACTCCTGGGCCATCCCTAGCGATGATTTGTAAATACAAAAACTATCGTAATGTAGTTTTATGTATGAAAGCCATTACGTTTTAGACAATGTGTTGATATTTCTGATGTGAGTGAAAACAAGCTTCTCGTCTTCCTTGAGTCTTCATAGTGAAAAATGACATCTGCACATCTGCTTAGGGCAATTCAAAATTCAGGTAGGTGTGGGCATGAGGAGAAGTAAAATGAGACTGTGAACTGACACTCAATTTTCAGCACATTCTCAACTACCCTCACGATTTTTGTCATATCCAATGGCCTTCAGTACTACTCATTAAAACTTTTTTAAAATAGAATTTCTTGAACCTAGCTTTGCTCTAAGCAACATTATCTGTGAAATTACAGGTTTGATACGCTAGTTCCATTTTTAACAATGCATCAGCACCCTCAGGCAGGTCCATAGCTGGATTTTCGTGTTTCGTTCTGGGTGTTCTTTCTTTCCTAGTTATTCAGCCATGTGCCCATTAAAATGTAATGATGTAATCACAGTGGATTAGAGAAACAGGGAGAAACAGAGTGTTCAAAAAGATACAGCCTGTAAATGGATGCTGTACTTTTTGTTTATTTTATTCCCTGAACTTTTGCATGTTCATCGGTATGATTTTCTGAGCAGGATAATTTTCTTTCACTAGGGCTAACAATTCTCTTCAGAAGCCTGGTGATGTTTCCATGCAAGGTACACATCCTTTTGTGAGGTGAGGGCCTGATGAGTCATTCCTCTGATCTTCCCTAAATCCAGGTATTTTACTTAATAACAATAGAAATCCTAAAATGATTGGAAAAGAACCATGGTGACAGATTGCTTTGTAAAACGATAATCTCCAGCAATGCTAATATTAAAATGATTAAGAACTATGGATGCTTATGTTTGGCTTCATACGCAAATGGGGTCAGTTCTTCTGCTGTGTTGTTTCTTTGAATTATTATTGTTG
>NW_017731389.1:3623626-3624641 GCF_001890085.2 Hipposideros armiger | reverse complement strand
AATTAAAAAAAATTTAGTTGTCTTTACATTTTGATATGGTATGGGAGAGGGCATTAACACAGAAATCTTAGCAGGCTACTTCCCACACAGCATCAAAGAATAAAGATGGTGGTTTTCATTTCCTCAAACCATCTCTTTTCTGAACCTTGGCCCCTCTCATCCCAACTATGATCCCCACTCCAACCCCCACCCGCCACTAGAAGCTCAGAGATGGTGAGAGGAAGACTGAAAACCAGGCTAAGGGAATATATGTTGTGTCAATTATGTTTGGGTCTTAAACTAAGAATTCAATGGTTTATTATTAAGACTATATCAAAACCGCTGTCTCAAAACTATATCATCCAAATGTCCTTAGCATTTTGATGAAGATTAAAAGCATGAAAGTGTGCAAAAGATACATAACAAAGTAATATAGGTCTTCACTCTATACCTTTCTTGAGGCATTTTTACTGAAGTTCCAATTGTTTCCTGAATTTTGCTTCCCTCCTCTCTTTTTGTCTGAGCCTCAGTGACGCCCTAGTAGAGTCCATCTTTATTCCACTTCTGTCTGAAGGATATTCATTAAGCCTGTAGTAAGCTAAGGGCTAGAGGTTAAGAATGCCCAGGCCCAGTCAGGCTGCTCCCCTTACGGTCTCCAGGTCACTGAGTGGCTCCGGGCAAGCCTCAACTCTTCCCTCTCTTGGTTCCTGATTCCTAAAATGAAGAGGAGTTGGATGTGCTTACATGCTCTCTAAAGTTCTTTTTTAGTTCTATGATTCTCTAATTCTGTGACAGTCTCTATTACAGCAGGCAGCATTACCCTAACGAACACAGAAATTAGTACCTTCAAGTGAGGGGCTGCCGTAACAAATATCTAAAATTGGCCCAGCAGTCAGGCAGCCAGGAAACGATGCTGGGGGCTGGAAACCTGCAGATCCTTGGTGAATACAGTGGGCAAACACTTGGAAAATCTCACGTATGGGGATTTGAAAGGCAGACAGCGTGCTTGCTGTGCCTGTATGTTTTGCACATGTTG
>NW_017731389.1:3618230-3620052 GCF_001890085.2 Hipposideros armiger | reverse complement strand
TAAAATTTATGAGAAAAAAAGAGTGGAATAGAGGAAGTCCAGATATTTGGGAGCTTGAAAGGATAGAAAAGCCAAGTATCTCAAGACTCCAAATGGTAAGAAGGAAGACTGAGAAAGGCTTTGAGGGACAACGGCCCATTAAGACTCAGCCTTGGGGCAAAGATCAAATTAAAAATATGGTTTTCTTCCTACTATTTCAGTGATTCCTCTTAACAGCTAGTCCTAAATGAGAAATATAGCCTAAGGAATTGAGAAGCAAAGAAAACAATGTTTGCTAGTTATGCCTTGACAGACCTATGGATGAGCTTAATGGCAACATGGAAGTAACAGGAAGAATACAGAGCATAACCTACCAGGTTTTGAAAGAACTGTATTGCTAAAGAAGTCAGAGACTCTTCTTAAAAAAAATTTAAAAAAAAAAATTGGAGAGTTTGAGCTTTAGAAACAAATAAACAAACAAAAAAACCCTTTGAGTCTCCAAAGTTACCTTCCAACTTGCAAGAACAGGAAGCCGACTGCAAAAAATTTACAGCTCCCAAGGATGGCATAGTCTTCAATAACTACTTCAAATGTGGACAGGTATGAACATGGATAAGGACAAAACTTCCAGGGAGCACAAGCAAGGGTCCATAGAAAGCAATGGACAGGGAACTGCTTGCAGCCACTGAAAGGAGAATTCAAGTCTAATCATGAATTGCATCCAATGCCACAGCAGGAGGACCTCATAATACACACTAAACAGTATTCCAAAATTTCTATGGCCAGTGATCTGTGTTCCACCTCCTTTTTCTCTTTTCCAAATGGGCATGTTTATTGTGGTTATCTTCTCTCTATAGATTTATTCAGGGTAGGGGGAAATGCTATATACAACATGCTAGATGCAGTAATAAAGACTATGAATTGTCTCTTTGGAGGAAGTTGGGGAGAGCGCATAATTTTGGGGAGCAAAAGATTTGGTCTCTGGCAGACACAGCTTGACATTCCACAAAGATGTGTGCTCTGCTACAATGTAGAGTTGCCTGGCCAGGGGCCATCTTTACTGCCATGTTACTTTGAGGAGGGTTCACATGACTAGTCCTCACTAAGGTAATGAGAGTGGAAATGACGTGTATCACTTCCAGGCCAGAGTGGTTAAAAGTAGGTGTCTTTCCACTTTTCATTTTTGCATCTCTACGCTGAAAGAAGACACTATGGGCTGATAGAATGACAAGAGAAAACGATTCTGCATCCCAAATCACTGCATGGAGGACTGCCAGCCAATATATTAGGTAAAGATAAACCTGGATTGCACTAAGCCACTGAGATTGGGGCTTCTTTCACTATAGTTTTCCTCTAACTAATACAGACTCCAGAACAAAAATTTCTGAAGCTTAAAACCTGAGGTGTGCAGGTGTGTTCTCTAAATACCACTTATTCACTTAAAGGAACCAGGGCTTCTTGGAGAAATGGCTGATTCAAAATCTGGGGCAGAGCAATGTAAGATGAGACTGGAACAACGTGAAACCCCAGAAAGCAAAGAAGTCCACTGGGGTCATGTTAAAAGGATTCAGAGCCAACCTGAAGAGGAGTCCACTGGCCAGAAGTGGGACATCAAAACAGTAATAAATAGGGCCAGCCGGGTGGCACAATGGTTAAGAACTGGCTTGGGATGCCAGAGGGCCCCGGTTCAGATCCCACATGTGGGTGCCAGTGACACTGCCCTCCACACCTAAGATGCTGGACAACAGGCTCAACCTGGAGCTGGGCTGCCGTGAGTTGCCGGCGACGGCGTGGGCTGCAGCCCCTGTGGCAGTGGGTTGCCATGGGCTACCATATGTAGCCA
>NW_017731389.1:3595725-3617455 GCF_001890085.2 Hipposideros armiger | reverse complement strand
TAGCTGAGCCATCCTGCTACCTGTTGGCAGCTCAGCGGCTGCTCAGCTCGGGCTGGACTCGAACCGCTTTTGCTCAGAGCTCAAACTCTTCAGCGAGCTCTTAACCAACTGAGCCACTCGGCCGGCCCCCTAGGAAATATTCTTACCAAAAAAAAATAATAAACCCTGAATTTTGCCAGAACTTCTGATTTAACTCCATTTTATAAAAAATGCAGGAGATAGAAGCATGTGATAACCAGCATCCCAGGGATACAATCATCAAAATTCCAACTGAAAGACTCTACAGAACAGGTGACTTGGTGATCTCAAAAAATATATAAGGGGGGAGAAAAGGAGAGGAGGAAGCTTATGGATTAATCCTATGAAGCAAATGCAATATGTACATCTTGTCTATATCCTGATCTAAACAATCTTACTATTAAAAAAATTGTGAAAATGTTAGGATTGGCTGGGTATTTGAAGATATTAAAATTATTAAATTTTAGGTATGACCTGGTATTTTATTGAAGATATTCAAATTACTGATGGGTTATCAATGATTCCGGAATTGTGGTTCCAGGTAATTGAGGACAGACTTACAGATGAAAAAGAAATTAGCCATTAGTTAATGATTTAATGATTGTTGAAGGGTAAAGGCTAAAGGGTACTTTAATGTTCATCATCCCATTCTCTCTAATGTTGTATATATATGAATTTTTCTATTAAAAAAAGTTCAGACAAAATAAAAAATGACATTCCTCTCATGTGAATCCTTAATGAGTCTGATCCAAAAATTCGAATGCCTAATACATTAAATATTTATGCTTCTATATGTAATGGTATCACACAATTATGGTCTATATGACTGTTATAATAAATTATCAATAGACATTTTTTAATGTTCCAGGTGGCACACTGACTTGGACCATCAACCATATGGATGACAACTGAAGTCACAAATGACTATGGCACGAAGCATGATAAAATTCTGGCAACAGATGGCATGAGGAAGAGAGTGTCTTTATCTCCACACAATGACTTCATTCCATAGTAGACCACACAACTGGTTTAAAGGAAGGCATTGACACTACCATTCAGAAAGGAAAAAAAAAAAAAATCCTGTCATTTCTACCTTTTGACAAATACCATGTTCTGACTAAAATATCTCTGATGGAGAAAGATTTCACTGATGATAACAGATAATTTATCACACTCATTTTTTTTTAATTTCCTATTTCAACCATCTCCCACTCAGCATCACTAAATAGCTATTGATTTTACTCCCAAACAATAATAACTAAGGACACTTCCTTTAAGTGTCCACAATTTAGCTTGTCCCTAACAATTGTTAACTGCTACTTGCATCTCTGAAAATAGCTGGCCTGGTCTTTAATACAAACTCTTATTATGTATACCCTGGATGAGCTTTATAAAAAGCACATATTAAAAATGTACTTTAGATAACTTCATTCTTTCTATATTGCTCCTTCCAGGTGAGGATCTGAGCACAGTCCAAAACTGTTTAATGAAGAAATCATGGCTAATTCTTGGAATCCAGTAATATAATTTAGGACTGCCCTGTCCACTATATTACCCCCTAGCCATGTGTGGCGATTGAGCACTTGAACTGTGGTGGGTGTGACTAGAGATGTGCTGTAATGGTAAAATGCACACTGGACTCCAAAGACTTAGTGTGAAAAAAGGCTATAAAATTTCTCATCAATAGATATTTATATGTATGACACATTGAAATGATATTACTCTGGATGTATTAAATAAAATACATTATTAAAATTAATTTCATCTCATTCACTGTACTTCTTTATGCAGCTACTAGAAAATTTAAAATTATATATGTGACATTTGAGGTTCATTTTATATTTCAATTGAACAATGCTGATTTAGTATTTGAAGATTTTACACAGCCTAAGTTTTAGTACATTGTGAGGAAGTTAGGATAGGAAGAAAGTCAGATAAGGAGAAAAAAAAAAAGGAAAAGCTTTTACATGCCCATTGTTTTACCAACAAAGCTCTCCACTACTCTGTGTCTTCTAGCAATGGCCAACTAGCAACTGGAGGGCAGGAATAGCTCGTCATGTAAAAATCAGCATGGTGCTTTGCTCATTTAAGAAATGTATGCTGGATAAATGAATTCTTAAGGAAATCAGCAGCAAAGATAATTTAATATGGAAGATTAAAAGCATCCAAATCTGGCATTACTTACTCTGTTCCTATAATTAAAAATGTATAAGCTTTTAAAAATATATTAGCTAATATTATTGAATGTTCTCTGTGTGTTACAGTTATTTTCTGATTACATCCATATAACAAGCCTCTAAGACGAGCATTATTTCCTCCATTTTGCAGATGCAGAAACAGGATTTAGAGATGTTAAATGACTTGTCTAAGGTCACATGGCTAGTAAGCAACAGAACTGGTGTTTGAAGCCAGGCAGCGTGACCTAGTTCTTAGCCGCATGCTATACTGCCTCTCATATTTAAGGCTCCAGAAGTCTGCTGATACTAAGTCAAAAGAAATAATAAATCATCATTGTGCAGATGCAACTCAAAAATGAATGATAGGACATCATGGCAGTTTTCCAGCTCCTTTGCTCCTCGTTTCTTATTCATTTGCCAAGAATGGAAAGCACTATCTCCCCAAAAGATAACAGCCACCAACCTATTTGGAAGAGGGGAAGGATTAAGCACATATTGCGTTGTCGGGAAAGTCATGACGCATTTTTGCAATGAAAAACATAGAAAAAATACGTCATGACTTTTCCAACAACCCAATAGCTCCCAGCCTCTTCTAGGATAGAGCGAAAGTAGATCCCGGGTTAAGAACTACATTAAAAGAAGATTGGCCTAGATAAATGAACACGTCAGTCAGTTCACCCAAATCATTGGGAACCGAGTAGTTCAGATTTAGTAGTTCTATTTTACTGTATTTTTAAGGTCCATTTGAATGCGATGAACAACATTAATAACAGTTACCATCTATCTTCAGGAACATCATGAATACAGTTCATAAATTTCCTGTGCAGCCTTCAACAAAGGGCTTGGTGGAGCCCTTTGATGAGCAGATTGGAGTTATTTGGATAGAAACAGCCAAGTGGAAGCCCTTTGAGCTTTATTTCTTTGTGATCAAATTCATAACCCAAGTAATTCAGCATCCCCGAAGGAATGGCAGACATTAATGACACCATGAAAGACCTGAGAGATGCAGACATGATGATTCTTAATTCGTGCAGCAGAGTAAACACAGATCTTCAAAAAGAGCAGTGATGGTCATGTTTAATCAGGTCATGAATGGACGTCTACCAGCCATTCCAGACATGGGCTGCTTACCAGAACAAGTTCATCAGCCCCTGGAACCCATTATGCAATCACTGACTGAAAAGGCTGGC
This sequence comes from Hipposideros armiger, assembly GCF_001890085.2. Taxonomy (NCBI): domain Eukaryota; kingdom Metazoa; phylum Chordata; class Mammalia; order Chiroptera; family Hipposideridae; genus Hipposideros; species Hipposideros armiger. The sequence continues at coordinate 3,614,070 of NW_017731389.1, read as the reverse complement.
TTCTACAAAGCAGGCTGCTTTACCTAGTAAGGATGGCTCTCATGCCTCCTTTAGTGTCTTGCCTTAGGATCACACCTACTCTTTGGCCATGTTCCACCACTTAGTCTGCAAGAACTTTGACCATCTTGCAAAGCTACAGGATATCACAACAGTTAAGGACATTGATGACATCATACTGAGAGCTCCTGAGGACCCAGCAGTTATCCTAGATACACATGTGCCAGAGAGCAAGAGACACAAAGCAGAGGGGGAGCAGCAGGTTATTTACAAAAGTGGTGATCAGGCATAATGTCCAGCAAGGATCATGGCAAGGTCCAGTAGTAGAGTCCTAACCAGGCATTTTCTGTGGCATGGCTTTGGCCATCTTACTCAGCTTGCTCACATTCCTCTACTTCTTCCATAATGCCAAGCCTTTGTTCTCCAAGCTTTCTTTAAATTCTGCAGCTGTCTGATATCCTTCGATAGACTCTTTCGCTGTTGCAGTTAGCCAGAATCAGTTTGTGGTTTGCAAACAAGAACAATATACTAAATGATTTTAGGTTCTAGAATGTATAGGGCTATGCATTAGAAGGTAAGCACAAAGATGGCTGTGCATTACAGTGCCTGAGCGCACACCATATTCAATCAACATGTGAAGTAAGGCCCAGAGAGATTAAAGAGGAGTCAAGTGAATAATTGAGTAGCTGAGTTACTCAAAATTTGGACTGAACTACTTTCAAGACAGATAAGTGTTTGAGATGGTTCCCCTTGGACACACTCCTTCCAACAGTTCTGGTAGGCTCTCTGGGTGGTTGATGCCTAAATGATACAAGAAGCTATAGCTTAAGGTAACATTCCACAATTAACCCAGGGAAAATGCACCCGAACCCTCTTTGCCAAGGCACAGATCCTGGTGGAGAGAAGGGGTAGAAAAAAATAGGGGGCTCTTTTGCCTTTGTTTCCCTCTCCTTGGAATCTACTTAGCATTTCTGTTACTAAGCAGTAGGGATGACCCTGCGTCTTTGCTGAGATCAACACCACATAGAAATCTTTACAGCAGCCAAGGGCCAGAGCAGTGCCTAGAAAGATAACTGATACTTAAGTAAGCACGACAATTAATCTTAATGAGTTTTATGTACCTATAATTTAGCTCTCACCATTATAAGTATCCACAACCTAAGGAATTGATGACAGTATTTTTTCCTACCCGTTTAAAACATGTTGTGCCTATCGTGCAACCAGGAAGTGAAAAAATGGGTTTTCATCAAAACATATGAATTATTGTAAAATATTATTCCTGGATTTCTTTCCTAGGATGTCTTACCTTGATCTCTAAGAATTTACTTTAAAGAGAATCAAGTACTTAAAGGTACTTAGAATTGTGAAATGCAGCTGCAGAGTAAAGAACAGCTCCAGATCTTTCTCCTGTAGCAAATAAAATTATGTAATCCCTAATCAGAAAAAGGAAAATGATACAAAAATGATCATTTTTTTAGGTTTCTATGGCTTTCAGGCATTCTCAATATTTCCACAAGTATGAACAATGTTTATTCATTTCCTTCAGGATCTTTAAGGCTGGCTCGGTTTTCTACAAGAAAATTAGGTAATTGTCATGAGAGTATTCTAAGAAAATACTCTTGTTCCTGGGAACTGTGGTAAATTCCAGGTTTTCCTCACACAAGTTTCATTTACTTTTCTGCTGACATAAAACCTATACACTGAAAAATATGAAGGTGTCTACATGGGTTTCTGTGAGTGAAATGCCTGTAACCTTTTACTCAAAAGCTATTACAGTGAAAGCACTTACTTATACATTAAAGATAGATGACCTACAACCAATATCTATTTTCCACCTGCGGGAGGGAAAAAAAAATTTAGATACATTACATGTAGATAAAGTCCCATTGAGGCTTTCTTCCCTATATTTTGGCTGGCATTGGGTAAATGACTAATATCCATAGAGGAGCTTTACATAACTCAAATTTATCACAGAATTACCTCTTTTAATTTTGTATGGAGCATGAGAAAAATCTAAAATAATCAGTTTCTTCTCCTCTCTCCCCTATCTCTCTCCCTAACCTACCCATCTACCTATATAAAGCTTTCTACCTCCCTTTCTGTTTCTTTCTCTATAATTTCTCAATCTTAATCTTTCTACAGGGAGAGAGTTAAAACGGGGGCTACAGCCATGGAAATACACTCCGACCGTCTTAAGCTAACCCCTGGACTACAGCTTTTATTTCTATCAAACTAGGCAATACTTAATAATTTAATGTATGGTGTTTGGTCCTTTTGATGCTTTCTTTAAAAATAAATCCACTTGTCAGTTAAAGACTTTATTAACTTCCATAAGAGACGGGATGACAACATAGATCTGATTTTCTTCAGTCTCTTTTTTCAAAATTAAGTTATTAAGTCATTCCTTATCACACATTTTCTAAAACAATATGATTAACTTATTCATGACCATACTTTTTGCATTTTACCTATAAGGGTAAAGATATATATACCTCTTCTGACACAGATCTATATCTGTAAAAGTAATATGTATACAACACGGATAATTTTTTATAGATCTTTAACATTTTGTGGCCTGTTATTTTATCTGTAGAAAATTTACATTCACAGCAAGCCTATTTTTATTCCAGGTATACCTTTGTTTGGACTAGGATGGCATAGCAATAGGCTCACTGTGATGAGGTCTTTGAAGCTTACAGGGTTAGCCCTTGATTTTGCCTGAGAATTACATGCTCTCTGGTTTCTTTGCAATCACTTTACAGAGAATGGTAATTGCTCCTCTCAGGTAATAATTGCAATCATAGGCTGATTCTGGCTTAATGGCATATTTTAGATCGTTACTCCTTCCAACAAAGTAAGGACCCACTAAAATCTCTGGTGTCTGAGGGACTGGAACATTCTAGAGAAAGAAATAAAATGTTCAGGCCTTGATATTAAGCATAGGGCCTGTCAACTTAATGCCTTGGAAGATTATTTTTTTTAATGGCAGATGAAAGTGCTCCACATTTCCCTCAAGATATTGCCAAGAAGAAAGTCAAAGTAAAAGGCAAGAGAGGACAGATTGACAGTTCATGCTGAACCTTTTCTTTCCACGTAATTCTTCAGTGTGAGGTTCTTAGCCTTTTTAATATTCCGAACAGCATGCCTGCAATATTATGTACAGCATCCCTGCTAAGAAGCTCAGAGAGTAAAAGAAAAAAATTTGAGAGAAATACATGGATTTTGCCAGACATGAATAAGACTGTAATGCAAATAAGAATATAACAATTCTGCAACTGTCAGTTTTGCACATGTGAATTTGTTCTACATACTGTGTGTTTGCTTAATAATTAGATAGTGGGAAAATGTTCAGAAGGAAAAACAATGCTTTAAATGGATCTTTAACAAGCTGTGAAATGGCTGAACACTCAACATAATAAAACACCAACAGTGAAATTAAAATCTGCCCCCCAAAATCCATTGTCATGATCATTAATTAGAGCAGCATTTCTCAACCTGTAGGTCGTCACTCCTTTGGGGGTCAAACGACCCTTTCACAGGGGTCGCCTAAGACCATGGGAAAACAAAAAGATATTTACATTACAATTCATAACAGTAGCAAAATTATAGTTATAGAGTAGCAACGAAAATAATTTTATGGTTGGGGGTCACCACAACATGAGGAACTGTATTAAGGGGTCGCGGCATTAGGAAGGTTGAGAACCGCTGAATTAGAGCAATATTTTACATGTCAAAAATGCTTGTTTTAATCAAACATGGAAACAGAGCTGTGCCTTTTCACAGTGATTAGCTTATTGTGGAGTCCATTTAAACAAACTCATATTTTTATTTTGTGTCAAAAATAGTTTTCGAGGTTATTTACCCTCCAAACCTGATAGGGTTTTAGAACAAAACGATGAGCGGTACCCAAAGATTTTTCTATTGGATGCTCTAATGATCTTAATATAAAGTCAACAGGATATGAAACATGTTTCACTTTAATTAAATCCAATATACAAAAGTACAACATTTTTGAAACCAGTAAATTATAGGAAGGTTAAGTTAAAAATGAATCTATATCATATTAAAGAATTCACTCTAACTATGCAATTATTTGTTTAAAAAATAAAGCTATTCAAATGTCTTCTTTAAAACCCTTATTAGGATTCGTACCACTAAAGTGAGCTCCCAAATATAAGAAAATATAATCATTAAATCAATTGTTCATTTAGAGTGCTAGTAGACCAGGGGAGTAAGAACCCAAAACTTAAATCGGATATAGAAGAAACCAAGTATTTTAAACAAGTAAATTATGAAAAAGACTACTTACATTAAAAATTGACCCCATATCCTATAAAAGGATTCACTCTGTATGTGAAATTTTCTTGATTAAAAAAATACAGCTATCTAAAATGTATCCACTTAAAATTCTTAGATTCCCCTTCACTAAAGTGAGCCCCCAAACATTAGAAAACAGAAACATTAAAACAATTGTCCTGTTATAGATTTCTAGACGAAGAGAGTAGCACCCTAAAATTCATCTCAGAGATGTCTATCAACATTTATCCAGAGAAATCCTTATAAATTCTTTCTCCTAGCAAAGATGTTCTTTCTCCTTCTGATCTGTAACAATCAAATCAGAAATTGCAAAGGAGATGTGACGTGAATAAAACAGACTGTCAAGATAACATAACGTGAATATAGTTGGTGATGATGTTACCTTGTTTAACTGGTTTAAATACACATTAGTAATCTGTATACTCATTACACACATACATTGTCCATCCATGAAGTTGTATTGGTTCAGCAGCCTCTCTATGCAGTGCACTTTGTCAGCTGCCCAGTAATCAGTCACGTGACAAGCACCATCCCTTGTTATAACAAAAGAGCCAGAATAAGAGCTGTCATTTCCCACCTCCATCACTTTCCTCAAGGCTTTCACTTCAGTCATGTCCACCTGTTTAAATTCTACACCTTCTTCAAGAATCAGTTTAAATGCCAAATTCCATGGAGTTTCTCATGGCTGAACTTTGTCTTACAGCACGCTCTCCTAGCATGGTGCTGCGCATGCACAGAAAAAGTTCAAGACAGAACATGGACAGGACTCCCACTCCACAATTTGATTGAAATTCTTTGGGAAAGGACTGCTTCTTTGTCATGTGTATAATAACTATCATGCCACTTTCTAAGAGCTTTCCTCTCTGTTCAAGGAAATTTAATCAAAGGATCAGCATAATTCATAATGGCAACCTCTGGTTTGGTTTCATTTTTTACTCTGTGCTGCTCTGAGAACAGAGTCTCCTTGGGCTGTGAGAACCACAATTCTTTCTTAAGAATAACAAAATCAAATGTCAAAATACTCTTTCCTTGTAAGGGCTAAAGCAATTTTAATATTTCTTCTTTATTTTCATAATTCTTAAAGTGTATATTTTAAAGCAGTTCACAAAGTTTGATTCCTGTCTCTAGACTTTACTCACTGACATACCCCTAAAACTTTCAGTGAGAGGATACTAAGGAATACTCAACTTCTAAGAATTAATTGTATTCCAGGTAATAAATTGGGGCAGAATTCTTTGTTTGAAACTAACTTACATTGTGATAGGGAAGCCCATTTCAACTTATAGCATATTATTCTCAAAAAAAAACAAACAAAAAAACCACCCAGTGATGCAGAAACATCTGGTACACTGTAACACACGGTAACTATTATCAAATTAAACTGCTACAGCAATACCCACCCTAATTAACAGGTAAGAACCACAGATACATATCAACACCCATTTATGACATTCATCTATTTATGTGGAACTTTTTAGAAGTTTATTAAAGAGGCAAATATTTCCCTTCTCTGTATCTCATCAGTTCCATAGCAAACCCTTATTTCTAGAATACAAAAATAAATTGTCTCTATCCTGCCTGCTTTTCCCAAAAATATTAAATTAAACCTGACTAAGGAGATTTGTATTAGATTAACATCATTGTTTCTTCACACAGAAAAGAATTACCTTGAAAATTTAAAACAAACCAATTTTTATAATATTAAATTCCAAATCCTCATAAAATGAATTGCTGTATTTGATATACAAGTCAAAATGTCAAAACTGTGACTACGTTTATTCATTCCAAAGAAAGCTTTGTAAAACCCTTTATCAAAAGGTATTTTGCATGAATGTAACAGCTACAAACTGAAATGTTTTCTCAGTGATTACAAAGTTAAATATCAACATATGATTGAAACTTGTTCTGCTCTGCTGAATATTTCAATCATTATGACATAAAAGCAATTCACAGTGACCATTACATCAAAAATATTATGACTAGGAGGAGAATTTCCTAAGGAGTAATTATCAAATAAATAGATGATTAACTCCCCCAGTTTGTTATTAACCCCTAAAGAGAAATTCTTATTGTTGTAGGCTTGGTAGTTACGGCAGACATATTAGATAATAAAAATTAAGAGCTTATTTTTTAAAAGTTAAGAGCTCATTAACTTGATAAGCAAGTTTTCTCTTCCATCACTGATGTGTGAATTAACTTATAGTGGACATGATTCCCTAACTTATCCCTAGTATTAATATATTAATGTCAATATTTGATACCATTCTTCTTTTAAAGCATTATTGAGAGTAGAATGCTGATAATACTTTTCTTATGCCAAATTTTTCTAGCATTAGACTCACATGAGAGATGATCTGTATTTGAGACAGTTTATATGGCATTATCACCTTATCTTTTTTGCTGATTCCCTTCTGCTATTATAATTTAATCCAATTCATCTATAAATTCTGGCAGTTATATCCCTAAAATATATCCCAATCTGTACACTTCTGTCTATCTCACTGCTCTGTCCCTAGTCCAAGCCATCATCCGTCTCTCACATTTACTCTTACGATGGTGTCCCGTCATTCTTGCTTCCTCTTCTTTCCCCTACAGTCCGTTTTCCACAAGGAAACTAGAAGGGTTTTTTTTTATTATTTTTTTATTTTTTAAATTTTATTGTTAGTTTCAGGTGTACAGAACAATACAATAGTTATCCTTTTCACCCTCACAAAGTAACAACCCCCTCCCCCATTTACTGCCCTCCCACCCCCAATATCATGCTTATCTATTACAATTCCATTGACTCCATTCCCACACTCTCTACTCCACATCCCGTGACTATATGTATATATAATTATAGTTGACATACGTTATTATTCAACATCAACTTCAGATATACAGTGCGGTGATCAGGCCTCTACACTGACTATGAAGTGGTCTCCCTAAGAAGACATGAGTCTAACTGGCCCCCTAAAAAATATTTACAACATTATTGATTATATTCCCCAGACTGTCTTGTCTATCCCTGAGGCCATATTGTAGTTACCAATTTGTATTGTCTCGTCCCTTCCCCTTCTCCTTCATCCCCACCCCCTCCCAACTAGCAACTCTCAGTTTTTCCTCTGTGTCTCTGAGACTATTTCTGTTTACAGTTCTCATTTATTCAGTTCCTTAGAATCCACATATAAGTGAGATCATATGGTATTTGTCTTTCTCTGACTTATTTCACTTAGCATAATGTTCTCTAGTTCCATCCACATTGTTGCATATGGTACTATTTCCTTCTTCTTTATAGCTGAGTAATACTCCATTGTGTAAATGTAGCACAGTTTCTTAATCCAGTCGTCTACTGATGGGCATTTTGGTTGTTTCCAAGTCTTTTTAAAGCACATATATCAGATCATGTCACACCCCTGCTGAAAACCACCCGGAGACTTACCATAAAAGGTAAGGTTGCCTGTGAAGCCTGCACAGACCCGGCCCTGCCAACCTCCACTGATATCACTCTAGTCTCCTTATTCCTGGAGCTCACCAAACCCACTTCCAACTCCAGGTTTTGCTGCAATACTCATGTCTGGTCCTCCTGCACTCTCAGGCTTCAGTTCAGCTGCCATGTCCTGAGTACTTCACTGGCCCCAAAACCGAAAGCATCTGCTATAGAACCGTCATGACCAAAAAATTTGCTAGCACTTCACCCTGGTTATTTTCTTCAAAGCACTTATCACTCTCTAAGAGTATCTTATCCATTAATTTTTAACGTGTGTATTGTCTGTGTCTCCCACCAGAAACATGATCTGCCTCATGTCAGGCACCTCATTTTTGACTACCACCAAACCACGGTGAGAGCATAGCAGAAGCTCAGGAAATACCTGTTCACTGCAGAAAGAGCCCCCAAATATGTGAGAACATGCTGAAGTTTTATGTTACACAGTTGTATGTAACCTTTGATAAGACAGAGCATCCTTAGGTATGAATATTTTCAAAACTGTGGTTCTATGAAGGACTGCTTATTTGGTCACCTGGAACAAATAATTTACTGTCAGGTAAGGAGACCTATGAATATCAACAAGGCCAATAAAGCAGCACACTGTTTATTTTTAATTCAACTCTCTACACAAGCATGACACGCTGGAACAGTAATTACAGCACTGATACAGGTCTTACTATGTGTCAGGCATGACCCTAAGTGTTATGTATGTATCAACTCACAAACACCTGCGAAATCAGTGCTATTATTTGTATAGAGGATATTCAATATGATTACTAGTGTTATTCTCTAGTGAGTTTCCCTTTGGCCTCTTACAGGCCGTTTAGATGAACATCTCCAATTAAACCATGGCTTTTTACCTCTTATGCTTTTTCAACAGTATAATGAAAGCATGGCAAAGGGCGCAGCCATTTGGCATCTTCTGTAAAGATTTACCATTCTATTTTACTGATAATTAGGCCACATGGACAATATGTATGTTTGAAATGCATTTGTCTCTGCTATCATATATGCTTAATATAGTTTTAAGCTATATATACCAACTGAAAAATATCCCCAAGGATTCTAACCCCAGAGAGTTTACCATCTGGAAAGAATATATCAAATCTTATATTAATATTATGTTTTAGTTTGTGTTTTTAAAACAATTCCTTCTATGAATATTACAGTTAAAATGGTAAATTTATAAATGGGTTTTAAAACTGCGGTATATGGACACCCCTTTCCCCTTCCTCCTCCCCTCCATGGCTCTGCGGATAGACCTTGGACCAGGAAAAGCGCATCTTTATTTTCACAAACATCTAACTGAAATCTAGCATCTCCTTGCATTATAAATACAGGCGTGGTACAAGCCACAGGGTATCAGCAGTGCCCATGACTGTGTCACCAGCAGAAATAATTACTTCCTATCATGCTATAGTTAGGCTGATATCTCATAATATTGTTTAAAGTCATCATGACTTCCAAAATACAGCTGCTATTAACCCTCTGCTAGATCTTACTATTGAATGCATTAAGTGTATCTATTACTTTATCACAATTTTTAATCTTTCAATAACTTTCAATATAATTAAGTTCTCTAATATTTTACTCTCTATATTTAAATTTTTCTTCTGAGAAGAGGTTCACAGACACTATCAGTAGGCCAAGTGTTCTAAAAATAAGGTCAATGTGAGAGTTTAGCATGTGACAAGAATGCATCTGCCCCACTGGCCATTAAACCAATGAAGGACCCTACTAGGCAAATGTTTGTGGATTGAGGAAATGAAAGGAACCAGCATTCCTAACTACTGGTTTATGGTCTGATTTAAAATAGTTCACTCTCCATTTTTCTATAAGGATCTCAAAGGAAATATGAAAACTGAGACAGGGTATCAGCCTTTTTCCAGTAGTCATTGACACACTGACGCTTCATACACAAAACTCGAATAGTGACCAAGGCCTGAACTGGTATCAGATTTGCTTTGGGAGGGCAGGAATGGTAAACATAAACGCATCCCGAATGCTTTGTGTCCTTCTGTCCTAAAATGGGAGCATGGCTTCATGCAATAAAACGCTAAATACTGACCTTGAAAGACAAAAAGCAAAATATTTTCCCCACAGTTGGCCAAATTACAAAGGGAAAATGCAAATGGTAATGTTTATATGCAAATGCTATATCCCTGAATTTCAATTTTAATGTTCTGTTTCATTTCTTCAAATAATTTCCATAGCCATTTGCAGAAAAAAAAATATGCTAAGTGCCATTTTAAAGCATAAAAGTTAGTGATTACAATAATGGAATGTTGATTATCATATGAAATTTCATCAAATGTGTTCCTAAAATCTATATCCGGTGGCTAGAGAATTAGATGAATCACCAGCATAGTAAAATCATCAGAAAGAAAACAGGTTTAAATCCCGAGTTTTTCCTAGTGAAATCATGTAGGCTCCTAATTATCACCTCTTCTTAGTCATCACAAGCTATGCGTGCAATAACCCAGACTGCAATTTTGCCAGATACCAGTATCAAGTTCATTGATATGCAGTTTCTTCAATCCATCCCTTCCTCCTGTGGGATGCTGGCTAAGATCTGTATGATTTTCTTCTTCACATATCCTCTTTTCTAACTGTAAGAGTACTGTCAACAGTTCTGAAGCACCCCCCTCAGCCTCCCTCCGTAGATATCAGTGAATAATTAAGAACGGATAACTGAAAATATAAATACTGGTTACAAGTATTTGCTCAAGCATTTGTTTAAAGGCTTGTTCATTAGTATTTGAAAGACATCTGTGAAGGTCAAGAAGGATTTACAGAAAAGGTGGCTCCAAATAATTCAGTCAGAATAAATCCTGATTACAAAGGTTTAAATGATTTTCTATTCAGAGATGACTTTCTAGGACAAGAGTGGTGAGAGTGCTGCAGGTTCAAAGTCACTGATTTATATCAAAGAAATGCAGAATAAATAAAGACCAGAAGTAAAAGAATGCAAAGCTCCACGTATGTTTTCTTAACAAAAGAGTGGCTAAATCAGTATTTGACTTCAGTATGTTTTTGTAAGAACTATTGTATTTTATCTGCTTCAAGGCCTCGTTTCAAAACCTACTACCTGTGAGGTGGGGCTTACCTTTTCTTGATCTTCTAGCAAGATCAAACCAAAGTGCTTTCAACAAATAAAGTTTCTCTGGAAAAGGCATTTCCACAAATAAAAACTCCCCAAAGGATGTAAATACAGAATAACAAAAACAAGAGATGATATTTAAAAATACATACTCAAAAGAAAATAGTGTCTCTCATTTGATTGCTGGCTTGTGAGAAAGCTTGTGAATGTCTCTCCTGGTTGCATAGCAACCAATCTAAGCAGCAGTTCGAGCCTGTAAGAAATTTCCATGCCAGAGCTGTGGAAATAGACGCTAACTACTCAGTATATTTTTCAAGGTTACCTATATTTGCAAAAGAAAAAAAAAAAAAAAGGAAGATCGAATAATGTCCTTGGGGTTTCTAGAATCAAAAATCCGGAAGGAAGTTCTCTAATGCTTTGAGCCCTTCTATCATAATAATCCCTCACTGTCTATATACTCTCAGTAGACAACTCCCCCACGGGAAAGAAAGGTGCACCCATAGGAAGTACGCCTTACCACTGAAACAAAATAATCAAGCTCCATAAAACTAAATCAATGAATTCAAGAGTTAGCAGGTAGAGAGTGGACCTTCACTCCATAAGCACCTCCATTCATCATCCACTCCCTATGCTGTTCTCAAGATTGCTACTGAACAAAAGAAGATTTATTTTAGGTTTTGTTGTCTTAGTTTTCCAATAAAGACATTATTATAACTTACTCTTTTAGTATCTCTCACCATCTTTGAATATGGTTGATCACACCACTGACAAGTCCCTAAAATGAATAATTCAGTTCCACAGAGACTCATCGTAAAAGCTTAAGTCTGGTAAACAATCAGTGAACTTACTGGCATCAGCACAGCTGAGAGGCACAAACCAGCTCTCAGTCGGTTTCCATCTAGGGGAAAAAATAACCAACACATATCGCCAGGTGTGATAAGTCCAGACCGAAATGCGCTTAAAGAAGCGAAAAGCAGAGACGTACAGGAAATGATTTGCAGGCACTGGTGGACTGGTGTTAATTTTTCTATACTTACTTACAGATTCTAGCCATTAATGCTTAATGTCCTGGTCCCCAAGGGACAGGTCTTGCCTGCCACTCACAGGGAAATGACGTACATGGGGGCACGTGGTCTCTTCAACGAGTGAGTTGGATAGTGGGACGGTGGAAAAAGCACTGGACCAAGCTCCGGGTTCTGCAATAGTCACAGGTAGGTCCATTCTGAAACTGGAAATTATATAAGCCGGGCTTCCATTTCTCATCTCTAAAGTTAAATTAAGAAGAGTTTCTCTGCCCATTTCATAAGGATGGTCCAAAAAAATCAAATAATGCCGAAGTAATAGAAAACATATATACAATCTTCTAAATACTCGTTCGGACTTTCAGCAACACCTCTTGCTTCCTCAAGTCATGTTGCAGGGCTGTCATATTGGTGCTGATTACTTCCAGGGCTCCAAATTATTAGTACAGAGTAACATATTTCAGCTTATTTCTGTCTATAAAGAAATGCTAGAGAAAATGAAAATGCAGCCCTATCAATAGACTTTAAATCGACAGAAAATTTAGTGCTAGCTGTTGATGGGCAGTGCTATGGACAATTAGAAAAGGGGTATAAAAAAATGAAACGTGGGCCGGCCGAGTGGCACGATGGTTAAGAACTGGCTTGGGATGCCAGAGGGCCCCGGTTCGGATCCCACATATGAGGGCCAGTGACACTGCCCTCTGCAGCTAAGATGCTGAACAACAGCTCAACCTGGAGCTGGGCTGCTGTGAGTCGCCGGCCGGCGACGGCATAGGCTGAAGACCCTGTGGCAGTGGGTTGCCACGAGCTACCGTATGTAGCCAGCAGCCAGCGTGAGTGGCCAGCAGCCGCAGTGAGCGGCCGTCCAGTAGCTAGTGACTGATGTGCCTCGCCTGGGAAGAGCGCAATGATGGTGCCAACTTGGGCCAGTGAAACAACGTCCTCCACAACTAGACTGAAGAACAAAAGGACAGCAACTTGTCTGTTCCCCTTCCCCCAATTCCCCAGCACTGTTCCCATACCCCCAATTCCCCAATAAAAATCTTAAAAAAAAAAATGAAACGTATCCTTCTTCATTTCCCTATATTTCCTGATTTTTAAAAAAATGATGCATTTCTTATCATTTCAATGGCTGAATTAGGACAAAAATAAACACAATTGTAAATTGAGCTGGGAAACATTTTCTTTTGGAAAACTGATAATAGTATAACACTATAAATAATTTAAAAGCTTTGATTAATCAAAGCAGTTGGTCCCACGAGATGACTTTTTAAAAGTACACATCAACCTTTCTAAAACATGTATTTCTGTAGAAAGAAAAGGCTTCCCTCATTTGGTGATTAAACATATTTATTTTTTCATTAAAAAGTATGCCTTGTACATAAAAGCACTCAAAAATCTGTTGAACTAAAAGTGAAAGAAATCAGAGTTTTCTTTTTTTGACAAATCACAGTTGTCAATTTTAATTTTCAATACTGGAGTGTGTCTAATAGGTGATTAAGGTAAAACTTTGTTAGGCTTGTACACATGAACAGTTAACCTTTGTTTGGGCCTATTGAACATCACTTGCAGAAACTGTTGAGTTTACTTAACAAGGCAGGCAGGTAGGAAAGGTCAGTCTTTATCAGGGCACACAGAATCCACGGAAGAGAGAAGAGGAATCTGAGATGGAACACAGTCCCTAGCCAGCCAAGAAGTGCTTGCTCCTGTGACTTTCAGCCTTGACCTGCCAAATTCGTCATTTCAGCCTCCTCCACAATTTCAAAAGCATCACCTACGTCATGATAAATGTGCTGGAATCATCAATAGCTATGTCTACCAGCAAAATGTGACTCTCGACTCAATGCACCCCAGATCCGGCAGGAAGAACACTTGCACATAACAGATGTATGGAATACACCCAGCAAGCTGTTGTGTATTGAGTTCATGTCTTATCTCATGCAGAGGTATCAGGGAAATAAGAGAGCTTAAACCTTTATTTGATAGCCATTCTGACCCAAGTGAGGTGGTATCTCACCGTGGTTTTTATTTGCATTTCTCTAATGATTAGTGAGGTTGAGCGTTTTATCATATGTCTGTTGGCCATCTGTATGTCCTCTTTAGAAAAATGTCTCTTTATGTCCTCTGCCCATTTTTTAATTGGGTTGTTTGGTTTTTTTGGGGTTTAATTGAATTTTTTATAAATTTTTGATATTAACCCCTTATCAGCTGTATCATTGACCAATATCTTCTCCCATTCAGTAGGATGCCTTTCTGTTTTACTGATGGTTTCCTTTGCTGTGAAAAAACTTTTTAGTTGGATGTAATTCCATATGTTTATTTTTTCTTTTATTGCCCTTGCCCGAGGGGATATATCAGTAAAAATGTTACTAAGGATAATGTCTGTAAATTTACTTCCTATATTTTCTTCTGGGAGTTTTATGGTTTCGGGTCTTACAAAAAAACCAACCAAACAAACAAACAAAAAAAACCTTTATTTGAAATGAAACAGATGTAGAACTGTTAAGGAAACAGTCTTTATATGAGGAAAGTCTTATTTAACCAGTCTTTCCCCCATATACATGCATTCATTGAAGGTAAGAACTTGAAAGAAAAACAAAATCCCCTTCCTGGTAAAGATGCAGAGAACTAATTTGTTCAGCGACGCAGTGTGCTAGGCACCACACTGTGTTATAAACAGTCCCATGAGGTACGTATCATATCTATTGCACAGATCGGTATCCAGAGCTCCAAGAAGTAAAGTGATTTGTCCAGGAGCACTCAGAGAGTGAGGGGTGGGTCTAAAATTTGAGTCTGCATCAATTGGGCTTTCAAGCTCATCTACTTTTCTTTACACTACACGTCCTCCTTTTCATAAAAATAAAAAAAATAAAAAAATAAAAAATCTTACCGAGAAAGGCTGAATCCAATCCAGAATACCCCAATCATTGCAAAAGGCTGCCTATTGAATCCTGGAAATATTTCATTGAAGAACAACATATTTGCATGCCAGAAGGTTTTAGCATATGTTCTATCTATATTATTTCCAAATACCTATCAGCACAGTGCTCAGGAATCCTGACAAGGCTGACATCTTAACTGCCAACTCTTTTCTCAGGAGGTTATACATGCCTCGAATTATAGCTGGATATTCAAAGCACTGGATCAAAGTTCAAATAAATAAGTGAGGTAAATAACTGTCACCAATACGGCTTCAGTGGTTATTAAACAAATCTACCAAGTGTTAAAATGTTAGTGGAAGGTAGGAGGGATTAGAAGTCAGAAAGGGGCCCGCCGAGTGGCATGTTGGTTAAGAGCTGGCTTGGGATGCCAGAGGGCCCCGGTTCAGATCCCACATATGAGGGCCAGTGACACTGCCCTTTACAGCTAAGATTCTGAACAACAACTCAACCTAGAGCTGGGCTACCATGAGTCGCTGGCGACTGTGTGGGCTGCAGCCCCTGCTGCAGTGGGTTACCATGGGCTACCATGTGTAGCCAGCAGCCAGCATGAACAACCGCCGTGAACGGCTGTCCAGAAGCTGGCGACTGATCTGCCTCGCCCGGGAAGAGCGCAATGATGGTGCCAACTTGGGCCAGTGAAGCAACGTCCTCCACAACTAGACTGTAGAACAAAACAACAGCAACTTGTCTGTTCCCCTTCCCCCAATTCCCCAATGAAAATCTTTAAAAAAAAAAAAAAGTCAGAAAGCCGAGGTGAAGAGCAATGCAGTACCCCCAAACCAGAAAACAGCTGGAGAGAACAGGCAGCAGAGGAACCCATAGCTGAGGGAGAAACTGACCGCACATGGTTCTTCTAATTAGCAGCAGCAGCTACCTCTGACTTCCCTGGGTGTGGTCAGCCATGGCCAGTACTTGAAATGTCACACCTGGAAAATTCTGAACCATTTTCCTGCTTTCTCTGATTCACAATCTAATTTATCAGCAGACAGCGTAGCCCTGGAAAGAGCATGAGTTGGGTATCATTTGATCTGGGTTCAAATCCGAGCTCTCCTGTTTACCAACTGTGATTCAGTTCCCCCATCTATAAATTTGGGGTAATTAAACCAGCCTCACAGAGTCACTGGAGAATCAGAGGAGTTAACATCATGGAGCACATGAAGGCCACTCAGTAAATGTCAGTTCCTTTCTTCTTGTCCTGCACCACTTGAAGCAATTAAGCATCAGAACACTGGTTCTAGGCTTGAAAGACAAACAAAAACCAGCCACACCAGGAAGTCTTTTTCTCTTTCCTGAATCTAAGAAAGAATAC
This sequence comes from Hipposideros armiger, assembly GCF_001890085.2. Classification (NCBI taxonomy): domain Eukaryota; kingdom Metazoa; phylum Chordata; class Mammalia; order Chiroptera; family Hipposideridae; genus Hipposideros; species Hipposideros armiger. The sequence continues at coordinate 3,597,914 of NW_017731389.1, read as the reverse complement.
GTATGTGTCCTATTTTCTTTATGGCCCGAGACAGAATCATTTTTATTTCAATAACCTCTTGAGTTGGCAGTTACATTCTGAACAGTGGAAGGTACGCCTTATACTCTACTGTGAAGAAAGAAACCCATCACTGTAGCTTGGAGTAAACAGTATTTTATCAGCTGAAGCTGCTCCCCAGGTTCTCCTCTAGGGGGCAAATTAGCAGAGAACCTCCTGTCAAGAGGCTCAGCAGGGATCTGGCATTATGGAGACTTTTCAGAGCTCTAACTTATATCAACATAAAGATCTATATACACACACGTATATTCATACATATATATTATATATAGGAATATTTATATACATATAGTAATAACACACACATTAGATAGATAGAAAACACCAACATAAGATTAACATTCTCAAATTCTGTTCATCTACTTTGATCCAACTTTTAGAATATCACAAATAGATATGGAAGTGTGTGACATATGGGCTGGGAAGCATCAATGACAAGAAACTCTGACCATTTTGAAGATGGATTTTAAATTAGTATTTCCTGGCTCCATCACCAACTTCTTGTCTACTGCTTCATTACTACACTATTAAAAATGTTCAGTCTTCACAATTTTCTGTGTTTCAGCATTCTCTGAAAACCTATTGCATAGAAGATGGGCTTAGAAGGCCATCCACTGAGGACAAGGAAAGAGAAAGGGGCATTTGCATGTTGATGGTGGCAATATTCAACATTCATCAAGCACACAGAACTTTTCTGAGGGAGATGCATTCATTTCATTTTCATAACAACCCTATGAGGTAAGCACCTATTATTACTCCCCTTTATAAATGAGGAAACGGAGGAATAAAGAGGTCAGGAAACGTTCACAATTCCTAACTAGTAACTAGTCTGCCGGACTCCAACCACTGAACTCTCCTGTCCTCCATAAAGAGGTGGTTTGTCATCAGGAACTAACATTACCCAAGTTAGGGCCATACTTTTCATCAAAAAAAGGAGAACCGTGGAGTATGAGTTTACCTTATAATGCCAGGGGATTAATGTGAATTCTAGAGACTCAGTTAAAACATGTTCGGTATGAAGCCTTTTTAGGTGTGATCATGGGTTTAGATGTGACATGGATAAATCCATAAAAAGGTCTGCCACAAAGAGGACTTTCACGAGAGTTAAAAAAAAAAGAGGGGGAAATTATATGACAGTGCTCAGGTAGCTTGGCACATCGTCCAGTGCTTCAAAGAGATTAATATGTATGATACCTTACCATATCGTGATCACAACGGCATCCAATTTGATAGGAAGCATAGCTAAGCTAGATAGAGCTCCTGAACTGAGAATTCAAAGCCCCTGCCATGACTCTAGCCTGCTTGTTCAGGCATTTTTACCACCTTTTGATTTCAATCAAAAATATAATCTGAAATTGTGCCCAAATGTATTTTCTAAAAATTAACATATTTTAAAACAAGTCTACAGTTATCAGTTCCACCATAGTTAGAAAATAAGTGTTTGTTAACTAAATTTTTTAATTAAACCTTGTAAGTTAAACATAATAAAAAGAGAATTCAAAGGCAAAGAAACTCTGGAAAAACATTTGTCAACAAAACAGAGATAAAGGACTTAATTTTAATCCACAGAAAAGCTTATATAAATTGACAAAAAACAATGATACACAAATCAAATAATACCCATAGACATGGATACACAACTCACAAAAGAAGTTAAATGATTACAAAGCATGAAAAAATGTTTTATCTCATTAGTGAGCAAAGAAAAGCAAGGATGGGACCCTTTTGTAGAAAGATTTTTTACTGAGTATGGTTCTCATGGTTGGTCTCTAAATATTGTATTTTTACAAAAAAAATAAGTAAATAATAGATTCTCCCTCCACCTTCAGGGAGACAGTATAAAACAGTATCAGCTGTCCAGGAGAAAATACTGTGATATTAGACTTCATTTCTGAAATCTTTAGCAACTTTGTAGTGGTCCTGGAAAACAGAGGGACAATTGAAAATTTAGATTTTCTCATGGGCAGAAGGATAATATCATATTGTGAGAGAATAAGATTAACAATTTTTGGTTATGGATTTTTTGATCTGCTGAGCCAGGATTCTAAGCCTGTGGGTTCTAAACTGATGTCAGTTACTTACATGTGATAATTAGATATTAGTTAACTAATATATATATATATATATATATA
>NW_017731389.1:3557333-3595510 GCF_001890085.2 Hipposideros armiger | reverse complement strand
CACACACACACACACACACACACACACACACACACACATTCCCAACCCATTTTTTAAAGGGCAACAATAACATTATTCTCTTTGGAACAAAAATCAAAGCAAACATGACTTCTCTGAATGCCAGAGAAAGATGTTTTGGGACTGATATTCCAAAGAAAATGAGTCTTCTTCCTCCTGACCACATACATTCATGAAGAGCCCACGTCAAGTAGCAAAGAGGATGGACACCAACACGCCTGAGCTGTCAGATCTGTCCTGAGGCTAAGTGAAATGACAGCGGATGCCGCCAGCCAGCGCACTCTCGCATCTGAACCTGATATAAGCCAATGTCGCCACAGAAAGACCTTCAGGGCAGCATCGCGTCTGCATTGTGAGAGCTCTGGTTTTTTCAGAATGTAACATGAAAACAAACTTCTGCAAGCAACAGGAATCATCCAGGTATTTTTAGTCAGCCTCATTGTAATCCATACCCTTAAATTGGGCATGAGTCAATCCTGACAGCTCTTAGAATTGTGTCATCGGGATTCAGCCTGAGCCTCACACGATGCAGCCTTGTTCCTGGTTACTCATATTCCAGAGCTCAGAGACAAAAGGCTCCTATCAGAGAGGCTCATGCTTTCCTTCAGCCTTTCTATTAAGTAAATCGAACACCCTGACAGCACACCTATCTTTAAATGTCAAGTCACATTTACAAGCATCTAAATCAAAGACTTGCCTTTGGCGTACAAGATTTTAAAAGTAACCTCGGTTTCTTAAATGCTGCCATTTGATTCACATTCTATAAAAACACATAATCAAAGTAGTGGAGGGTGGGGGGGACAAAGAACCAATCTCAGATATAATAAAACGGATTTTTTCATTGACACTCTTCTTATCTCATTGAACTCAGAATTCATCCAAGCCACCCCTTCCATTTGTGCACTATGATGTCACATTTCCTCATCTCCACTCCCAGAAGGACTTTAATATTTTAACTGGGTAAGAGGGTTCAATAACAAGTATTCTCTGTTGCCCCCTGAGGCTCGGGACATCATTTTGCTGGCGAAGTGATTCCGTGACGAGCTGGAGTAGTGACCTCTTTAGAGTTCAGATCTCTGACTTCCAGTAGGTTCTTTGAAACTGTGACAAGGAAGAAAGAAGGCAAGCCGAGCTGACAATCCAGTCAGGGTTCCAAAGCACCAAAGCAGCTGGGTTTATACCCAAACTGGATAAAGGACAGAAGACAGACTCCTACGATGCCAAAAGTGTAAAGCAGAAGAAGCCCTTCATTGCGGGGATAAAAGGCATTACCTCCAGCCTGTCTTTGCCCCAGCCAGTTTCAATCACTTGCCCAACTGGATTCCTGGTGGTGGTGGAGCCTCTAGAGAAATCACTTCAGCCTGGCATTCCCAATAGCTGCCTGTCTCCTGACACCATGGGTACCAAAGTCAGTACTTCAATCAGACAGCATTTAAACCACACATAAAAGATTGCTACGAAAGGTAGCATAACCACACATGCATCTCAGAAGCTGTTTAAACAGCTAAAGGCTAGATTAAAAAAAAGGAGTCTTGTCTGTGCACAAATACATAAGTCAAACAGAACAAGAAAGTCCTAAATCCATACATAAATAGCTGTCTCATTCTCAAGTAAGATTTCAGAAAAAATAAAAGACTTCAATCTTGAGACGTGACAGCATATGTTTTTGTTCTTCAACAGAGTATTGTGAATCCATCTTTCATTCATTCTGAAAATGGTATCAATTATTAACAATGCTGGATTTAAAATTCTAAAACATGGTCAGAAAATGCTTTTGAGCAACTACAGAATACTAGAAATACAGTAGGACTGGGGGAAGCTGGAAGATACTTTTTCTGTATTGATCCTGTCATTATTATTTTATATAACCTTTTAAGATTTTTGTTCATCCAATAGTATAAAATGACAGTTTAGGATCAGACCTATAATAGTTCATTTTAGCTTTGAAATCACGAAGACCTCTGCTCAACTCTTGATAACCACCAACTAGATCTATGCTTTTTGTCCAATTATTTGGCATATGATTCAAAATTTTAACTTTAGAAAATGAAGATAGTTATGCTTTCATCCCTTAATATTATAGAAAAGGAAATATACCCTATACATGCACAAGTTCTTCAAGAGGTTGCATATATATATATATATATATGGCTAAGATGAAATTAAGTGCAGGACCCAGATGAATCCGGTTTTAGCTTATTACTAGTGATACAAATAACACTGACCAACAACATTACAACATTCTGCAGAGCTGGGCCCCTGCTGCTGATATTATGAGAAACACTTACTGAATCAATGTAACAACCTCAATAGACTATATTATCATTCTTATGAGTAGAGCATGACAAAAAAATGAGTATCACTCTACCATTTCACTGAGTAACAACCCAAAAATAACATCACAACATCATTTAGGCATTAATTCAAGTACACCTATATATATCAAAGGATTAGGATAGTAATATATGTAAAAGAAGCAAAATAACTAAAGATTCCATAAATAGAAAAAAAATTATAAGTTAATTAATATTGGGTTTAACCATATGAAATAGCTTATGTTTGATTATTTTTGACATACCAAAATGGCACTTTCACATAATTCAATCTAATAAAATCTATACATATGAACGCAGAAGTCACCTTAGAAAAAACATTACGCCATAATAACATGGATTATATTATCTGGTATTTACTGAGTTCTAATCACGGAGATAAATGTTTTATCTCACACAAAATCTAATCTATTTTCAAATGAGAAAATTGAAGCATAGAACAATTCAGTACCTTGTCCAAGACCAGGAATCAAGTAGACTTGACATTCAAATGCAGTCTGTCCTAACCCTTACCATTAAAAAGAATGGATGCCTCCCAGAGTAGAAGCAGAAAGACCAGTGGATGTTATGAGCATATGGAAAGATAAATGGTGCAGACTCCAGGTCAAAGGGGGACTGAGAGGGAGGGTGGCAGCATTTACTCATCACTGTTTAGGGGAAAGGAACCTGCATCGCCCACTGAGCAGAATACCCCTGAGGGTGAGACAGACACATCAGGTTATCATGGCTACAAAGTCCGCTTTTACAAAATGCTAACTTTATTCCATCAGGAAAAAAATGCATTTAGCTCATTTCCTATTGAGATATATAGTAATATGTGCAAGATGTAAATTACTCCAACTGGTATCAAAGTTTAAACATGTAGATTATGAAGAAAGGAAAAGTCTACTTTGTACTTTTAGTTCTATTAACAGCATCAAACTGGCTCTCTTTGTGCTAATTACAGATCTAGAAGCAAATGACTGATCATAACTGGACCTCGACGTAGGCTTTTCAAACAGGAGAGACAGGATATACTAATGAGCTAAGCCAAGCATTTGGTTTTCACAGCATTTTAAATAGAGAAATTAATGCTGTATCAGTCTACAGGGGACATGGCTACTGTTGCATGCATTAAGATCAAACCTCAAACTGCACAGCTGAGAACCAGATGTGGAACACAGTGAACACCTCTGAGGTGCCAACCTACTATGAGCAGGTGACCAGGTGGCCCCACTCAGCAAAACTATAAAAGCTTTCAAAAGGTTCTCTAATTTAATAAAAATACTAAGCTGATTAAAAACATAGCATCTCATAAAAAAAATCATTTGAGTCAATGTTTATAATCACAACAGAAAAGTAAAACCAAAAATAATATATTTGTTGAGTTCAGCGTTAATTTTCTTTACCTTTCTAGAGCTCCGTGAATAGTAGGATCCGTAGTCACCCTAAAAACAAAAAAAAACAAACATTTAGCCAACATAAAGGAATTTCAAATGTTCACCATGACAGCAGTTTACAAATGCTTAGTACTGATAGACTTAAAAACACAGATGTGCCTTAAATGGGGACACAAAGAAAAACAGAAGTAATATGATAGGTTATAGTAAAAGGAGAAGTCCATCACAAATGTTTAGCTAACTACACAATAAAGAAAAGCTCTGAAGTATGCACACCAAATCAGTGGCACTGATAATCTGATTAGAATTTTTAAAACTGAAATTGTGCCAAATACACAAAAAATATGACCCCGAACTTGAAATGCATATGCCCATGACATAGAACTGTAGAAGTTATAATGAAGATAATGCAAAACAATTTTCCTATGTGTGAAAATGCTGGCATAGTAAAACACTTCCCCATACCATTCTCCTTCACAGTTATTATGAGAAACCCATTTTCTCTCTCAAACTTCATTAATCTAAATATTGTTTATCAAGATTCTGAATAACAAGTCATGTAAAAGTAAAAAACCTAATTATGCAAGAGATGACATGGTCCCTATAATTTTATTAAAACCTCAAAATAAAAAACTAAGGACCACTCTGAGTACAGGCACTCCAAGGTGAAGATTAGAGATGACTTCCTGCTTTTACAAAATGCTAACTTTAGTCCATCAGGAAAAAATGCATTTAGTTCATTTCCTACTAGGATATAGTAGTATGTGCAAGATGTAAATTATTCCAACTGGTATCAAAGTTTAAATATGCAGATTGTGAAGAAAGGAAAATTCCACTTTGTACCTTTAGTTCTAATGTCGTTAAATTAGTTAATTCTAATCTACCAAAGCTATATAAACTGACACCACAAAAATTATTTGATCTAGTCAGCTTTTTAAAATCCACTATCAAATCATAAAGAATTAAATCTGAAATTGGACGTTTCTATTTGAGATTCCAATAAAGGAAATAGACGAAAATTAACATTTCTAAAATCTTACTTTATTTTTGTTATCTCAGCCATATTTTCTTATTTAACTTTCAAAACAACTTCTAAAACAGTAATTATAATAACATATTTATTATAGTAAAAGGTATATTCATTCATTATAGAAAATATGCAGTTTAAATTTTATATAATCAAATATATCAATCATTCCTTTTATCGATGGTTTCTTCCATGGTTTCTATGCTTAGAAAGTTCTTCCCCAGTCCAAGTTCAATTAAATAGATACCTATATTTTATTTTACTTGCCCGCTAACCCCAGCCACTACCTTTCACCCTTGGCCCCCTTTTTGCGATCTGTGTATAAGTTATCGTATGGATGGTGTGAGGTGAGTACTTAATGTGATTGCTGATAACCCTCTCCCTGCTCAGCCTTTTTCCCAACACAATTGATAAAATCACTCATTCCTTCATTTGTATAAGTTTCCCTTTGAGAGCAGTGCTTTGAGGTACAATCTGACCTCCGATGTTAATTTTGACACCTGGGTACTTTTTTTTTTTTTTTAACTTTCCTAAATCTGAGTTTCCTTATTTGTCAAATGAGGAAAACAATACCTATCTTACAGTTTTGTTGGAAGGGTTAAACTAGTTAATTTACAAAAAGTATTTATTTCAGTGCCTAGCACAGCATATGTGCTTGCCAATGGCTGGACCCCAGGTTCAGGGCTCTTTATTTCTCTTCCTCTGATCCATCTGTTAATTGTTATGCTCACAGTGTAAGCTTGATAGAACATTTAATATGTGGTAGGAGAAATATGTCCAACCACTTTCTCAAGATTTTCTTGGCTGTTCTCACCTGTTTGTTCTTTACACGAACTCAACTCACTTTTCATTTCAGTTATTCTTAGGCTGGATGCTCTTTTCTGCTCACAATTTCTCTCTCTCTCTCTCTCTCTCTCTCTCTCTCTCTCTCTCTCTCTCTCTCTCTTTCTCTCTGTCTGTCTCTTTCTTTCTCTCTCTCTCCTTATTACATAGGCCTAAACTTCCAAAACAATGTTTATAAGTGATAGTGAACACAGACATCCTTGTCTCTTAACTGATTAAAATATTAAAGACATTACGGTCTCATCACTGAGTTTGAGGCTGGCTATGGATTCCAAATAGGTAGTCTTTATAATACAGAAGAAGCATCCTTCTATTCTTAGTTTTTGGAGATTAAGTATTTGTATGTCTATCCCACAGAGGAAACTAAATTTTTAAAAAAAAGGTAATATGAGTTTTCCAAAGTCATACAGCCAGTACATAGTGGGGCCTGAATGCAACCACGCCACCATCCTGTAATACAGTCTCCAACCCAGCTAACTATATGTTCTGTCCCAAACTTAACCGTATAAATTCATTTAGACCTTATAAAACATCTTATAAGTGTAATATAATAAAGAATAGTTAATTTCTCAGCTGATCTGAAGAAATGTAGATCATCCATTATTACCTGTAGAAATGTTTCCATATTCATCAGTGTTTGTTGAGAAAGGGAATTTAGTAGGAGATACCAGAGACATGGATGAGACCACGCCCTAGTCATCCCATAGGCAGAAAAAACAAAGAACTCCCATAGCATTGGGCCACTGAGGGCACAAACCCTGCAGTAGAAAAAGGTAGACTCTGAAGCAGGTAGAAACTCTTGAAGGAAGACCATTGGGAGTTAGCAGGCAAGTTGGAGATGATGGTAAAAGTAGGTTAGAGGGAGAAAGCTGGAGTAGAGGATTTCAATGGAATCTTCTCCTTCTCCATAGGCCCATTAGGGCTGTGAGTGCCTGTTAGAGCAAACACTAAATAGAAATAAGATTTGGCCCATCTGCTTTCCTTTTCATGGCCAGCAGCCAAGCTCTGATCCAAGTTTTCACCTCTCTCGCACCCACTGCATTTTGGAAAGGCAAATTTTCCTTCTATTGGCCTGATCCCAAATAAATACATGTCTTTCTATTCTGCACTAGGATCGTTTAACTTTAGCAATTGTTGAAAAACTGAAAATCCCTCTCCTGGATATATACCCCAAAAATCTGAAAAAAATTATCTGTAAAGATATATGTGCTCCAATGTTCACTGCAGCTTTATTTACAGTGACCAAGACATGGAAACAACCAAACTGTCCTTCCATAGATGATTGGATAAAGAACATGTGGTATATATACACAATGGAATACTATTCTGCCATAAGAAAAGATGAAATGGTGCCATTTGTGACAACATGGATGGATCTTGAGATTATAATGCTCAGCGAAATATGTCAGAAAAAGTAGAGAACCATATGATTTCACTGATATGTGGGATATAAAACTGAAAGTAACAACGGAACAAGACAAATAAGGAAACAAAAACTTATAGACATAGAAAATAGTTTAGTGGTTACCAGAGGGTAAGGGAAGAGGAGGGTGGTAGATGAGGGTAAAGGGGTCAAATATAGGATGATGGAAGGAGAACTGACTCTGGGTGGTGAACGCTCAATGTGATATATAGATGATGTATTACAGAATCTTGAAACCTATGTAACTTTACTAACTATTGTCACCCAAATAAACTTTAATTTTAAAAAGAAGAAAAACTGACAAGGAATTAAAACTGTAGTTAAAACGAAAGTTGCAGTTTCTAGAAACCTCAACCAAAGGTGACCCTACTGTTTCCTAGAAGGTAATTATGAAGCCATACTCCTCTAGAGCAGTTCTGCCTCCCTCTGGGAGAGCTACTTTATCATCCAGTTTCTTAAAACTGGTCCACCTTTTCCCTTATTCTCCCTAGGAAAGGTCTGAGAGCCTTGCTAAGACCTCACCTGGATGACAAGTCTTGACCAAACTCATCCACACACACCCATTTCTGATAACCAGCTTCCCACCAAGACCCTCTCCTCTCCCTAAACCCAGCCCCCAACCCAAATTCCTCCTCCCCCATTTTCATTATGCCAGACAGGTAAATGTCACATGCTGTGAGGAAAAGTAATGTATTTAAATAGAATCAGAATAAATTAAATAGAATGAATTATAATTAAATATAGTAGGATAGAATTTAAATAGAAAATGTCCCTCTGCTTTTCTCTTTGCATAGCACCATCATATATCCATGGCTCCACTGAGAAACAAAAATGCTTAGTTCTTCACCCTTGTCTTCACGTTAACAAAAATCACAATCACATGCTAGAGGTTTCACATGTTATATTATTGGGCCTACAACACAATCCTGTGAGTATTGCAGGGCGGACATTATCATTGTTATTTTATAAAGGAAGAAACTGATGTGCAAACAAACAAGTGAATTACCTGGAGTTATACACACTCAGTAAGTGGCAGCAACAAGACTTGAACCCAGGACTATTGTTGTCAAATCCAAAATTCTTCCTGTCCCCTGACACTGACTACCACAGTCTCTAGAACCATTAGATACCACAGAGGCAATCATGGTTCATTTCTCAGCAACTCTTGTCCAAGAAGACTGTTTTCAAGTCCATAGTAACCACTTCGAGGCTGTCCTACACAATTCTTGTGTCTTCCTTGACTGAACAATCTCTTAAGGTAACAAGCAGGAAAACATAGGTCAAATCATGTCTGAATTTATAAAGGCAGAATTGGAGGCCATTATGTTACTACAAATGCTTAAAAAATAGATTGAACATCATTTACAACAACTGTATACAATCTTATGAATAATTTCTTTTAAATAATGGCTCTATTTCCAAGGAGGTCTTGAATTTGTGACTTTTCCATATCTGACACTTATGTATATATCCAGCTAGTCAATGTCTATGACAATAAAGAATTATTCCATCCATGGTTCAAAATGCATATCCATTATTACAGTTGTATGAAAATCAAGTTTAGCTGTGTTAGTACCATCAATATAAAATAATAAAGAGTTAATTCTTACATAGTGCTTACTATGTGCTGGATACTGTTCTATAGGCTTTACAAGTATCATCTCATTTGAGCCTCGCCTAAAAACCCTATGTGGTAGATACTTTTATTATCTCCACTATACATACAAGGAAATGGAGTTCCAGGAAGAGTAAGTAACTTGCCAAAGTTACACTGTAAATAGAAAACAGAACTTAGATTTGAACCCAGGTCATGTGGCTCCAGGGTTCACAGAATTTCAATAACTTGCAGTTTCCAAAAGGCTTTCACTTGATACCAAGAATTTGGCAGGAATTCAAAATTGTTAAATGTTGACCGCTAGAATCAAGTATGGCATCTTGAAAGCAACTCGGATCAGAGAACACTATTTGTGTTGTCGCTTTTTGTTCTTCCTTGCAGTGGCTGTTTTGTATTTAGCAATAATACTAATCACCCAGACCACTTATTATTTTAAAGTGGTGATTTGTTTTAATAAATAAAAGGAAAGAAAACTGATACTTTCTACAAGAAAAATATATACAACAACAACTAACCTTTTGGAGGTACTGGGCATTTAATATATGCCCAATATGTTTAATCCTCTAAACAATATGAGAAAGGAATTATTATTGTTCTGATTTTACAGATTAAAAATCTGACACTAGGAGAGATTAAATTGCCCAGAGTTACTCAGTTTACCTTACTTAGTAAAAGCAACATTCAAATCCAAATCTATCTTCAAAGCCCTACTCATAGCCATTCTATTCACTTGCCCTCAATCTACTTTATTGAAATAACATTGGTTTAAATTAGAGAAGAGTAATTTAAATAAATATTTTTCCCCTGCAACCATGGAAGACAACACAATGGAATGTGGTCACTTACACCCATAAATGCATCTACCAATATGCTCAAGAGAAGTACTTAATGGAATAACACAATCCAAAGACTTTCAGGGCAGAGAAGTGCTGGAACAGTAAAAGATTTTTAAAAAGCTATATCATCTCCCTTACTCATTTATAGAATTAAAAACCTAGATTGCTTTGTCTCAAATTTGACGTTTTATTTTTAGTTCCTGAAGGAACTAAAAATAAAACTCAAAAAGTAACAGATCTCCAAATATATCAATTCAAATATACTTGCATAAATAAACTAAGATATTCAACATGCATAGCATTCTTCCATTAGAGTAGTGAAACAATTCATCGTTGACAAACCAACATCCCAAACCTTCCTGGAGTCACATGATTCACACTGCAGGTTTGAGAAGCACGTCAATGAACTTGGTGAGAAAAGTCATAATTCACTTGTTGAACTCAGACCATTTAATGTACTTAGAATGAACTACTAGAAAATTCCAAGAGGCCCAATTATTGTTAGCCTGTTAGCCAACTTGGAGATAGTTAACAAAACATTTCTAACATCATCTATTTTTTTTTCCCCAAGATGATAGTCAAGCAATACAGTAAAGCTCTGTAAAGAACAAAGGTAAGTATTAATACTACTACTATGGACAAGGTAACAGATTTGATCCATTCATTCGGCTGATAATCGAGTCGAAACTCAAAGTGTACAATTTAACACAACTAGGCAAGAGCTATGTTTGATCACTAGGCTAGAATAAAATGCAAGATCAAAGTCAACTGCAGCAAAAGGTGGCAAGGCCTACTCAATTTAGTAGTAATCTATGACACAGTGGTGAAAAGTGCAAGTTCTAGAGTAGACAAACCTGGCACACAGCATCAGTGTCCTCATCTCTAACAGAATGATTATGTTGCTATCCAAAGGATTGTTAGGATTAAATTAGGTAATGGATGTAGAGTGGTTAGCACACAGTAAGTGCTCAATAAATATTAGCTGCTGCAGATGTTATCCACTTAGCGTTCCTGTTTCATAGACATGTTAGGAAAATTAATGATTTGGAGGGTAACTAACAGAAAATGTGCCTTAGACTTTTAAAATAATTTCTAAGGGAGAAAACGAAGACAAAGGTCATTTCTGTATGTTTGCCATTTATCTCTGACATTTAACACTGTGTCTGATAAATACAGGCTCATTAAAAAATATTGAATAATTGTATGACTGAATGTATAACATTAAAAGAGTTGTCTCTCTCAGTGTAAAGCATACTGGAAATTTGGCATGGGGGAGAAAGAAGGTTTAATATGAGAAAAGAGGGCCTAGAACTGAAGTTAAATGAAATCTATATGATTATGTTTCACACTAGAACCACAGGACCCAATCAGATCCACTAGGTTAGATTCTGCCAACACTGATCTGTGTACAGTGCTAAGTATTGCAGACCGGCCAAGAAACAGAATAGTGTATATCTGCTCATGTGAATTCAGTTCTTTAAAACACAGCTAAATCCTAAAAAAAAGCTTGCTAACTACTCCAGCCCACTATGGATCCTAAGAGCACCTATTATCCACAACGTTTATTTGCCACTTAAGTACAAGAGAGAAGCCATCATTTTAAGGAGCTTGTTCCTGTGATGTTAAATGTTTGTTGGCTCTTCCCCCAAAAGACAAGAATAAAATTCTGTATATATTCTGTCCCTACCAGTTTCCAGGTATTATCTTGGCCTCTACAGGGAATATGAAAAGGAATAAGGCACAACCTTCCTCTTACGAAGGTCGCTGTCTAATAAAAAGACATGAACAAAAGTACCTTCCATGCAAGGCAGATCATAGAAAGTCACAGAGATGCACAAGGAAAGGGGTCCAAAGAGGAATGAAATAAACCTCTTCGAAGCAATTACTTTATGATAGTGGAGCACATGGATGAGTGGAAGAGACCACAAGGATTTGGAATAGACAAGGGCATTGTAGATTGAGAAGGTAGCAAGGGAAGAATAGTTAGGAAAACATAGGGTGATTAAGAAATTTGGATCCACTTTGATATTTTACTGGTTTGTGGGGCCAAGGAAAGGGAATATTTATAATCAAAACCACCTGTAAAATCTGGAACACAGGGACAAAAGTGTAGTAAGAAGATATCATAGTTTGCTGAGCAGAAAAGTGACATGACTACGGTTATTAATTAGAAAGATTTATCTGGCAAGAGTATGCTAGACAGAATGGAAAGGGAAAGACGTGAAGTAACTGCTCAGTAAAAGATTAACCTTGCCTGAAGAGAAGTCCAGCCTTTGCCCGCACACCTGGGAAGTGACCTCTAAGCCCTTGGACTGACTCCTAAGAGCAGGCTTTGTTTACTTTGGGGCTTGGAGTCACCACACAGAGGTTACACTAACAATGTGATTTATGGTGCCATGTGGTATCGCTCAGTCTCAGGAAGGACTGAACATGAAGACTAACCATGTGAGCAGTCAACAACGTCATTGTGACCATCCACGTCAATGTGACCAAGCCTCAGTAAGAAGTTTGGACACCAAGGCTTGAGTAATCCCCCGGTTGGCACTGCTCCACGTGTTATCACACATCGCTCCTGGAAGAAGTATGTGCTGTCTGCATGACTCCATGGGAGAGGACAGAGGAAGTGAGCATGCAGAACTCTTCTGGACCTCAGTCTACGTGGTTGACTGACTTGACTGTGTCCTTTCACTGCAGTGAACCGTAACCGTGTGGTGAACAGCTTTCAGAGTTCTGGGAGTCTTTCGAGTGGATCATCCAACCTGAGGGTGACCTTGAGAACCCAGACTGGCAGTTGGTTTCAGAAGTGAGGGTGGCCATGGGGGCTTCCAAACTGTAAAACAACCAATAAGAGCACCCTCTGTAACAGTGCAGGGGAGAGCTGTGGTAGTCTAAAAACTGTGCTGGGATTGAAGAGCCACGGATGCTAGAGCGCTACAGAGAAAAACAAGCAAAAATGGATGGGGACTTGATTAGATATAAGAAACTAAGAAGAGTTAGCCTGAGAGAAAGTAATCAATTGAATTATTAATAAGTGAAAATTGAGAAATCAGAAGAGCTAGTTGGAGAAGGAAAGCAGGGGAGCGAGAAGTGTGGGTGCCTTGAATTCCTTCCCCCCTGTGCACACATGCTGACTCTCCCATTGAGAGGCGGCCTCTGTTCCCTCACCCCTTGAATCTTGTCTGGCCAATAGAGCACAGTGTAAGTGCTGCTGTGCCCACTGCGATCCTGGCCTTTAAAAAAAGAGGACAGGCAGGCCCTGTTTCCTGCCACATGGCACCTGAGCCACCATGTAAAACAATTCAGGCCACGGTGCTGGGAGACAGGCCACAAGGTGGAGCCGTCAGGCCTCAGACATGGGAATGGAGAAGCCACCATGAGCACGCAGAGCAGGGGGGCCTTCAGGTGACCACACCACCACTAGGGACCCCAGGCAAGAACGCCTTGAAGCCAGGAGAGATAATAAACAATGCTGTTTAAGCCACTGTGCTTAGGGGTGGTTTGTTATGAAGTAATAGATAACTGAAATGCAAGACAGTAAATATAATTCAACTAAGCATTTTCCCAAGCTAATTTCTTTATTTAGAAAGTATATGATCTTCCAAGACAATGGAGGTCAGAAGTAAGAAGTATAACTAATTAAAATCCCCTAGATGACACAAAGAACTTGAGAACATTTTGCAATATGGCTATAGATGATCAAAATCAGTTTATCCAAAGTATGTCATTTTGTGTAAGGAACCACTAAAGATAATGTGCTCAGTCGGGTCTCTGATGATACCTGGCTCACCCCCCTCCATGACTTCTTATGTCCACTTTTCCAGCTTATTAATATGTTCACTCTAATCCTGGTTGATAAATTGCTGGCAAACTCAGTGTGTTATCTGTAATAACACTAAAAGTAAGACAGGCGCGCGCGCACACACACACACACACACACACACATACACACACATATATGTGAGCATGTGCACATACACACATAAGCATGCACAGATTAATCCTTTTCTTAATTTTTATTGTGCTATGTTAAACATATTCCAAAAGAATCCATGGTTCTTGTAAAATTATGGCATTTTGGTTCCAAAAACGGAGTTAAAGCATTGGTTAAAATAATGCCTAAGACATGAATAGGTATTTTTTAAACGCTGAATGAATAAATAAATAAGCAAGCAGTACCACTCAAAGTTTATAATGACTGTCGGGTTTTATATGAGCACATATTATAGAAAAACAGCATTCTTAACCATCTTTTGGACCACAGACCCCTTTGGCAGACTGATAAAGCCTTTGATGATGCCCTTTTCAAAGTAAGACTTTTAAAGGCATAAAATAAAATAGGATTGCAAAAAAAAACCAAACATAGTGAAATAGTTATCAAAATGTTTTTAAAAATAAATTTATGATAAAATAAGTGTTTTTTATTAATGCATGAAATTATATGATCTAGTGGCAGATCTAATAACTGTAATTTTGAAGTAGTTATGAATATAAATGATATTTCAAGGTATCCTATCAACAATGGTACTATAATATGAAAACAATTATAATTACTATTGGTGACAAAGTCATAGGTACTATTAATACTACTGTGGTTTCTTACTTATACTAATCATTAAAGGAAAAGCTAAATTTTGACTTAGAGATTACTGAAATGAAGTAATTTTTGGTCCTACCCAAGTTCAGGGGCCTTGTAAGTTCTACTCACAGCCAGTTGGTTAAAATTCCTTGCTGTAAAGCATTAGGCATGCTTATTGTTAATTACACTGAATTCACAGATCTTCCAAAACACTGATCTTGTGCCTGGGAGATGCTAGTACAATGACAGAATTTCAAAGGTAAGAGGAGTCACTGGTTTTAAAAGACAGTGGGAATAGGGTTAAGAGGAAGGGTTGGGCAGGGTTACAAAATACAAAGGGCTTGGGGCAACACGGCCATTTGAGGTTAGAGCAGGTACGCAAGTGTAAACACTAGCGTCTAGTCAGACTGAAGACCGGCTAGAAAGAGACCAGGACGATGACAGGATAGCTCTAAAGATATCCACATAGAAATAAAAGTAGGGCCATGCTATTGGATGAGGTAAATTAAAAACTTAGAGAAGACAGGACAGAGAAGAGCAGAGCCTTGCGACTTACCAATTTAGAGGGAAAGGCAAAGGATTGAAAACAGACACGTTTGAAAGCAGTGAAAGAGAAAGTGTAAATGGTTCGTTCATGCAGTCTAGTCTAGGGCTGCCGCAGACAAGAAAGAAGAGAGTTTGAGTCAGGGTTGTGGATTAGCTATTTAAACAAGACAACTTGATCCATTCCCATAAAAGGAATTTAACTATAGCAAGAAATTACTTATCAAATCAAGCTGCAATTTCTACCAAAAAAAAACCCTATATTTATTTTCCATTTAAATTTTCTGTTAGGTACTGACTCAAAATCCATCGGGGAGGGGGGGGGAAACAGGCAGCTAAGAGAGGGTAATACACTATATTAAATTCTATTTGACTTCATTATCTTCTGCCATTAAAAAGAAACAAAAGGCACCTGTATCGTGCTGCCAAAAACCTCCATACAGGGACTGAAGATCACAAAGATCAAGGTTAACAAGACCTTGTTGGGTCAGAGTGGGTTTGCTAGCAAATGGAACCTTAGTATGCAGTGTACAGGCTGCTGATGTTATGCCAATACCTTGCATGTAATTTTTACATATGGAAAAAAGGAAACAAGCTCATTATTTATGGCATTGTTCATGTGACTTCTTTGGCATGACTTAATCTTTGATTAAGTCTAGAGTTTGCCCTCTGATTGGCTGTCATCAGCTGAGTGACTCCGAACCCCAACCTTCCTACTTTTTCAACCTTAATTAACATATGCTTTGTACATATACTATGTACCATATACCTGTTCCAAGCACTTCACAAATGCAAGTCCATTTAATCCTAACACCCTATAACAGTTACTATTATCCCCATTATATGAATGAGGAAACTGAGGCCCAGAGAGGTTAATTAACTTGTCCAATATAACAGAACTCATTGCTGATCAAGCCAGGAATCATATTCAGGCAGTCTAACTCTAAAGTTCATGCTTTTAATCATGGTATCTGTTACCCACTGCTCTGAGATATCCTGTGGCAAAGAAAATAAATGCACAAAATAATATTTTGAATGCATTCTCAACAATAAACCCTAATTCGCTAAACGCCAAGTATTTAGTTTCATTCTTTTCCTAAACTCAATACTCCCTCCTAGATTGATAATATCCATTAAGTTACTGATTCCCTCATCTGTAAAACTGCACAAGTCAAATGTCATCTATAAATGAATATCATTGTCTGAGAACTCCAGAGCTTGGCAATTCAGAGTATTTTAATAACTCTCAATTTTACTCAAAGCTACTTTCTGCAAGAGGGTTACAGTTGATACAGTAACATCATGGATTAGAAGATCAGCTTTTTAAATATTTTATACCAAATTCTATCTACTTCCTTTATGCCAGTTGCACCTGATTAAAAACACTATTTGGCTTTTTTCTCTCAGATGCCCCATGGTTATCCATGAGCGAGTCATATGATCACCGATTCTCAGAAGTGCTGAATTGTGATCCCGTGATTCTCTACTGAGCCTCTATTCTGCTATAGAAGGAGCCAGCTTCACATGCCCCATAGAAAAGACTTCAGGGGAAGAGCTTTGGAGAGTTCCCATATTACACAATTTCAAGAGAACAAAACCAAGGAATCCCAGCACCATGCCTTCCCACAACTTCAGAGAAAGACTTGGCAATTGCCTTAGTCCATCCAGGCTAGTATAACAATACCACAGACTGGTTGGATTATATACCACAAATATTCGTCTCTCACAGTTCTAGAGGCCGGTAAGTCAAGGTCATGGGACAGGCTGATTCGGTGTCTGGTGACAACATGCTTCCTGGTTCATAGATGGCCATCTTTTCACTGTGTCCTCACATGGTGGAAGGGGCAAGAGACTCTCTGGGGTCTCTTTTATCAGGACACTAATACTATTCCTTTACAAGAGACCTAGTCACCTCCCAAAGGTCCCATATCCTAATACCAACACAGTGAACATTAGGTTCCAACATATGAATATGGAGGAGACGCAAACATTCAGACCATAGTAGTAATTAAAAAAAAAATTAAGATAGATCACAAAACTAAAATTGTAAAACTTGAAGTTCATTCTTGTTTTAATCCTGAGTATACAGAGATCCAATCTGCTGAATTATCATAACACTTTTTTCTACTTGTCCCTGTGACAAAATAATGGTGTGTCACTCTATCATGGTAAAAATAAGGAAGGTTATTTGTAGACAACTGACATAAATGCCTAACATTTTTAACAGGTTAGGAATTTCAAAATGATTGCTAAAGAGTTGGATATATCAAAATGTTTTCAAATAGTGTGTTTAAAACCTTTCTTCAACCAAGGGATTTGTTATTTTACTGAAAATAGTTTCTCCACTTTTTTCTTTCTTTTGAAAAACTACATTGAGCAAGGAGTCACCAGGTGATCTCCTTTCTTTACTTCTGGGTTCCATTTCAAAGACAGAAAAAAGATTCTTCCTCCTCTTTGTCTACTTACACGTACCTGAGCTGCTATTGTTCGAGGTCAAAGAAGCAAATGGTTAAAACAAAAACTTACATTTATTTGACATGGAGTTTTATTATATGGGAGTTTATATGCATGACAAACATTTAAAGCAATTTAAAATTTTAGTATCTCCAGAGATCAAATTAAAACGCTGCCAAAACCACCCTTTAAAAGCAGCTCAAATTTCTATTTAATTTATTTGAATAAATGGTAACAGGCATCATCTTTAATATATCTGTTGGCAATAACTAGGATATTAAAAGATTCTGTTTGTTTATTTTTCATTATTGGATTCCTAAACAAATATCATTCAGATTTACTATCATCTCTATCTAGCTGATATTGAAAAATACATAATGGTGGGCTGTTGCCATGGGAACTCCTCTACAACTACACATTTTCCATGGCAACCCAGGCCCCATGGAATACTAATGAAAATCCATAGCAACAGAGAGTTAAAGAGGTGATGTCTGGAAACCAAAAAGCTCATGTTACATTTATTACAAATGCTCTGAATGTCTTTGTGTATTTTACAAACAATATCAGTGTTTAAAGACATAGTAGCTAGAAAATATAAAAGGAATATTTGAAATATTTTCTGAAAAAAATTAATGCCTATGGTACTTAAAGAATTCACATCGATGTACTTACTATTAAATGTAAAAATATGTAATTCATATTTTTAAAATATAGGATATTTTTTATAAAAATGAATACATATTTCCCAGTTGAAGATGTACATCCTAAAATGCAAAGCTAAACCTAGAAATTAACTCAGGAGAACATTGTTTAGCTCTCGTCCTTTTCTTAGTTCCTATTCTTTCTTTTCAAGAGTTCCAGCTTGATCCTTAACCTTTAAAAGCCTGATATTCTCCATCCCAAAAGGATGTCATATTTAAGGGACACTAAAGCCTCTATGATCCCTATTCTACCATTTGCCAGCATATAAATGTGCACAAATAATTCAATGTATCAGTTTCTTATCTGTCAAAGGGTATGATATCTGCCTCCTCATTACCAATTTGCTACAAAATGTGCTAGATCTTTATGAGCACTCTGGGAAAAAAAATTAAACTTATTTTCTTAGCTAAAGGAAAAGAACTAAAATGTCCCTCTTCATATTTTTATTTAAAAAACATTGGAGTTAATTACAAAGATCCATATAAAAATCCATGCAAATTACAAGCTGTTTTGATGTACAATTACTACTTGAGCACCTACTATGATGCTAGTTGTTGGTGTTAAAACAAAGAACAAGAGAGCAAGTTTCCTGCATTCACAAAACTTATGTTCTAGGAAAAAATGTAAGAAAAATAAGTAAGTAAACAAAGATGACTAAGGATTGTTAAAGTGCCACAGAGGAAATTATCAGAGTGACATGATTAGAAAGAATCTGGGAGAAGAAATGCGCTAATTTAGGTCAAGTTGTAGGTCAGCCCTCCAAGAGGAAGGAAGGGCTATGAAGCGAGACTTCCAGGATAAGAAGGAAACAGACATAGGAAAACAGGAACAATCAAGTGGAGGGAAGAGTCATCATATGACTTCAAAGGAGGCAAGTGGTTCATGTATTGATAAAATACATTAGGTCAATAGGGCTGAAGAGTAAAGAATAAATGGTATGAACACCAAAATGGAGGCAGGACCTAAGTGAGGTCCTGGTAAATGTAAATGTTGTTACTAGGGCAATGTGTTTTACCAGTAGAGGGAGATGCTTTTATAACTTTGAAGAATGCATCAGACAGGGAGGCCAGATAGGGAGCTGCCGATGCTGTCCAGGCAGGCGAGAGATGATGATATGACCTGTACTAGGGCAGAGGCAATGGTGACAGCAAGACAGGAATATATATATATATATATATGAGATCTATTTTGGGGATAGAGAACACAGGATTTACTGATGGTTTTAGGTACAGGAGATAAAGAAGAGAGGAAATCAATTATGACTCCCACATTTCTGACACAGACGCCTGGGTAGCTGATGATACCATCACCTCCTATGGAACACATGAGAGGGTGAACAGGTTTGGAGTGGAAGGTGTAGACAGGAAACAGGGCTCTATTTTGTACTGATGTGGTGATTAAACATTTTCCTAGTCCATAGTCATATGTCCTTATAAATACTTAAGACTATTTCCTTACGTGGTGCCCATTATTACCAAACTTACAAAAATCCATACATAAGCTCTTTTTTCAAAACATGCAACAAATTATACATAAAAATAGTAAAATCTGAATGTATGTATAGTAAAAGTAGATTAATGCTAAGAGTACCTGTGTGGTAATGAGAGCACATAGGAAAGAATATACATCTAAAATACATTTTGAAATAGCTATCCTTTTTATGATAAAAGTGAAGACAGATACACCACAGAAATTTTGGAAAATATGGAAAAGTTTAGAGAAAATAACAATTATTTCTAATCATATCATCCAGAGATAAATCCTGTTAATATTTTGGTGATTATGGGTATAATTTTTTTATTATGTGTTCAATTAGTTTTAGTAAAGCTATTGAAAATTAAAATTTACATTTCAAAACCGTTTAAATTAACAAGAGACTATACCATCATGCCTACATATAATCAAGTGCTTCAGAGTCTCAGTTTGGCCATGAATTTAATTCCAGACATAAGCATGGAACAGATACTTGAGGAGGGTTGTACCAACCATTTGTAATGCCAGTCTTTCCCACAATCGGTTCCCCACCACCAACTGCCACCTTCAAACCCTGTATCTACCAAGTTAGATGTTCAGCTCAAATAAGGTGAGCTTTCTTTTTAAAACACCATTTAAACTTAGTGTTCCATTTCTTTATAATTCATACACTATTCATTTAGATGAAAGCCAAATTGTTCCTACAACCAGGAAGACATTGACCCTTCAATTATGTTTTCAATCTTTTCTATTTACTTATAAGACAACACTTACATTTAGTATTTTTAAAATTCTATATTACAATTCAATAGAGTTCAAAACATTTGCTTTTTAAAAACCTCCGTTAAAAGGAGAAGACAATAAAAGGCTTAGAAAAGCAAAAAATGTAAGACAGCATAATTTAGTTTAACACTACATGATGTTACTTTGATGGCAATTTTTTTTTTTTTAAGCTGAGCCATCCTGCCACCTGTTTGGCAGCTCAGTGGCTGCTCAGCTCGGGCCGGGACTAGAACCGCTGTTGCTCAGACCTCAAACTCTTGAGCAAGCTCTTAATCAACTGAGCCACTCGGCCGGCCCTTGATGGCAATTTTTATTATATAAAATTAAAGTTATGAGAATTTTTAATAGTTTATTTTGGAGTTATCATCTCTATTTCTTCCAGATAAAACTATATATATAGGTTCTACACTAAGCCCAAATTTAATAAATTTAAATAAAAATTTAGATTTAGGAGTTAAATATTATTCACAGTTGGTCTAACAACAACAAAAAAATCAAATGGGATTTCTACCTCGTTAAATCTAGTTTTAGCAGGTATGGAAAACAATGCAGTCATCACAATATCTTTACAAAATAATCCTTAGCCTGAGGTGCAATAACTGTACACTAAACAAATGCTGAAAATATAGTCTACCAAACTGAAAAAAATGTAAGTCACAAAGACTCCTTTAAGCTATTTTTAAGTTCTATCCTATGGCTAGGAATAATTTCCTTTCTAATGATAGATGGTTGGAGTTTTGTGGGGTTTTTTAGGCAAACACAATAAATCATTCTACAATAAGTTAAAATAATGAAAGAAAACAGTTATTAATGTAAAGGAAACACTAGTGATCAGAGAATTTTATAGCACATAAACTTATTCAATGGGCATAAACATTTAAGCAAATCTAAACAAATGTACAAGGGCCAGCCAAGTGGCTCAGTTGGTTAAGAGCTCGCTCAAGAGTGCAAGCTCTGAGCAACAGCGGTTTGATTCCCAGCCCGTGCTGAGCTGCTACTGAGCTGCCAACAGGTGGCAGGATGGCTCAGCTAAGGGAAAAAAATTTTTTTTAAATGAGAAACAAATTTACAGATGTGGACACAATTGAAAACACGGTCATGACCTGTTACTTTAAATGTTAGCTGGTCAGTCCAATGAAATGGAACAAGGAAAACAGAATTGAGCTGGGGTGAGGATGGGCAACGATATTCTAGCTCTTTGATTTTCTGGGTAACTATAGGTGATACTTATAAACATATAACATAGTATAACAACATCATTGGCAGACCAAAATCCTACATGTCCATACCACATGAGGCATCCAGATGTTTTTCTAACGTTCAAGTGTTCATTTTCTCTTGAGTCAAAACACCCATGCTTTCCACTGAACACTGGCTTGTTTTTGCCTAACAAGTGTTGCCAAAGCTTCCTGTTTTGGGTCAAATAGAAAGGAGAACCTAATTTAACATAAAATGAGCAAAGAAATGGAACACAAGTCCCATGAAACTTGAATAAACTCTAGTGTTTGAATCTAAATAAGACATGTATTTCAATTATAATACAATCTGTCTGCATTGAGTTCCATTCTAACTATTTGATTAGGAAATGGTTAGCTGTAATTTATTCACTCATCCTGTATAATACACTATGATCAGATTTACAACTAAAGAATAACACAGATTCTTTAAAATTACTTTGGAAGTTTTTTTGTCTACCATTTCTGTCTGGGATTTTTTTGGTTGGGTTGATATTTTTAAAGGCACCTGATAATTTAACAAGATGAGGGAAATAGTAAACATGGTGAAGTATTCCAAAATTCTCCCCCCCCAAAACAATTTAATTTATGATTTACACCTTGAGTGGAAAAGTCACTAGTAAGATATTTGATTATTTGAATATTAAACCAACTTTTATCATAATTTTAAGAGCTCTGGCATTTCTAAAATATGAATAACCCAGGGGTCATACTTGAGGTATATTCCAATTTCCCCCACTCTCCACTCTACTCCACCTACAGATACAGTCATGGTGGAAAGAACTCTCATTATTCAAAATAGCGGTTACACTGAATTCTGTTCATTATTGTAGAAGGTGGTCTTTCTCAGACATCCTGAGTCTACATCTGATTTTCCTGTAATTTGAATAAATTCCAGTAACTGTAGTCCCAGCACAAATCATATCTGAAGCAGTCAATAACAATGTGAGAACAGCAAACATGTCTAATAGAAAAATCTATAGAATTAGAATAGCTAGAAGTATAACAATCTAGGGTCACTCCTTTTAAGGATGGGTGGATCCAACCTCATCAAATAGTTTCTGAACACTAGATCAGTTTATAACTGATTTCATACCAGTGGCTACAAGTCATTTGTAGGACATTTCAAATATGCTTCCTATACAAGTAGTCTCCAAAGTATGAAGACATATTTGAACCAAAGCTCAAGAGTAAGTTTGTTATTTAGGACTCAAAGTGTTCCTAGTCATTAAAAAAAATTATTAAAGTTTATACCCAAAATAGCACACAAAAAGCCTAC
Source organism: Hipposideros armiger (assembly GCF_001890085.2). Classification (NCBI taxonomy): domain Eukaryota; kingdom Metazoa; phylum Chordata; class Mammalia; order Chiroptera; family Hipposideridae; genus Hipposideros; species Hipposideros armiger. The sequence continues at coordinate 3,572,991 of NW_017731389.1, read as the reverse complement.
TTAAGAAAAAAGTAACTGATGTATCAGATTAATAGTACTTTAAGCAAAAATTATAATACACGGCCTTGGAAAGCCTTTTCTCTCATCTCACATTGAAAGACAAGTAAAAGTCTTAGAATTACAGCAGAAGTAGAGATGGAAAGAGGCCACAGGTGTCCACAATCAAGATGCTATTCTGGCTTTAACTCTTGTAACTGGAGGTTTCTTAAGGAAGTATTTGACACCCATTTAAGCACTTCATTTTAACTATATTTCTAGTAAAACATCTCAAATATAAATATCTGCTATACATTTAAGATAAATGACAAGAAACCAAATGTATTTTACTCATAAATTAAGTTGACACACTATGGTAAGAAGATGATTAGATAACAAAATTAGAGTTGCATTTTCTAAAGGTTTTTGGTAATCTGGAAAGTTAGATAATTATGAAATATAACTAAAAATCACTTTTAATAGGAACCACAAACAATTTCAATATATAAATTAAAGGAATTTGGTTTAACTATTTTTTAACTTCTTTTTTTAACCCTTGCTTATACACTCAAAGTTCAGAACTAGTAGAGAACGTAAAGATCATTTCATTAATCGAGAAGCAGAGGCCCAAAGAGCGAAGTGACTTCACCAAGATCATTCAACCTATTAATCACTCAGCAGGCTAGATACTAGGCCTGTCTCCGAAGTCCCAGTCAACTCTGTTTGTGATATGTTTCTACTTCTTCCTTTTTGTGTGATGGCTAAACTTTACTTAAAGGGTATTTGGTTTGACTATACAAAATGCGAATGGTTTGCTTGTGTTCGAATGAGGTGCACAGCCAAGAGGAGACCTTCACCCCAAGAGACCCTGAGTTAGTAAGAGCCAGCCCAGAGAGAACATCCATCCAGGATAAAGGGCAGCTCTTGTATTCAGCTCAAGAAAGGCTGCTCCAGGCAGGGCTATGCTTGCACAAACCGTGACGAATGAAAGAATCAAATCTATTGAATTTATAAGCGCAAACAAGACCTCAACCTGCTGTCTTAAGAAACACACCACCAACAAAAAAGGGTTGCCACGATATTTAGATGCTGGGTGTTAACTCTCAGATGAAATAGCATCCATGGTATGAAAAAACTTTAGAAACCTTTATAAAGAGTAAGAAAAACAAAGCAAACGGCTACTCGTTGAATTCTACTACATATAAGGATTCAGTACACCCACGAAATGTACACCATTGGAGTGTGTGTTTCACTTGCTCATGATGATACAAAGTCGTTCACTATCTACTTTCTGCTTCCAAATCCTGCTTTATTCCCTACTATGTTCTCACTTGAAACACACCGTAGTACCAACCAAACCATTCAGTGAATGTGCCACACTGCATCACCCTTCAGTAACCTTAAATATCCTGTTAACCATTCTAACAGTTTTTTTCTCTCTTTGGCCTTTTTACAAACTGCTTATCCTCAAATATTTAAAGAAAATTTCAACTTTGTGGGTTTTCCTCAGCAGAATTTGATCAGCCATTCCAAAATTTATCATACTCTTGTGATGGGTTTACTGTCTCTATCACTCACCTATGAACCCTTTGGGGACAAAGGCGGTACTTTATTCTTTCTGGCAATTGAACTCCCACTGTAACTGCATTCAATATGTGTTCACGCAAAGAATAAAATAGATGGTGCTGTTGAGGGTGCAGTAACGTAGGCACTCTCATAACAATGCCACTGGGAAATTGGCACAAACTTTCCAGAAAGTATTTAGCAACACATTTATAAGGTATTAACATTTCAAATTCTTCAACCCAATAACTGCACTGCAAGAAATGTTATCACAAAGATAAAACAGAAATACAAAACAAAGATCCTTATCCAAGAATGTTTAACACAGCCTTCTTTAAAACAGTAGAAAACTAGGGCCGGCTGAGTGGCTCAGTTGGTTAAGAGCTCGCTCAAGAGTTTGAGCTCTGAGCAACAGTGGTTCGAGTCAGCCCGAGCTGAGCAGCCGTGAGCTGCCAACAGGTGGCGGGATGGCTCAGCTAAAAAAAATAATAATAATAAATAAATAAATAAATAAATAAATAAATAAAACAGTAGAAAACTGGAAACAAGTGTAATATCCTAAAAGTAAGGGAGGAGTTAAATAAATTATGGATCATCCTCAGGATAGAATAATAGTCATTATACCTGATAACATCGGGGAAATTTGATGATGTAATATAAATGAAATATGCATTTATAAAATGAACCCAAATATATAATACTTTCATTTCTGCTTCTACACGTAGAGAATTAATTGTTATAGGAATTTCCTTTCTTCTGTAAATGGGACAAAATATATAAAACAATGTTTTAAAATGTTAGGGAATAAGCAGTGCTGAAATGTGAAATGCGAACCCTGAGTGAAGGGGGAAACGTGAGTTCAGCCCTACAATTGCCTCAGCTCACTCTCTGGGGGTACTTTCAGGCCACAGTGCAGGAAGAGAGAAGCCAAATACAGCATAGCTGTCTTACTAAGTGGCGGAAACAGACATGTAGAATTTATTGGGGTGAGTACAAGTGAAGAGGGAACTGCACAGAAGGCTCTGGATATCTACAAAGAGGTTCAATGAATCTTTAAAGAGCACAGATATGCACATAAATGTGGTGAAACTCCATGAGGAGGAAGAGAGAACCAATAGGCTAAAAAATTCCTAGAGCTTACACAGGACTAGAAATAGTTCATGCTCCTACCAGTCAGAGTGGAGAGGCCTTGTAATACATAGGCACTGGGTTGAGTTCTCCGGAGTGTCAGGCCTCTTAGTAGGTGTGGCTAAATTAGCCCCAAAATAAAAGCTATCTGAACCCACTCTAACAAAGCTTAACAGCAGCCTCCAAAGATTAAACCGACCTGCCAGTTACTTAACTTCACGACAAAAAGATCAAACCTTTATAAAAGAATACAACAAAATCCAACAGTCAGCAATGTAAAATTCTTGATATCTGGCATCTAATCAAAACTTACCAAGTACGCAAAGAAGCAGAAAATATGACTCATTACCACGAAAAACAAAATCAATCAATAGAAACAGATCTAGAAATGGCAGAGAAAACAGCAGACAAAATGTTAAGAAACCTATTGTAAATATTACAAGTAGTCTCAAGGACATAAAGGAAAATATAACCATAATAAGAGATAAATTGAAAAATATATAAAGGCCCAGATGGAATTTATACAAATGAAAACATGATGGATGACTTCTAGAGTCAAAATATGCTAAATGAGATCAACATCTAATTAGACATTGCAAAAAAATAGACAAATGATCATGAAGACAGAAACAGAAACTATCCAAAATGAAGGACAGAGAGAAAAGACGTTGAAAAAAATTAACAGAGCATCAGTGACCAGTGGAACCATATTAAGTAGTCTAGCATATGTGTAACTAGAGACTCAGGGTAGAAGTACAAAAATATTTGAAGAAATAATGCCTGAAAATTTGCCAAATTTGATGAAAACTATAAGTTGACAGATTTTAGAAGCTCATTGAATCTCACACAGAATAAACATAAATAAAACCACACAAAGACACATTATAATCAAATTGCTCATCACAATAAAGTGAAAAATAAAATTTAAAGCAGTCAGAGGCAAAAAAAACCACATTATGGGGCCAGCCGAGTGGCGCGATGGTTAAGAACTCGCTTGGGATGCCAGAGGACCCCGGTTCGGATCCCACATATGAGGGCCAGTGACACTGCCCTCCACAGCTAAGAAGCTGAACAACAGCTCAACCTGGAGCTGGGCTGCCATGAGTTGCCGGCGGCGGCGTAGGCTGCAGTCCCTGTGGCAGTGGGTTGCCATGGGCTACCGCGTGTAGCCAGCAGCCAGCGTGAGCGGCCAGCAGCCGCAGTGAGCGGCCGTCCAGAAGCCGGCGACTGATCTGCCTCGCCCGGGAAGAGCACAATGATGGTGCCAGCTTGGGCCAGTGAAGCAACGACCTCCACAACTAGATTGAAGAACAAAACGACAGCAACTTGTCTGTTCCCCTCCCCGCAATTCCCAAAAAAAAAAAAAAAAAATCTTTAAAAAAAAAACAAAAAACACATTATGTACCGAAACACAAAAATAAGATTGGCAGTAGACTTTTTGTCAGAAACTAAGCAAATATAAGATAGTAGAATGTTACCTTCAAAGTTTTGAAAGAAGAAAACTGTCAACATAGAAGTCTATATACAGCAAAAATATCTTTCAAAAATGAAGATAAAGAGATAATTCATCACTATGAGAGCTTCTCTAAAATATGGAAATTTAGATTTAATCAAAGAAGTAAAAAAAAAATGCCCAAAGTGTAACTATATGGGGAAATAAAAGACATAGCTTTTAAAATATTTTAATCTGTTTTAAAATACAAGTGACTAACATAAAAATAATGCTATAGTATGGGGTTTATAACATGTAGAACTAAAATGTACAACAATAGCACAAAAATGGGAGGAATAAATGGAAGTATATTGCTGTAACATTCTCACACTGGTAGTATATTATTATTGTTATTATTTGAAGATACACTATGATATATTAAATATGTGTATAATAATCCCTAAACTATAATCACTAAAATAAAATAAGGTAAAGAGGTATTTCTAAAAATCAAATAAGTGAGATAAAATAGAATCTTAAAACACACTCAATTATTCCCAAAAAAGGAAAAGAAAAAAAATAGTCAAATATAAACAGCAAAATGACAGAAGTAAACCAAATCATATCCATAATTATATTTAATGTAAATAATTTAACATTCCAATTAAAAGCAGAGATTGTCAAGTTACATAAAAGTACAAGATTCAACTATATGCCATCTATGAGACATCCACTTGAAATTTGCAGACATAGGTTAAAAGTAAAATGATGAAAGAAGATATATCATGTAAACTAGCCAAGGGGGAAAAAAAGCTGAATGAGCTACATTCTTATCAGAAAAGCAGGCTTCAGAACAAGTAATATCATGGATAAAGACACATTTTATAATAAGAACTCAATTCATCAAGATATAACAATCCACAATGAGTATGCATCCAATAATACAGCTTCAAAATACATGATGCAAAACCTGATAAAACTGAAAAGAGATGCAGAAAATTTAACTACATCATTAAAACACACACACACACACATACACACACACACACAAAAACGTATTATTTGAAAATTCTCTAGATGGTAAGATTAGAGGTCAGTTTTTGTTTTGTTGTTTTTTTCTTTCTTATGCTTTTTTGTATTTTCAGAATTTTTTTCAGCAAGCATCTGTTAAACATTTATAATAATGGTTTCCTGGCTCCGTCTTGCTTTTGTTTCTCGACCCTGCCTCAATCTGGTAACAGAACCCCCATTTTTCTCTGGAAACCAACCTTTTTCATATGAGAGAGCTCTCAGTTTGAGGGCCCTGAATTCTATCAGAATAACCAGTGTAACCCAACCCCCCTAGACTCAGTAATGAATCCACAAATGGAAAATGACCCAAGCAGAGCTAACGGGGCTCCCTGTTCAAGGATTTACATGTATGCTGGAAGATCTCTCTACCTGAGAGCCTCCTAATCCTGGACCAACAGGAACATCCTTGCCTCTCATGGCGAATGCTTTCCTGGAACAAGAACCTATCAAGAGGAAAGTTGTGCTGAGTAACAAAGAAACAAAAACAGATATGACAAGACTATTTCTGCCCCTGTATCCACCTCTGCCTGAAAACATGCCTTCCTGGACCTTTCAGGTATATAAGCCAATTATTTTCCATTTTTTTGCTTATACTAATTTGACTATGGTTTCTGCCAGAGGAAAACCAAAAGAACTGTGACTAATACAAAATAATGTAAAAGAGTTGCTTCAACTAACTTCTATTTTGCTTACCTGTATTTTTGAGAAAAGAGCAATAAATATGACTTCTCTTGTCTTGGTTTTGTCTATTCCCATCACGCTGGCACTGTATTATCAGGCATGGCCAATCTCTTGAAATAAGCTCCCAGAGAAAATACACCACCTCTAGATGGGCACAATGGCTTCAAACATAAGGAAAACATGGTATCTAACAAAACTAATGAGTATGCAAGGTAGACTCTTCTAAATGTTATGTCAGCCTTTAAAATATATTCCCATTCATTTGTTAAAATGCTTTCATGTAGCATGAAACAAGATTTTTTTTTTAATTTCCATTATAGAGCCATGAAGATTTTTCCTCCATGCTATATATAGCTTTCTCAGTAAATGCTAAATATGTCGCTAAATAAAAGCCAGAGGTTTTGAAATGATTCTCTGAACCAAATTAAGGAATCATTATCTTTAAAAGTACCAAATTTCTCTGTGGGGGTGGGGGTGGGGAAGGGGATGTAGCAAAGATTTATGAGTCTAATCATAAGAACAGCGTTCTAAAACACTGCAGCCTGGTGTATGCGATCGCTTACACTCTTCTTGGCAAATAATTCTCCTTGGTCCTCTTCACCCATTTCTTTCGTCTTCTCCTGGATTAGAAAGTAGAAGAGATCATGTATCTTACAAAAAAGTATAATTGTGAGTCATGTAGCAGGGAGGTGTCCAATACTTATTCTGCCGAAAGACAATTTTAAAATCAGTAAGAAAGGTATCGAGAGAAGTTGATTTAGGGGGAAAAAAAAATGCTCTCAGTTTCAGGTCTGAATTACTGCTGCTTTTATTTTTAAAATAATAATAATGATGATGAGTCATTGCTGCTGTTCCCTGGTGTTCAAATTTAGACATAAAATGTAGGTATATTTTTAGAAGTAATTGTGGTCTACAAGATTGATTAGGACTAAAATTTTATTTACTTTAAAAATGATGGTGCTTTTATGCAAATATCTTGATGCCTTTTCATTTAATTTTAGAATATATCTGGAGTCTATGGCCATATCACCCTGAACGTATCTGATCTCGTCTGATCTTGGAAGCTAAGCAGGGCCGGGCCAGGTTAACACTTGGATGGGAGAATATATCTGAAAATGTGGGATAGGATGTATGTAATTCTCATATATCTTACAACAAAAAAGTATACATTTTTCTAATGAGTTTTTTTATGCAATTTGAAATCCTCTTTCATCATCTAATTTATACTGTCCACAGTTATAGACAATTACAAAATACACATACACAAAATAAAAATTTGTGGTATGTGTTCTATTAAGACATATTGATATTTAATTCCGCTCCGCTCCCCCCCCCCAAAAAAAAAAACTAAGCCACTTCTTAAAAATATACTTGGCATTATCAAAAGTTCATTTTGACATGAATAATTTTAAATTTTAATAACAATATTCTTACCAATGTTATTGGTCTAATAAATTGATACATACATAACCTATGACAATGGAAAGACAAGCTTTAGAAATTGAAAACAGTGGGTTTCTGAAGTTCCTGGGATATTTATTAAATGTTTGTCATGTTTATACTAACCTGGTCTGTTTCAGGAATTTTGCTAATAACTAGGACACAACAGAGAACCAGGTAGTCACAACTTAAAGTACTGGGAAGAACCCATGATTATATAAAATTTCATTTATAGAGCTGTGATAAAGGTTCTGAAATAAAGGCCACATGAAATGAGCACTTGTCACAGGAGGAGGACATGACATGGTCTGCGGGGACAAGAAAGGATTTCTTAAGGAAAGACATTTAAACTCCCACTCGACTGGGGCCCAAAAGAGGACCAGGCAGAACAACAACCTCCAGTGTCTGCAGGCAGGCGGCCAAGGGAGGCGACTGTGGTTGGAATGCACTGAGTGGAGGAGAACGGCTCAAGACTGAGCGGCGAATGTAGGTGGGGTGAAAATATACAGTGAGGTCATAGGATTTGAGACTTAATCTTAAGCTTGTCTTGGGCTGGAGTGGAAGCCATAGTAGTGCAAGAGGTGTATGGTTTGATGGAGGGACATGAGAGAAAGATGTCAGAGTTGACTGTGACCTCAGGAACCTCCACATTTAGCTCAGACAGAAGAGGAGGAGGAATTTAATGAACACGAAGCAGTTGTTGCTGGAGAAGGAAGGGCAAGTAGGAAAACACAGACTAACCTACTGTAAGACCAAGGGTTCCACGTGGAAAGTCGCTGAGAGCAAGGAAGTGTGTCCCCTTGATTTAGCAACATGGAGATCCCTGGGAACCTCTTAGCAAGAGCAGTTTTGATGGCATGATGAAGGCAAAAGCCAAACAGATGGCAGAGTCAGCGGTAGGTGAGAAGGCAGACAGCAATTTTATTAAGTTTGGCTGAAAGCTGATGAGAGATGATAGAAGCAGAACATGGGAGGCTCCCATACTGAAGTTTCCAATATAAAATTTATTACACAGTATGGTCAGAGGGTGTGTCTGAGTGTGTTGGGTGTGTGTGTCTTTACAGGCTATATAGGACTTCTTCACAGGACTATATTTTGAATAGAAAGCATAAAAACGTTAAGACACGTGAATCATTTTTGAGCTAAAACACTCGTAATCAAGTAGTTGAGTAATTATGTGCCTAGCACTGTGCTGTGAGCATTGTGGAAAGTAGAGATAAAAGGCACACAGTATGTTATTCCTAACCTCGGGATGTAAAGTGAATACATATACCAAAAATAACGTCATACAGAATAAAAGCAAGGAAGAAATTGCTTGCTCAGAACTCACTTAAAATCTCTTTGGCTGTTGATTAAAATATAGATTTTCTAAATGAGAAATGAAGTCATTTTGCCTTAACAATGCCAAATTGTAGGTGCAACACCATGTCTTTTGCAGAGCTTTATTTCAAGTACAATGCCACGCTGCCATCTACTGGCTGTTGCTACAATTTTCTTTAACAGTTTTTTTACTGATTACTAGAGGACCAATTCCATTGCCTATTAATTGGGACAGTAAAATACCTGATAAATATCATAAACAAAATTTAAATATAATACAAACATTTAGAGGTTACAAAAGAAGTTCAATTTTAATAAGTTTCCAAATGTAGTGTCTAAAAACAGTAAAAAAAACAACTGCCTTGTTATTGCAAGTTTTATAGCACAAACTGTGGATTATGAAAAGGGAGGAAAAATTATATCTCTACTACTGTTTATAATGATCAGTTTCACAAAGTAACAAATTATGAGACAAAAATATGTCAAGCTTATTATATATCACAGAATAAACGAAAACCTTTCCCCTTTCAATTGAAAGCAGGTGTTAGAAATTGTAAAGAAACAAATACTTTGCCTTTGGGAAAAAGTTTCTTAATTTTTTTTTTTTTAATTGGGGAATTGGGGAGATGGGAACAGTGCTGGGGAATTGGGGAAGGGGAACAGACAAGTTGCTGTCGTTTTGTTCTTCAATCTAGTTGTGGAGGACGTTGCTTCACTGGCCCAAGTTGGCACCGTCATTGCGCTCTTCTCTGGCGAGGCAGATCAGTCGCCGGCTTCTGGATGGCCACTCACGGAGGCTGCTGGCCACTCACGCTGGCTGCTGGCTACACACGGTAGCCCATGGCAACCCACTGCAGCAGTGGCTGCAGCCTATGCCATCGCTGGCGACTCACGGTAGCCCAGCTCCGGGTTGAACTGTTGTTCAGCATCTTAGCTGTAGAGGGCAGTGTCACTGGCCCTCATGTGGGATCCGAACCGGGGCCCTCTGGCGTCCCAAGCCAGCTCTTAACCACCGCGCCACTCGGCCAGCCCTCTTAAATTTTTTGTTGGGAGGCAGTACTCCTTCTGTCCCTCTTCCCACCCCAGATATATCTCTGACCCTTATTCCCAAGTTCAGCCTGATCCTGCTTCCCCCGCCCAGGAGAATTTGCTAATCATATGGCCAGAGCCCAGGACAATCATCGCCCACCGGGCAGGGTTAATGTACCTTAAGAAGGTTCATTCAGAGCCATGTTCCCACATCTCTTCTCCTGGTTCTGTGCCTCAGAGAGTGTAATGGGACTCAGCATTCCTCTTGAGAACTGGATATTCCTGGCGAACTTACCATGTGGAACCACCTAACTGCCCCTGCTGGTTCGCAAGACACAGATTCAAGCTACCCCAACACCATCTCCCTGTTATTACAAGAAGACACCTTGCCTCTCAGATTGCCATTTTCCTGACATATGCTGTCCCAGGAGCTCCACGGTGGGAAAGCGCGTAGAGCACGCCAGAACTTGGGCACTGGTGAGCCCTTCCATCAAAATACCAACCATCTCACTACCAACCCCTAATACCAGTTGTTAGGCTGGTGGTTTTCCAACTCTTACCTACGGAGCTCTAGGAGAGCCCTGAGGGTGCCTTAGGGGAGGGTTTGTAGCCACCGCATCCCAGCTTCAGGCTGAGCAACTCTAGATTGTATGTTCTCATGCTCTTTTATTTTTTATTTGTTATATTCCACATAAGATTTCTTGACCTATTCACAAATACCCCATTTCTCTCCATCTAGGTTTTTGATAGGATTGCATTTCCTTATTCCCCTTGAAGTTGGGTGTGGCTACAGGACTTGTTTCAGCCACTGTAATGTGTCACCTTCAGTTGGAAGCTTTAAGGGCAGTTCATGATCTGTCACCTTCTCCTTCCTTTCCTGCATGGAAGCACGTGTCCAGATAAATTCCCATTGGCCTGCGTCCCCAGGTATCTGGAATGAGCAGAAATCTCCTGTCATACTGCTCAAGGAGTATGAGCAGAAAAATAAACTTTGGTGGATAAAGCCACTGAGATCTTGTGGCCCTTTGTTACCACAGGACAGCCTATCCTTCTAACTGTTACAAGAACTAAATAATTTGCCAAACCTATGCTCTAAGGTAAGAGTCAGCAAACAATGGCACACGGGGCAAATCCAAGGAGTTTTTGTAAGCAAAGTCCTGTTGGAGCACACCCAGGTCCATTCATTTACATGTTGAAAGAGTTGAGCAGTTGTAACAGAGGCTGTATGGCCCACACAATCTAATATATGCTATCCGGCTCTTAACAGAAAATGTTTGCCAGTCTTTGTGTAAAGCCCCATGCTAACTAGGTGTAACATAAATATATAAGCAATATGACTGAAATAGTGTATCTAAACTTCTAAGTCCTTAATCATAAAACTAAAGAAATAGTTTCTTAGAAAGTAAAAGAACAAGGACCAGAAATAAAATTACTATAATTTTTAAGCATTCTGTTTTCCTTCTACCAAGATAATGCTCTTTAGGGAGTCTTTCCAGTCTATCAAAGGCAAAGTGCCCAGGGATAGATTATAAGGCCCTCCTAGCTTCTTTTTCCTAGGCATCGGTCCTTCCCATTTCTTTCTTTTTCCTTCGCCTATACAAACTTCATTGTTTCCACCTGTCTGTTGCACACCTTTGTTTATGGATAGTTGAGTCCAAGGAGAGTCCACTCATTTTTATCCTATTTTATCTGTTCCCATCAACTTTTGTCTTTGGATTCTGAACTCAGCACATGAGTGGCCTGGTCACTGTATGTAACCTTGCAGGCTTAAAAGAATCAAGGAGCCATTTCCCAGATGAATAGCAAACAGTCTGTTTCCAGGTGTAGCTGCAAGAAAAGGCATCCCAAAACATCTAAACAAATGACGCCCTGCCACCCGCTGGGAGCCCCTTGGCACTCTCAGCTTCCATCTGGCTCATTTAGGCTACAAATGCATTATTACTTCTAAGTTCAATTTTTTGAGCTGACTCTAACACCATTGTGCACTTTCATCCCCAAAACAAAGCCACACTGGGATTTGAACCAGGTCATCTGGTCCCAGTTTTAGCTCTAACCTGATCTCACCATACAGGCTGTCAAGAGTAGGAACTAAGGCTAAAGAGACCATCTTCAATCCATCCAGTGAAATTTTTGGATGAAATCAGTTAGACCATATCTTTAAAAAATACGAATTATAAACAAATCAGGAAAATTGTGAACATTCTTTTCACCCCTTTCTTATTTTTTTTTATTTTGAGAAAAGTGAAGTAAAAATGAAAGAATTAAGAACACTGATGATATATCAGCCAATTTTAAGTGTGGAATTGCCCTACAATGAGAAGGAATCCAAAAATGTTTTCAACTCTTCCACTGATATATTGAGATATAAAGTTAAATTAATGTATGCTTAATTCATATCTGATGACTATATGTTATGCAATAAAAGATAAAAAAGATATGAAGATCACACAAGAACACTACAAACCCTTTATCAATCTTTCTGCCACAAAATACTTCAGAAAACTGAAAAAAATAAAAGCTGTATGATCTCTAGAACCAAACCTTAATCTAACTTTCTGGTAAATACATATATATATTTATATACACACTCATGATTGTCATCATTTCATAACATGTACTCTCAGTCACTGAGTAATATAAATATACAAAGTGTACTGACAATTTCCTCAAGCAAGTTGTAATTAGAATACACAACTTTACTAATTAATTCCTTTCAAATGTTTATATCTATGTTTTCTAAATGAAAAGATAATGCAAACCCCAAGAGGAGAGGAATGTATTTTGTTCATGACATTATCCTGAGTCTCTAAAACAGTATCTTGCATATTACTGGTCCTCAAAACGTATTTGTGAAATGACTGAATATATATAGAAGGTTTTTTGCTTTTCTTTTAGCTGAGCCATCCTGCCACCTGTTGGCAGCTCAGCAGCAGCTCAGCTCGGGCCAGGACTTGAACCGCTGCTGCTCAGAGCTCGCACTCTTGAGCGAGCTCTTAACCAACTAAGCCACTCGGCTGGCCCTTGATTGAATATATTTACAATACAGCCTACTATAACTGGCTCTTCTGATGAACTATTAAACTATTCCAGGACTTTCCTCTGTGTTTTATTCATTTGGTCACTCAGATATTCCCAGAACACCTGTGTAGGACCTCACGGGACATATAAATAAGCCTTACATAAGGTCCTTGAAAAGTCCTGAAGAACAATCTACTTGGGGAAATAAGTCAAGTCAAATAATGTTAAGAGTCTGTAGTAATCCTAAGCCTTCCTGTCTCCCTCCTCCTTCCAGTAAAGTCACTCCATGAAGTCACCCCCAAAATAAACACTCAATCCATGTAAAAATAATGTGTTTGCTTTGCAAATAGCACACATTCCCCCTGTCAGATTGCTGCCATTAGTCCTTTGTATGTATTATTCTTGGCCACCAACAAGTTTAAAATTCTGATTCAAGAAGTTAGAATAAGCATCATATGGAGAAACAGCGCTGGGTTGCTGCTTTTCCTAGAATGGTCATAGGAAGAGCGCAAAGACAGGTAACATTGAAACGGCTCCAGGTTTGATGCTATTTGGTCCCTGAGCCCCTCGTCTCTTGCTTCAACCCAAGCATCTAGACCTTTACCTTTGTTACAGGGCTCAGCTGAAAGAAAGGATAGAACATGAAACCCCCATGCGATGACTTTCTTACACCCGTTCAGAAGCATGAAGGGAAAATGGAAGTGGCGACAGTGGTCCAGGGCTGGAGAGAAGCCCCAGAGTCTTACCCCTGAGCCTCCTAACCCTGGGAATTCAGTAAGAGGACCAAACATCTCAGCTTATCCCCAGAAGAGCTCTGATAATATCAGCATTTTTTTCCTACCTCACAAGGTGTTTAACTGCTCAGATGAGACCTGTATGTAAAAACACCTTGAAATTGTAAAAACACTATTGAACATAAAATTATTTTAATTCTTTCAACTTACACAGGTGGCACATTAACCCATTTCTCCAAATTAAGACATAAAAATTATTTTTGTAGAGGGCTTTTGAATTTACAAAGAGCTTCGCAAATCGTATCTTATCATCGCAACAGTAAGCTGTGAGGTAGGTAGACCAGGGCAGATGCTGCTATTTAAAATAAGGAAATGAAAAGAAGTTAAGAATCTAGCTCAAAATCAAATGCATCTTGGGTCATCTGCCTTTTAACATAGTGTTCTTCCCCCATTGCACTCTGCCTGGCTCACAAGGCCAAACAAACAGCCGTGCTGGGAGCATAGGTGCAGCCTTAAGCTCACCTACCATGGAGGGAGGAAGGCAGAAATAGGAGTGAGGCAGCACCCACCGTGACACTAACCCAGCCTACAATCCAATCTAGCACTTCCAAGAATTTCTAACCATGATGCTTGGAATCCCATGAGAAGAGTTCAGCATCAAATTTCTTGTACTAATACTGCCAAGTTCGGGCAAAGTACACACAAGGTTTTATAACTGTGCCTGAAATGACCGCTGTCATTGCATTCTGTGAAACAAAGAGCCAAAAACTGAGAAGCAACGACCTTGTCTTACATCTAAAATACAATTCAAGATATCCAGATAAAGGTATATAACAAAGAACATTAGGTGTGTACATATATAGCAAAGAACACATATAGATGTGTACATATATAGCAAAGAACATTCGAGAGAGAAACATTTAATGAAATAAGTTGAGAATCGGTCACCTTGATATACCAGATGGTCCTAGTGTAAGCTTGTTTCATGCAAAGTTAGCCATTTAAAGTCTCAAAGCACAGAGAGAAACCAGAATAAATTAGCTTATAAGAAACCACTGCAGGCCAAATGGTTAGCAGAATACTGATGAATTCATGGAGACCTAAAACCTACAAAACAATTGATTCCAGGATCCATTTAAAGGCACAAAACTCAAAATTCCAACAATGACCTCCATGAATAAGGCAGCTATAAATATTTTCAAAAAGTGTTGCATGGATATTTGCTTCATGTCAGATAGATAGATAGATAGATAGATAGATAGATAGATAGATAGATAGATGATAGATAGATAGATAGATAGATAGTTTCAATTTAATCACAAATAATTAATCTTGAAAAGTTGAAATATTTTCAAGTCCACAGATGCCAAATATGGATAGATTGTAAACAGTGTAAAATACAAAGAATTTCACTTACTTTTATATCCAATATGCAATTCATATTTACATAATATAAGGCCATAACTCTTTCAAGAAACTTTTGGTTAATAACTGGGACAATTTTAAATGACTATAATGCTTGATATTTTAAGTTTAGAATTACTATCAATTTATGATTGTTAAATAAAATACAGGGCACCATGTTAAACTTAAATGTCAGATAAACAATGAATTAATTTTTAAGGTAAATATGTCCCAAATATTGCAGGGGGAATAACTTATACTAAAAAAACAAAACAAAACCAAAAAAACTATTCATTGTTTATCTTAAATTAACTAGGCACCCTGTATTTTTATTTGCTAAATCTGCCAAACCTACCTCAGTTTCTTCCTAATTTTATTCTGGGATAAAATTTTAATAAGGAAAAGCTCAAAAAGAAATTAAATCATCTCCATTACACATGAAAGTGATGCGTGTGCTCTCAACATAAGTTACCCTCAGAAAATCAAAGGCAAGAAAGTAATTATACAACAACATAAACTAAGATGCAGAAATATTAAATGCTGTATTATTTTAACAACAAAACAAGTTTAGTTTTGGATTTTTTCATAATGCATATTCTTCACTTATGGTATTAGCTATGGGTTGAATTTCTAGGTATAAAATCGAAGTTCACTTTAAATTTATTTTCAATTTACATTTGCCAATTTATTTTTTTCTCTGTTAAGTTATTAAGGTCTTTAACGATCTCATGTCATTACCTAAGTACTCTGAAAATACTGTTAGGATATGAATCCCTCCATTCGTCTCTGAAGAAAAAGAAAGAAAGAAAGAAAAGAAAGGAAGGAAGGAAGGAAGGAAGGAAGGAAGGAAGGAAGGAAGGAA
>NW_017731389.1:3523750-3556318 GCF_001890085.2 Hipposideros armiger | reverse complement strand
TTTTTTGCTGCACAGTATGATTCTTACCATTTTTGAGTCTTATAAAAAGGAAATCAAAGCAATAAAATGAAAAAAATTCATAAAAATTAAAGGTCTCAATCTCTAAAGACATATCAAAGTCTTAGATATAAAGGTGGACTATCTTATACATACACCTTTTACATCGAATTTTATGCTTTACAACCCTGTCCAGCGTCGTACTCAGGCTGTCGCCATTTCCACTCCAATTCACGCTCCACCATGATTCCCTCCCTTGTCCCTTCTTTCCTTTCCAGTGAGTACACCGGTAGACGGGGGACATTGCCAAGGCCTCAGACACTGGATTCAGAGCCTGTAGATTTGCATTGCTATGCAGCACAGTCAGCCTGAGATCCTGTTATCTCCCCAGTAATATGTATCTGCTTCCCTGGTCTGGAAAGGCCCTGAGTCTGTCTCTCTCCTTCTAGTTAGGACAGTGCTTCTCAGTCTTTAGCTTGTAACAGAATCACCTAGAGGGCTGGTTAACACACAGACTGCTGGGAACCACCTGCCAGTTTGGATGTAGTGAGCTTGGGTTAGGGCAAGGGACAGCAAACTGCGGCTCGCGAGCCACATGTGGCTCTGAAGTAAAATTGAAAATGAAAATAAAACCATCACGGTTTCATTTACAAAATGTTTAAAAGACATTATTCACATAATGGTGATTTCATTTGTTTTATGGCTCTCAAATAATTTTTAAATCGTTGTGAGGGACAGGATTGGCTCTTCTGTCTCAAAAGTTTGCCGACCCCTGGCTTAGCATGAATAAAACTGCATTTCTAGCAGATTCCCGAGTGGTGTTGAAGCTGTTAGTCTGGGGATCACCCTTTCAAGAACAGTGCATTAGGAAATATGTGACATCTGCTCCTTGGTCTATTCCGAATAACCCTACTTCACTTCCTAAAGGAGGGAAGAGAAGGAAACTCGGGGAACATAAGTGCTAACTGTCCTCTTTAGCAGCAGGGGATATCCAGAGAGGCCAGAAATAACTCACCAGATGAAGGGTCTCACTTAGTCTGGTCTCCCTTCTCTCTCTCCTAATTACTCATGACAAAATTAAGATTCTGAGTAGAGAGGGTGTCCCTGAAATGCAAGAACTGCTTAGGGAGTAGCTATTCAGAGGCCTGGGGACCATGGTAGTGTGGCACTAATTATAGTATTTAAGGGACACAGAGGACGACCAACTCACAGATATAAATAAGTACCAGCATTACAATCTAAAGAGCTAGTGGGCTGTTTTTACATCATTGACATCAGGGGATGGGCACTTCCCGCTGTCAGGTGCCAGGAGTTTTTTAATTATAGGGATATTACTCATTCCTGCTTAATAGAAGAAATGCAGAGAGAACACAGGGGACCTTCTCTTTCACTGCGAAAAAAAAACAAAACAAAAAAGCCAGTTTCCAGCAGGTGCACAACAGCCAGGCTCAGCTTGTTACCATCAAGAAAGCTTCGTCCAAGATTCTTTAAAACCTCTTCAAACGCAAGAAATGATGGTGCTATATCTTTGGGGGCCATAAATTTTTGCTAATGATCTTCTGGTTTCATGGAGTATAACTGATCAGACTTGTGTTGATGCAACAGACATGATGCAACAGGTTTTTCTCCATTCAGGCTCTGATTGAAGCTACAAGCAGAGAAGAGCCCTTTTCTGGACCAGTTTCCTCACAGCCATGTCCACTCCTGACAACTGTTGGCACTGGAAGGTGAGTGGTCAATAACTTGACAAACTTTTCTTTCATTCCCAAAGCTAGTAGTCAGCCACATTCTAGCAGGCAGCAGCGTCAACTCATTCATGGGTTCCATCCGGATTCTTGCAATGTATCTACCGAGGATTTTGATTTTCCTGTCCTGAAGTATGCTCAGTTTTTCAGAGGCTGGCATCCTATATACAGAAGTTGGGTGCTACTGGGTCCCCACTCACACCTGAACTCATCCCCACCACTGCACTGAAATGTTCTTACCAAGGGCACCCATGACCTCCAGATTTCCAAGTCTACTGGGCATCTTCCTGGCTGTACCTTATTCAGCCTCTCAGCAGCCTTGGACAATTGAAACATGCCATTCTGAAGCCCTACCATTCAAGGTTTCCACAACACCCTGGTTTTCCTTAGCCACTCCTTCCCACTGTCTTGTGTGGACACCTTCCTTATCCAACCTCTAAATGTTAGCGTCATTTAGCGTGACCTTGGGCCTAGGTCATGCCCCACCTTTCCCTTCCCTCTCTCTATTCTTTCCCTGGGTGAGCTTAAGCATCCCTATGACTACAAACACAATGGATAGCCTCTGACTTCCTCTCTGAACTCCTGAAACATACATCCAACTGCTGACTCGACACCTCCCCTAGATGTTGCAACCCTCACATACTCAAAACCAACCTCCTAATTTCCCCTGCCAGCTCGCTGCCTTACTGATCTTCCTCATCTCCATAAATTGCACCACCATCCTCAGAGTTGCTCAGACAGGAAACCTGGGTTTCATTCTTGATTCCTCCTCTTCCTTCACATCTCCCTATTACCAAGACCTGTAGATCTGAACTCTGATATCTAGCCTAGATCTACCCACTTCTACTGCCACTGCCGCTCCCCTAGTCCAGGCCCATTATCTAGCCCCTGAACTACATCAGCAGGTTCCTCATTGGCCTCCCTGCTTCCTCTCTTTTGCCCTCATAAGCCATTTTCCACCAGGAACCAGAGTATTCTTTTAGAAAGCATCAGTTTGCTCCCTTCAGCAGCTTTCCACTGTGGCACAGGTTGTTAGTTACCTGACCCAACATCCATTTCCCCTTCCACTAACAAGGCCGTGATATTAATTGAGTGTTCTTCATCCAGAATAAAAGATGACATCCTCTCTTACAATAGATGAAGGCCATATGACTAAGTTCTGGTCAGCTGGCTCTAAGTGGGAGTGCTGTGAGGGACTTCTAGGAAGGCTACTGAAGGGAACTGATCAGCTGGGAGGAGGTCCCCATTTTGCCCTTTTGACTTGCTTTCTTCTCTGGTCTACAACAAGGATGCTGTAGGCCATGATGCAACCTTCAGGATGGAAGCCATACAATAGGATAGCAGAGCCAAACATAATTGAATAAATAAATGAATCAACAGGAGCCTGGGTCCCAGATTACCCTGGATTTTTCTACCATTAAGAGTCCTTTCATAAGAGAAAGAAAGGATAAACTTTAAACTCTGATGCTGTATAAACCACTCTTTGGGTGGGGAGTGGGGGAAGGTGGGGGAGTGGATCAGTATTCAGTTATATACAGGTGATCTAAATGCAAATATAGCAGGCATTTACATTAAAACCCAACTCCTTATGATCTACTGGGCCCTCCATGATTTGTCTCCCGCCTGCCTCTCCAACTGTGGCTCGCCATCTTTTCTAACACATTTCAGTCACACTAGCCCCCTCTCAATTCCTCCAACAAGAAAAATGGGTTCCTTCCTCAGAGGCTGTGCACAGCACCTTCCCTCTCCTCTGACAGCCTTTGCCTGATTGACTCTTACTAATCCATCTGGTCACTTCCTCTCAGAGGTCACCACTGGCATTCCCACCTAAGTTGGTCCTCCCGGTTACTGACATACTAACTCCACACCCTGTTTGTCTTTGTCGCAACACTTTTTGCCTTTGTAAATATTCTTTTTGTTACTGCACTTATACAGGTGCATGTGTATATATTCCCCTGGCCGGGCTGTAAGCTGCAAGGCCGGGAATGTGTGTCTGTGTGCCTCTTGTTCACCATTATACGCCGGTATCCAGTCCAGCCAAGGACACTGTGAAAATGAAAGCATGTGTCTTATGAGGGTAGGTCATCAAAGACACTGCAGTCTCTGTCTTACTCTGTCTTGGATCACTCACTGTGGGGGAAGCCACCTGCCACGTTGTGAGGGCACTCAAGCAGTCCAATGGAGAGGTCCACATTGTCAGGATACTCAAACACCCGATAAAGAAGTTTACATGGTGAGGGAGTGCAGCCCACTGTCAACAACTGGCACTAACTTGCTAGATATGTGAGCGAGCTATCCCCAGTCAAGTATGAAACAACTGCAGTCCCAGCTGCCACCTTGGCAGCGACCTCATGAGGGAACATGAGCCTTAATCATCTAGTTAAGGTGCTCCTGGATTCCTAGCCCATAGAAACTGTGGGAGAGAATAAACATTTATTGTTTTAAGCTACTACATTCTGCTGTAATTTATGACTTAACAATAGACAACAAATATATACATTTCAATCATTTGATAACAATCATGTTTGCATTTAGATGAGGGCCACCTATGTAAAACCAGGAAAACTTGAAAGAGTTCATGCAACAGGATGATGAAATACCTGTTGAAATTTTTAAAACTTGTGCTGCAAGCATATTTTGCTTTAAAATAATTTTAATAGGCATAGAAGAGAAAAGGCACTCATGAGAGACTATAAGGTCCTATCCTTCCTTCTCAATCAGCTAAGAAAACAAATCATAAGAACAGGAAATAACTCATAGTACTAGGGGTCTAACTAATTTTGACCTCTCCTCAGAATGCTTTCAAAATGTTGACCTCTCCCAGTGTTCACTGTGAAGATAAACATTTTTCAGGACAAAAGCATCTAATAAACTCAGCTTCTTCAGATTGCTGCTCCCTTGAATCCCTTTCCTTCTGTACTGTTCAGATTACCCTCCTCTCTCTTCTCCCACGTGGCTACAAAGGCGGAAGGAAGAATGCTCAAAGGAGTATTAGAGAATTTGAAGACTGAGTTGGAATCAAGATGACTTAAGGGATTTGGTGGCATAAGTCACACTGCTGAGACTGTCTCTACTCTAGGCAGAGAATCTTCACTGCTCATGGATGGTCAAGTTCAGTTCACCCAGGTAGGAAACAGCACATGGGTTTGGGCAAAAGACATACGTAGTCATAAATACCGTTGGGTGACCTTCAGAGTCCTCCTTGACAATGGTCCCCAACTGAAGTCCATGGGTCTATTCTCAGAATATGAGAATTATCTTAATTATTTTTAACTTTGTGTCTTTATTCCAATTATAAATTGTTCTTTATTGAGGTAAAATTTAGATATAAAGTGTATAATTTGATGAGTCTTGACAAATGTGTGCACTCATGAAACTAATACCCAAATCAAAATATAAAAAATTTCTATCATCTTTGTCCATTTCCAAGCAATCTCCCCTTTAGAGGCAACCACTGTTTTGATTTATATCACCTTATCAATTATAATCTTTTAAAAATTAAAACTAGTACCTTCTGAATCATCTGGATAACTGTAAATGAAGATTATGCCCAGTTTATGTTCACAATCAAGTTGACATCAGGTAGTAATATATCAAATATTTCTGAGCTAATTAAAAAACAAAAAGAACAAAAGCATAAACAACACCATTAAGCATGGGCATGTTGAACCCATGCCATCCTGGCTAGTGACCAGTTTGTGTTGGAAGTGGCAATTTATTTGCAGCAACATATTATCATTGCTTGTGTCATTTTGTTTATATGGAATGTCTAAAAGAGTTTTGGGTTTACAGTTGCACAAGTTATAAGTATAAAGTGTTCAAGCCAAGTTTTGTGCTTTTACATATTTAAGTAATGTGAAATAAAAAAAAATTTAAACCAACAATATTTTTTTTCTTTTAAAAGGAATCATTACAGAACTTAAGCTTGAAAAATATTGCTTTATTCCACACATCAAAGCTGGCAAAATCTAGCTATTTCCCTTTGAAGATATGTACAAGGGTTCAAGGGTTTGACGTCATCACTAAACCTCTGCGGCCAGGCTAGCATGGCCTATTCTTCTCCACCTATCTTCTTAAGCCTAATTTAACCCAATATGCCCAAAAACATTCCTGCCCACACAGTGTGTCCTTCTCTAAATGTATGCAGCCAACAGTATAAATTTTTATTGCTCTGAGAATTCCTGGCTTCTTCTCAATACATAAATTCTACAATATGCCCACAATTGATAATCAATAAATATTGTTCAAATGAATGCAAAGTAAAAATAGAAAAATAACATAGTAAATAACATATTTACTAAATTTGGGTACTTACTTTCTGAAATTAGACAGAAATATTGCCTTCATATAGGACAAGGGTTCTTAAACCAGAGTTCATAAGATGCCTGGAAATGTATACTAAATTTTGTGTTTATAAATATGTACATTTTTCTCAAGAAAGGGTCCATAGCTTTCTTTAGAGCTTAAATGGAACTCTAATCCCAAAAGATGGTAAGAAATCATAAGGATATACAAAGGTCAATTAGCTATCACATTTCCCTACACATTTGGGGCCACCATGCCCCATAAATATAGCCAACAAAGAAGATGAAACATTGAGATAATTTGAGGGAGAGGGGGAGAGACAGAATATAAATTTGAAACAGTAACCTAAAACTTAAATTGTACCATTTATATATCTCAACATAGGTTCACCTCAAAAACAAAAACAGTCCATTTTTTTCTACATCATCTGTACGCTGGAAATTATAAAAATTATGACTACCACAAAAGGTAAGGCATATTTAATTTTGATATAGAATAAAATATAAAATACTATTTTGATATAAAATAGTTAATGAAAGAAGTGGAAATGCTGTAACAAAGCAAAATGGATGTGTTCAATATTAAAATGAAAAATTCAAATAAGATGCTCTACTAAACTAACAGCAGATAATTCTTGCAAGTAATTTGAAACTATTTTATCCCAATAAAATGGGATGAAACTAATAGAAATCAGCTTAAAAACATGAGTGTGTTCACATGCTTATTAAATTAAAATATGGATTAGACTATCACTTTTATACACAAGCTTATTATTCTACATTTTTTTTTTAAATCAGTACAGGCATATGCTAATAGAATTATAAATTCTATTATACACATTTTCAGTAACCTGTATTCATGACACATCCCAGCAAGTCATTATATTTGTTGAAAAATCCATCTCTGCATTGCTACACTAAAAATGATACTTATCAATTATAAAACACTAACAAATAAATTCCAAATTTCAAGCTACAGTAGGCTTCTAGGGTCATTAATAATCATGATACCTTCAGTGTCATGTTGAAAAAGGAATCACTAGAGGGAGTACAAAATGTTGGGAACTAAAGGCGGCTAACAATGACGAAAGAAGATAAGCCCAGAAGATGCCTTATCCATTCAAAAGAGTCTCAGGGTTAAGTGGCGCCACTATGATGCTTGCTCATGGCTGAGGACATGCTCCCAGGGCAGAGGCCAGCCGACTCCAGGTGCCCTTGAGTGTAATGGTAAAGTTATACAGTCCAGAGAAAACAATCAGCAATCCTCCTAAACAAATTGGATCGAAGCAGCTCTAACATTCATTTTATCTTGTTCTTTCAAAGAATTACTGACTGAGACACACACACAGTGAGGCAACTGAGCGAAGGAGAAGCAAAGACACAAAAAGGATCAGAGGGACTATATGTATTTGTAGTGATATGGCATTTTTTAAAAATCACTTTACTTCTAGATTTAAATCAGTATATGCCACTCTCCAAAGACATTAGTATACATTGTATTATTTAAATGTTTAAAATGTACCAAAAAAAGAAAATCTTTGGTATGGAGGCTGTGGCCATACAATTTTTGAAAACTGATTTTAAATGTTTCATTCAGTTTTCCTACTCATATAAAGCAGCTTACAAAACTGTGCAACCTTACCATTCCAGTTTTCAAAGGAGTAAGTATATTTGGACTATCTGAATAAGTATATTTGGACTCTCTGAATGCCTCAGATTTGGAAATAGTTATGGAGGATTTAAAATTATTTATGAACCATGAAAGCACCAGCCTTTCCAATCAAGCATTAAGTTTGGTCTCCAAAGACTCTCAAATTCCAAGCTGTTTCTCACAACCTCACCTAGAGACTGAATCCCCAACTAATCCTTTCCCAGCTACAAAAAAAAAAAAAAAAAAAAAAAGACACCAAACACTACTAGCTTTACTAGCTTTTCCCTCCATGATGAAGCACAATGCTCCTTCCAAATGCCAGATTCTGCTAGACTTCTACTGGTCCTTTGTCACAGAAGCTAAATTCCATCCAGCTGCTCAAATCCACTCAGACTGCCCTACTTACAGACAGTACTTACCCACACTAAGGTAGGGGGGAAATGGAAATTAGGCAGTTATCTGTGAGCTGGTGGTTTTATCCTCATAGATGAAGAACAAATGATGTAAAACACAGGCTGAGAAAAAGGGAACGTAACTTTAGGATAACTTTCTTACTCTCCATGAACATGAAGGCATTAAGAAGAACTCTGAGAGTTAGTTTTCCTATTTCAAAACCCCTGAAGAAACTGTATTTTAAAGTATATTAAGGTTGCGGAATCCAACAAGAAAATAAATTGGTAAGGCCTTTGTGTGAATTAAATTGGCAGCTTAGCAAAACAGGATATTTCATGCTGACAGTTATATTGGCTTGAACATGGGAAAATGGGAAAACAGATGATTACTTAAGAAACAATTTTGTGGGCAAAATTTCAGAACATTCAGTTAGGAGAATGAAAACAAGAAAGTCTGGAATAGCCTTAGAACCACAATGCCTAAGTATACATAAGAGTAATCTTTAAGCAAAGCACAAAACATCTTATTATCTAGCTTAAACACTGAATATGGCTTTCTTCTCCTTGGAATTAAAAAATATGTATTTTAAAATGTTGAATTTATAAAATGCCTTATATACAAGAATATATATTCAATATCATTACTAAATAAAATCCACGAAAGCTATCCTGGATAATGCTATCAGGCTACTCACAAACATTTACTATTTTATTCCACTTTAATATTTATGTAAATTTTTCACTTATGGATTATTGAATACTAAGACAAAATTAAAGGCATTTTAGGACTCCAAAGTTTCAGAAATATAAAAAGGAGTTTTGAAGGTTAAATCAACATTTTGTTTGTTTGTTTGTTTGTTTTCCATAATGTTCTGAAGCCCAGAAGAAGTAATTAAAGGAACAAGGCAACCACAGGCCTAATCCAAGGATGGGATTTGGACATGGAAGTAGGTTAATGAGAAGAGTCTGAGACTGGGTTTTAAAGGGTTGGGTGGCTGATCACCGAAAACAGGTTGAACTGAAAAGCAAGGGTGGAGATCACAGAGCAAATGGTTTAGGGAACAGGAAAGGTCACAGGTAAGGAGATTGTTCAGGGTGGGAATTTGCAGGGTGCCCAGCCTGATACATAATTAAACCACAGGTCTTGGATTACACGACCAGAGAGCTCAATAAACCAATGAATAAGTGCCACAGTCTGCATACATACCAGCATACCCAAAACGATGCATGGAACAAGGCAGACAAAGAACTTGATCTGAGAGGTGAAATATGCCAGTAATGGGACCTGAGTAGCAAGGACACTGCACAGGAGAAGATGGGAGTGCCTTGAGAACCAGGGAGAAGGCAGCAGGTGATAGCATGGCCCGGTGGCTCCAAGTCATGGAAGGAGTGGGGAAGGGAGTACTAAAGTCCTTCTAAACCCAGTTACCCCCATGAAGACATCACTGAATATGTAGCCCATACTCCCCTGGTTTTCTACCTAACTCTGTAGTCTTGCTTAATCTCAGTCTTCTAAAAATGGCTCTCTGATACTAATATTCCCGTGAGACCTTCTCCTCCTCTTTTCACTCAACCCCCTCTCACTTTCACAATTCAATTACCATGTACAAGCACATGTTTCCCAAATCTATGTCTGTGGCCTGAATTTCTTTTCTAAACTGCAAACCACTGTGTTTCTCCATTCAGGTGGTTTGAAGGTGCCTCAGACTCAGCATCACCAACATTGAACTCATCTTCTCCATTGATGGGACACAGCAGGGTGCAGTGCTTCACCGCCAGGATTCTGGGCTCAGGCAGCCTGGTTTGAGTTCTGACTCCCCCACTTTCTGGGGCATATTGTTCATCTCTCTCAGTCTCCGTTTTCTCTTCTAGAAAATGAAAATCAATAGTACCTACTTCATGGAGCCAAACACAGGCCTTTTTGTCAAGGATAGAGTAGTAGAAGTCAAACCAATAGCATCAAACTTGCTAATTAATGGGGGTCTAATTTCAGCCCTATCACTCTCACCTTCTAACACAGTACAGTACCCTGTCCTTCTCCCCTAAAGGGAACATGAGCTAGAAACATGTTCCTGAATTACACTCTGAAGATATTTCACAAGTGGGGTTCCTTCTTTAGAAACACAGAGTTTGCCTTTTCTCAACTGCACCTTAAAATCCAGAAAGTATGAGAAGTCTTTAAACTTATAAAGGGCAAAATCTACCAGATTGTTCTCCTTTTATATTTTTCCAAACTCCTGTACAGTCATTTCTGTATGCAGTTCCCATAAGCATCATTCTAATTTTCCAAACTAACATACTGAGGCTCAGGGAATAAAAGGAAGTGGCCAGCCAGAACTACACGCCAAACCCTCCATTCCCATGGCAGCACGTCTTTCTGTAACACTTCAATCACACCGAGGCATTTCTTTTCATTGCAAGAAAAATAAAACATGATACATTTACCTCAGATAAACTTACTCTTTAAAATTCATGGAAGTACCTTAACTCCCTAAGAATATTTTTTAATTTACGTGTCCACAATAATTTTTCTTTGTGTGTTTGTTTACTCAATGCTGACCAATAGAACTGGTATCAAGTCATTATATAGGGTTAAAATAAATGTGCAGTCATGGAAGCAAAAAAAAAAAAAAAAGTATTAACATATTAAATGAAAACTAATGATCACTCTCTTCAAAGTGAGGGGGAGCAGTGTGACACATATGACAAGCCTTAATGTTGGTTAAGACTCATTCTCATTATTATACTGTCATTCACTTGAGCAGGGTAGTGCTAGAACGAAAAACTCAATACGAGTATGTTAAAAGATGTGGCATGGTTTTTAATGCCCCTCCTTCAATTATTAGAAAATGCCTGTTAATGTTCCAGACTGAGAGTGTGTTTTAAATCATTTATATTTTTCTTGGCAAGATTGCTCCAAGTCTTATAGAAAAATGCAGCTGCTCCATCCACTTAGATAAGCCACAGCTGCCTTAAAAAGAGCACAAAAGAAGTTTTATCATCTTGAGGAATGAACACACAAATCATAGTCTTAAGTATATTGTTTGCATTTTTCCTTAATGCAGAAATTCAGAGATGGGCCTGAAAGTCTAATCTGTTTATGCTGCATGATAGCCAAACACCCTTTCCAAAACCAACGTAAAGGCAAAACGGCCAACAACATTTGTTGTCAAATTGCTTTCACTTCCCTTGATAAAAAGCCTTGTCACTGTACCAACTTTAGTCTAAGAGGCTTTAAAGGATAGTCCATCTTAAGTCATTAGCATTTGCTAAATAGCTACTGCATATTTGTTTATTATATAGAAACGATCCACACTAATGAAGAGAAGAATTAAGAAACTTCACTTAATCTAAAAAGCATTGATGATACATTTCAGAATGGGCAATGTTATTTGTAATTGAAAATGGGGACGGAAAAGAAGTGCCTAGAATGATGACCTAGAGAATTAAGAGCAGGACTAGATACGCTATGAAGAGAAACTGAAGATTCATTTGTCCATGGGTTAATGCTGGGATTCTGAAAGCCAACCTGAGAGGGAAAAAATATAAAAAAAGACACAAAGGACTTCTAACAAACACATAAGCCCACCAGGTAACCATATCTGCTACAAACATATAAAAATGCAAAGTAATATATAAACAGAACAAAGAAAATGATAAATCATGCCTCATATAAAGAGAGCAAAAGAATGTCCTAAGTAAAAATTTTCTAATAGATGAGAAAATCTAACAGCATTATTAATTCTCCCAAAAATTAATCTATAAATTCAAAATAATTCCAATCAAAATCAAGCTAGAATTTTTCATGAAAATTGACAAATCAATATCAAATTTTGTAAAAGAGCATGAATAGTGAGGTTAATTTTAAATAAGGTGAGGTAGTGTGCCCTAGATATCGAGAATATTTATAGAACTATAGTATTTAAGACACTGTGGCATTGAAACAGAGGTAAACAGGCCATGAAAACTAGACAAAGAGCCCAGAAACAGACCCAGATATATATACATAGCAACTTGCTATCTGACCAAAGCAGAATTAAAATAAACGAGGAAAGAACAAATAAGAATAGCCAACAGAAAAACTGTACATATATATAATTGAATTATAACTTTATTCCATAAACAAAAATCAATTCCTGATGGATTAAAGAATCAAACATCAAAAGAAAAACTTTAATACTTTTAGAAGGAAACGGAGGAGGCTATATTTGTGAACTTTGAGTAAGAAAAGATTTCCTAAGCTGGATTTTAAAAACACAAAACATCAAGAAAAACAATTTTAATTAACCAAATTAAATGTTAAACTTCTACTTATCAAAAGACATTATAATAAATGTTTAAATGCCAGACTGAAAATGCTTATGTGCAAGCTGAACACAAAGGATGCAGGTCCTGAGTATATAATGATGGCCAACAAATCAATGAGGAAAACACAAAGGACCTTATTAAAAAAAAAAAAAAAAAGTCAAGAATATTATTAGGCAATTTATAAAAGAGGAAACTAAAATAGCCAATAAACATATAAAAGTACTTCAACCTCATTTAAAATCAGGGAAATACATTAAATTAAAACCACAGTGAGATTCATTTGACAACCAAAAATTGACAAAAATTTTAAAACTTCAGAGTTTCAAGAGTTGAAAGAATATGAAAACAATGTCACCTCTTATAAATCCTTGGGTGATAGAGGTTGTTGTAAACTTAGTACCAGTATTTTAGAGAGCAATCGGGTACTATCTTGTAAAGTTAAAGATGTGCATACCTATCAAAAACCTCAAAGGCTTTACCAAAAAAAAAGATGTGCACACCCTTAGATTCAGCAATTCTTCTTACTCCAATCCTCAAGGAGAGATTTTTCAAGATCTTTCATTGCTTTATATTTTAAAATCTTACATAACAAATACCTATATGATACTTACTATGTGCCAAGCACTATTCTAAGTTTTTTATAAATATTAACTCATCTAATACTCATTACAGCTCCATGATTTAGGTATAATTATTATCACCGGTTTACTTTTTATTTCATTTTTGGAACTCATGTATACAACACTGGATGAATCAGTATCCTTTATTCCTGACACCATCGCCTCAGAGATCCATGCATGGCCTATTTTTACCTATAAGTTAGGTTGTTAATAATGTTAATGATGTGACAAGTATTTGAACCAGAAAAGATTTCCTGAGTCCCTGCTTTTAGTCCCTACAAAATACTGACTCTTGGTTTCTAATATAACAGGCAGAAAAAAGGAAATAAATGAAATGTGTATCAGCAGAGAATGGATGCCTACATAAAGTGAATTTATAAAAGGAAATCACTTACAGCATTAAAAATGAAGTAGAGTCATCTATAAATATGAGTAAATCTCAAAATTGTGATGTTGAACAAAAAAAAGTACAGAACTGTATGTAGAGCATGAAACCATTTATATGAAATTTGAAACAATGCTATGTATTCCTTATAGATGCAAACATGCTAAGGTACTATGAAAACATGCTCGAGAACAGCAAACACCAACTTTAAGATACAGTTATTCTGGGCATGCAATGAGAAGGCAATCACATTAGAAAGGGGTAAAAAAAAAAACAGGGATAAACAGTATTTCTATATTTTGTCTTTAAATAAATATCTAGAACAAATGTGGCCCCCAAGAAAGGAAAGTTGATGGGTGGATTCACAGGTAATCATTATAATATTCACTCTAATTTTATATATTAGAAAAACTTCAGAAGCTGTTTTTTAAAGGAAACTACATGAGTGGGATATACTAAATATTCACAACCCAACATAATAACGAAGGCCAAGAAGGTTATACTGACTTGACCTGAGGAATGATTTTACAGGTTGGATGCTCTTTTCTAGAAACTACCTCTGCAAGAGAGATGGGCACTTCTCCAATGCAAGATTTGTAGTATCCTTCCCTCTCAAAAGATGCAATTCAAATTAAAAATGATATTGAGATATCAGTATATATAAATAGAAAGCAGTTCTGATTTCACCAACAATTACAGAAAATAATACAACTTATTGAGCATTTATTTATATGACAAGCAATGTAGTTTCTAAAACTATTTTGATACCTTTTATGGAATATGAACTAAAACTTTTCCAAATAATTTTTTGAAAAAAAGAAAACAGGAATGAGAATGTTGTTTTGGTGCTTATAATTGGCTGGTGCCAATGAGAGGCATGTTTTTAATCTGCCTCATTGGGTAAGTCCAGTGCTGTCGCCCCCACCTCACCAAACCTCTGGGGAAAATCACCAAAAGACCATGAATACAGCCTATCAACCGTGTATGACCTGCCACCCCCTTTGAGTGATTTAACCAAGAGCTGTACACTGAGAAGCCATCAGAAGCCAGGCAGGAAGATGTAAAAGTGTGAAACTCCTGGGTAAACAGCAGCAGTAACAACTGTTATTGGGACTGTTTCTAGCCTGTGAAAATGCATGCGTATTCTACCGTGTGTTTAAATATTAGGCTAGGCTATAACACAAGTTTGCTGTTGAAAGACATTTCCAGGCTCATTCTGCCCACAGGCCACTATGTTACAACTCCTGAATGAAAGCAATACAGATTTCCTCCACCATTCCGACAAACTCTTATTAGTAACTTCATTCAAAATGTACACTGGTATGTTTTTATGGCTTTTTAGTGGGCAGATAGTCAATTTATGGCATCTGCCCACTGATCCTTCAGATCAGAGTCAGCTTTCCTACACTCTATAGCAGAGAGCCTCCCAATCTTTTCCATTTCTTGACACATGTAGAAAATAATATTTAGACTAGCACTCCGGGTAAGAAGAATAGGCTACTCACTACGATAGTCAAATTGGCCCGGAGCTCCGGCAAAATCTGAGACAAGAGGGTCAACATATCTGAACCCCATTCACTGCGGTGTGGCACGTCCTTGGGAAGCTCTGCTCTGCAAGGTTTTATTCAAATACCTCAAGGCAGCATAATACAATGCTTAGGAGTATAGACTGGGGAGCGTTGACACCTTGTTTAACACCCACTAATGTGTGACTTTGGGCAAATTACTTAATCGTACCATGCCACAGTTTGCCTCTATGTAAAATGGAGAGGATAAAACCAGTATGAACTCTATCGGGTTATTATGAGTATTAAATAAAGGACCAATGTAAAGTACTTAGAATTGTACCTGGCATACAGGGAATGTGCCACTTTTCACTTACTTAAATTAGCAGATCAAAAGCAAATTCTTAAAGAACACTGCCCAACAGAGGGGTGCATGCCTCTGCTGTTCACAAAAGGCAAAGTGAGATGACCATTTTTCCCAACCAAGACATAGGTCAGGCTCTTTGACCTTGTTTTAATTTATTTTTTTTATTGTGAAATACACATTTTTAAAATTAGTTTCAGCTGTACAACGCAGTGCAGTAGTTCTTTGACCTTTTAATAGAACATGTCCATTATGTCTCTTGCCTGTCTAACACGGATTGCTGTGTAGCACACCAACACTAAATATAATAGCTGCATTTTAATCCATAACCCTAGGCCTTCATCGGCTACTTTCTTTCTCTCAAAAGCCCAGCTGAGGTTTTTGAAATATTTAAGAATAAATAACTTGGGGCTGCCAGTTAGCTCAGTTGCTTAAAGTGCAGTGCTCATAACACCAAGGTTGCCGGTTCGATCCCCACATGGGCCACTGAGCTGTGCCCTCAGCAACTACATTGAAACAACTACTTGACTTGGAGCCGAGAGTTCCTGGAAAAACACAATGCTCCCCCCAAATAAATAAATAAGTAAATAAAGACAGTATTTCTAAAATGTTTTCTGCCAAAACATACACATACTCACGTACCTGTAACTACAAACTCATTGCCAGCAGGAAAAGAACTCACTCCTCTCTCTTAAGCCCAATAAGATGTGTTATTAGGAATAGATAGCCTCAGGTCTATCTATTTAGCTATGATCTATTTAGCTAACTCATAGTTACTCACAGAACTCATGGTTAGCTAAATTCAAATAGTGTTCAAGAAGACCAAACTTACATGGACTACATTATTTAAGGATCACATAGACATTATTCAAAAGAGTGTGTTGTTTTTAAGACTTTAATTTTTAGAGCAGTCTTAGGTTCACAGCAAAATTAAATACAAAGATTTCCCACATACCCCTGATCCTACACATGCATAGCCTCCCCCATTATCAATATCACCTAAACATTTGTTGCAACTGATGAATCTACACAGACACATCATCATCACCCAAATCCATAGTTTACGTTAGGGTTCTTTTTTTTTTAATTAAATTACTTTTTAATATGAAATACACATTTTTTAGAATTAGTTTCAGCTGTACAACACAGTGCACTAGTTATACTTTTTACCCCTTGAAGTGACAACCCCCTCACCCAATCCGCCGCCCCATTTCCCCCCAATATCATATATATCTATTACAATTCCCTTGACTCCACTCCCACACTATACTCCACATCCCATGAGAATATATATATATATATATATATATATATATATATATATATATATTCACTTATAGTTGACATACAATATTATACAAAATCAGCTTCAGGTGTACAAGGGTTCATTCTTAATGTTTTACATTCTATGTATAATGACATGCACCCATCCTTACTGCACAGAGTACTTTCACTGCTCTAAAAATTCTGTCTTCTGTATTCATCCCTTGGCCCCTTCCGCCACCACTGATCTTTTTACTGTCTCTGCAGCTTTGCCTTTTCCAGGATGACATAAAGTTGGAATAATACAGTATTCATCCTTTTAAGATTCACTTCCTTCACTTAGCCATATGGATTTAAGTTTCTTCCACGTCTTTTGATGTCTTGAAAGCTCATTTCTTTTTAGCACTGAATAATATTCTATTGTCTGGATGGACCACAGTTAATCCATTCACCTGCTGAAGGACATCTTGGTTGCTTCCAAGTTTTGGCAATTATGAATAAAGCCGCTTCAAACAACCACATGCAAGGTTTTGTGTGGACATAAGTTTTCAGTTCCTTTGGGTAAATGCCGAGGAGTGTAATTGATGGATCATGTGTTAAGAGTATTTTTTGGGGAGAAACTACCAAACTGTGTCCCCAAATGGCTGTCCATTTTGCATTCCCACTGGCAATGTATGAGAGTTCCTGTCGCTCCACAATCTTGCCAGCATTTGCCATGGTCCGTGGTCCAGCTTTTGGCCATTCTAATAGGTGTGTAGTGGTATCTCATTGTTGTTTTAATTTGCATTACCCTGATGGCATAGGATGTGGAACATCCTTTTACATGCTTATTTGCCATCTGTATATTTCTTTGGTGAAGTGCCTCTTAATGTTAAGGGTGTTTGTTTTGTTTTGACTGACCGCATATTATCTTTTATAAAATGCCTTGTGAAGATGGTATCAATACACTGGGCCGTGCTCCTGTAGAAGCAGTACTGGCCTAAGTGTGCCTGGGCATAGTAGCACTGCCTCTGCTGCCCTCCAGCTGTTGTGCTTCCTCGTTAGAAGAGACCAATGTAGTCTAAAGTAGCACCCCTTCTCACGTGGAAGACCTAGAAGAACAGGGGTCTTCAGACTGGGGTCGTGTGTACTCCACAAGGTTCAGGAGAACACGCCGGAACATGAATATTTCATAGATCAATTTCCAGATTCTCAAATTTCCATTTCTACTCTCCTAAAATTGATCCGATCTGCCTAAGAATATGTGAGAGGACCAGTTCTCTAGTTCTCTTTTTCTTCCTCTTCCTTTTCTCATAGACCCCACTCTCCTCCCAATTTACAAAAAAAAAAAAAAAAAAAGGCAAATCTCTTTCCAACTCTGAATCTTTCTAGGGTGCATGGTCTCAGAATATAACAATCACTGGGATTCCAAATATAAGGATAGTTCAAATTTTACTGCAGTCAATTCGAGAAACTGAATGGCCTTATTGTTTGATTAACACAGTCTCTTGCAATTCAGATGATTTTCAATTCTCTGCTTTGAACAAAACCGAGGAAAGGCATAATCCAGTTGTCAACTGACCCTTAAAAGTAATCATTGATAAAAGATTACTATATGAGTTTTGGCATATGATATAGTGGCAGGTGAAAGAACTGAATGACACTGTTATAATAAAACTTTTTTTTTTTAAGATTTTTTTAATTGGGGAATTGGGGAAAAGGAAACAGACAAGTTGCTGACCTTTTTGTTCTTCAGTCTAGTTGTGGAGGACGTTGCTTTACTGGCCCAAGTTGGCACCATCATTGCACTCTTCCCGGGCGAGGCAGATAAGTTGCCGGCTTCTGGACGGCCACTCACTGCAGCTGTTGGCCGCTCACGCTGACTGCTGGCTACACACGGCAGCCCATGGCAACCCATGCAGCAGGGGCTGCAGCCTACGCTGTAGCCGGCGACTCACGGCAGCCCAACTCCAGGTTGAGCTGTTGTTCAGCATCTTAGCTGAAGAGGGCAGTGTCACTGGCCCTCGTATGTGGGATCTGAACCGGGGCCCTCTGGCGTCCCTTAAGCCAGCTCTTAACCAATGCACTACTCGGCTGGCCCTAATAAAGCTTTTATTACCATTTATTGTTCATGTGAACCAGGTTTCTCAAGATTACAGCTATAAAAATAAAAATAGGAATGAAATTGTTGCTGAACCCTGTTTTACTCTGGTAATAATTAATATTCAAACAAGAAGAAATAAAAAAGCATCATCTATCTCTTTAAGAAATGCAAGTCCAGTGAACTTTATAAAAATATAATGATTCTCAATTTAATAATTTGTACTACTTGAATAAAGTTTATACTGCTAATAATTACAATGGTAACTTAATCCAACAGAAAATTTCTTAGAACTTAAAGCTTTATGGTCACAGAAAATTTTTAAATAATTATTTTAAATTTATATACATTTTTATTACCAGGAAATATGATGTCATGGTCAATTAAAAAAACAATTTAGCATAAAAGTGCATTTCATTACAATGTAATTCTGCTTAGGAAGGGGAAGGAAATATTTACACATTCAAAGAGAAAAGGGACTAATGTAAAATCTGGCTGTTAAACATCTTGTTTTTAATGGATGACCAGAGACCTTAAAATTGCTATGTTATTTCAATTTCATTGGCTACATTTAAAAGAATGATGTAATGGTATCATTTTTAAGTGACAATGTTTACCATATACAGGAAATCATACCATTTGCAACAGTTTAAATTTATGGTAAAAATGTTAGATGTCAACTAAAAAATGTGTGAAGAGGCAAATAGGTTTTTTTAATAATTCTTTGAAGGGATACAAAGACTACAAGCTTAGAAGTTCATGTAAATATTGTACTAAAATATGTAGACATCACCCACATCACAGCCTAGGTTTCTGTACAGTTCTCTCTCTTTCCCATGCCCACTCCCTCTCCCAGTCACCCTTTGATGTTTTGGTTTTTGTTGTTCTTCTGCTTCAACTGGACCAGGGTATAGAGCACTGAGCTTCCTAAAGATAGATGCATTACAAGTAACTTGAAATAAACAAACTAAATACAAATACAAAAGATATACTGTAGAGAATATCAGTGATGTACATAATTCCAACAGAGAAAATGCAACTTAATAAAGCAATAATCTTCCATTTTTCTGCTTACTATACTGTTTCACATATAGTAAGTTTCATGAGCTGTCTCATGAATTAATTTGAAGTCTTCACAAAATTTAAATGTCCAAAACTTAAATTAAAAAGCAATATAAAACACACTTGAAGGTCACAAAAGTAGACTTGAATTAGAAATGGAAAAACATTTTTTGCTTAGAAATACTCAACATCCCAAAGATGTCAGATCTAAGTTAATTTATTAGTTTAAAACAATCCAAATAAAAATATCATTTTCCCCACCCCGGAGGTAGACGGTCAATTCTGAAGTTCATTTGAAAGAATGAACGTGCAACAAAGCCAGAAAAAATCTTTCACAAGATGAAGCTGGAGTGGCTAGCTGTACCAGATATTAACACATATTATAAAGTCTCTAATATGAAAACATTCTGGTATTGACACATGACTAAGCAGACAAACCAAGCAAAATATAAAATCAAGAAGTACTTCCAATCACAAATGCAAATCTAATATTGATAAAAACAGACTCTCACTTGGGGGAATGATATCTTAGTAACTAAATAGAAAAAAATATCAAATTGATCCATTCCTCATACCATACACTAAGATAAATTCCAAATGGATCAGAAATTTAAATGTAAAAAACTGAAACCACATAAAGACTAGAGGAATACCTGAGTCAATTCCTCTATAATGAAAGAATGGAGAAAACTTTTCTAATTTTGGACCCAAACCTTAAAAGTAATGACAGAGATAAACTTGTTACTAAAAAGAAAAAGAAAAACCAAATTGGCAAGAGAAATCATAAGATTAGTAAAATGACAAAAATGAAAAAAAACCTACATTTTAATCACAAAGTGAATAGCAGTTACATATAAAGAATGTCTTAAAAATAGAGAAAAAAGACAATAATGATATAGAAAACAGGGTAGAAAAACAGTGGACTGAAAAATAAGGGAAAATACCTTAATCATATAAAAAAAACTTCAATATTCCTTATAGGGAAATGAAAATCAAAACAATACCAATATGTGACTTTTTACCCATTAAATTGATAAAAATAGTGTTTGATGATATACCCTATGGATACGGCTGTGAGAAAACTGGCATTCTCATACACTAGTGGAAATGCAAAACAGTACAGCCGCTATGAAAGGAAATTTGTCAATTTTCAGCAAAACTATATATTCATTTGTCCTTTGAACCATCAACATTTAGACATTTATTTCAAAGATATTGTAGCAAAAACATGAAAAGACATATATTGCCCCCCCAAAAACAAAACAAAAAACAAAAAAAACTCATGAAAAGACAAGGCAATTCATGGCAGGATTATTTATAATGACAAAAATCTGGAAATAATTCAAATGTCCATCAAGAGATGGCAAGCTAAATAAAAGTATGGTACATTAATACAATGGAGTTCTCCACAGTTCTGAAGTAATCTCAGGGATGTCCTGTGAAGTAACAAGAGCAAGATGGGGTAAGTGTGTACAGTACACTATCATTTATCTACAAAAGGGAATGTAAACATCTACCAAAAATGGCCTATTAAGTTAAAAACAATATAAATGTTATACCATAAACTTTAAAATGGTTAATTAAAGAGGAAGGAAAGGAACAAGGTAGAAGGAAGATAAATAATGTACATAATTATAAAATTTAATTTTAAAGCAGGAATTCCTAAAAAATATCAAAAATAAAATGGAAACAAACTTGAATGTGTGGCCTAACTATGTTGAGACTACACCACATGATTTTAAAACAAGTACTTTAGATCCCAAGTGAGATATACACAAAGACAAAAAAACTAGGGGAGAAAAACACATTTCACAGTAATCACATTGTTGACTGCAATATGGGTATGGTTATTTTGAGATTGTTGAGTGTCTGCAGTCTTGCATCACATAACAACGTTTCAATCAACAAGACTGCATATACCATGGTGGTCCCACAAGATTACAATGGAGCTGAAAAATTCCTATCACCTGGTGATTTCATAGCTGTCATAATGTAAAACTGTGGTGCAACGTGTTACTCTCGTGTTTGTGGTGATGCTAATGTAAACAAACCTACCATCAGTCCCATAAAAACACAGCACAGACAATTATGTGCAGTACATAATACTGGGTTGTCGGGAAACTCATGACGTGTTTTTTCTGTTTTTCGTTGCAAAAATGCGTCATGACTTTTCCAACAACCCAATATTTGATAATGATAAGAAGTAACCATATTACTGGTTTATGTATTTACTATACTATTATCGTTATTTTAGAGTGTGCTTTACTATTTATAAAAAAAGTTTGCTGTAAAACAGTTGGCCATGTTATGTCGGCAGCATGTTTACTGTGTATCTTAATTGCATCATTTTCTCTTGCATTTGATTTAACCTCGTGCTGTTTTACACAGTAAGTAACATGTTGTACAGGCTTGTAGCCTAGGAGCAATAGTCTAGGTGTGTAGTATGCTATACCATCTAGGTTTGTGTAAGTGCACTTGTGATGTTTGCACGAGAAAATCACCTAAGGATGCATTTCTCAGAAGGTATCACCTTCATTAAGAGGTGCATGACTGTACTGTGAAATAAATCAAAAGAGTGATTATTTGGTGTTCTAGTCCAATCATTTCTGGGGACCTAGAAAACTAAATCTTAGTGAGTAAAAAGGAGATACAGATGTTAGTTAGGAGACAAGTGAACTAACTTGTTATTTTGAAAACTTCCTCTATGAACTGTACCAACCGATAAACAAATAGTGGATATAAGGATTTGATATCCTTTATAGAAGTATGTACACCAATAAAGGAAAATGAATTATAGATTTAGAAAAGAATGAATTCTAGAATCAGAATACAATTTTGCACTTCCTATATATTAGTGGATCTGTGTATTTTTCCTTAATAAAGAGACAACCAAGCATTCGTTATTTTGCCTCCACATAGAAGAGCATACCATAACCTATCAAGTTCTACCCACTCCCCTTCTAAAAAAAAATCTCAATCTGATATCACTTCTAAATCCAACTACCAATTTACAGGAAATGGAAGATATATTTTAGTGATATCTTAGGGATGCCAGCAGCAAATAAAAGACTTAGTTTCTTTCACAAATAATTGAAAAAGAAAAAAACAGAGGAGAAACCAATAGATTAAGAGTCAAGAAACACATCAACCAATTGCAATGTGTGGATCTTTTTAGGATCCTGATTCAGAAAAACAATTTTAAAATAGTATGATATTTAAGAGACAATTGGAAATTTGAACTTGGTGGATATTTGACAATATTTAAGGAACTATTGTTGAAGTTTTAGGTATTGTTTAAGATTTAAGTATTGTGGTTACATTAGGGTTTATTTTTTTTAATTCTTATCTCTCAGAGATACAAGTAGAATATTTAGGGTTGAAGTGTTATGACACCTTTAATTTTCTACAAAATAATACAGGAGAGAGAAATGGGTGAGGTATAGATAAAATCAGATTAGCCATGTATCTATAATTGTTAAAGCTAGGTGATAGGTAGATGAGAATTCATGCTACAATTCTACCTAATTGTGCACACATTTAAAATCCACAATAAAAACCTAATTAAAGGATTTGGTTTCTACCTCCAAATAGCAAATATATTTTTGATAACATTTTCTAGTTATGAGCTTTTCTTCAAAACTAGGATGCTACACAATCTTTTTTTGAAAAAGGATATACTGTAATTTTATTATAAAATATTTCAAAAACACCAAAAAATAGAAATAATAGACCAACAGCTTTGTATCTCCCACCTAATACAAAATATAAAGTATCAAAAATATATTTTCCCCAATTATATTTTTGCCTCTGTCCACCACTCCTTACCCTCTCGAGCAAAGGTAAACACTATTTTGAATTTAGTGATGACTAGTCCCACATGTGGCAGCTAGTCTTTAAGCCTTTCACTGCATTAATGGATTTCAAGTTTTTTTCCAAAATTTGTCAAAACTCCACAAAAAATAAAAAGGTAATATTTTGACTATTTTATGCATTTATACTCGAACTCCACAGTAGAGGAAAAAGTTTTTTTGAGCTTGTCGGGTAAACTAGAATGCCGCAGTCAGCGGATGTAAATATTCATTAGGATATATCCAGTCGCAAAAAAGGAGTGAAATGCAACTCTCCAATGATCAACATATCTAGGGGTTCATGCCCTTGTGTAGGCCCCTGTATAGAGGTTTGCCCTAAGACTTGCTCTTGATCAATAGAATGTGGTGGAACTGATAGTATGTAACTGCTTAAGACAGGTCATAAAAAGCCTTGCAACTTTCACCTGAGTCTCTTGACACACTTGCTCTATGGTCACTCCATTTTACTATACTGTGAGAAGCCCAGACCTTATAAAGAAGTCATGAGGAGACTGAGCATTCAGCTGAAAGATGTCAACTATCATCTGCCTGAGCCCGTCATCTTGGCAATCCAGTGCAGTCAAGCCTTCGGATGACCACAGCCCAGCCCCAGCCACTGTCTCCAGGAGCAATCCCAAGAGAGCTGAACTAAGTCTACCAACAGAATCAGCAGAGAAGAAAACATTGATATTTCAAGCCACTCATTTTACAGAGGAATTTTTTACACAGCAATATATAACCAGAACACCACATGTCTTAGAATTTTACTACCTATTTATAAGATACAGTATGTTAAAGGAGCCAATAGTCATAGTAAAAATATCTACTATTTATGAATACCTTTCCACCACTATACTTGTCATAAAGATGAGATACCAGACCAGGGGTCCCCAAACAACAATGCAGGCATCAAATCTGCCCAGTTTTGTGTAGTCAAACAAGCTAAGACTAGGTTCACATTTTCAAATGTTGGGGAAAAAAATTAAAAAGAAGATTATTTTATGATCCATGAAAATTATTTGAAATTCAAATTTCAGTGTCCATAATAAAACTTCATTGGAACACAGGCATACCCATTCATTTAGGTATTATCTATGAGCCTTTGTTTGGCTGCTTTCAACATATATCGCAGTTAAGTAGTTGTGACAGATTCCTGGCCTGCAAAGTGTAAATACTTACTATCTGGCCCTTTGCAGAAAAAGATTGCTGATCCTTGCCATAAACTAATATGTACTTACCAAATGTGTCTCAGAGAGCAGAGAAACCCATTAATGCAGAGGAAGACCAGTAAAGGAGACCCTGAAACTGAGCCGCAGGAACAAGGCAGAGACTAGCCTTTAAAAGGCCATCAAAAACAAAGTCTGGTAAGAGAAACAATCATTACCCAGGCACCAGATAAACTCATCAGCAGATCAAAAGAAAGACTGGGGGGAAAAGAGAAAATAGTTTCAAGATCATTTGAACTCCCCACTCATGGGAAGATGATAGTTAAAATGGATCCTAAGGGGTGTGTTAGGTAGAGCCTCTTCTCAGAGTAGAACAACTTTAAATTCAAATGGGAAAGTAAGGAAAAAATAAAAAAGGAGATACGCTGGAAAACAGTTATATGCAAAAAACACATTTTAAACATGTCTTCTAAATTATATAAAATGACAGCTGCAAGTAGGTACGTGGGGGAGGGGGGTGAATAATAAGCCCTGAAGTGCCAATAATCTTCACACATTTATATCCATTATCTCCATGCAATTGTAGGATAGACATTATCTTTAATAGCTGACTCTTGTTCACTATTAAATGCTGACATTTCTCATATGAGCTTCTGTGACATGCAAACAGAACTCCAAAACAGTATTGGTTTGGGAATTTAATCTGTTGACCACTGAA
Source organism: Hipposideros armiger (assembly GCF_001890085.2). Taxonomy (NCBI): domain Eukaryota; kingdom Metazoa; phylum Chordata; class Mammalia; order Chiroptera; family Hipposideridae; genus Hipposideros; species Hipposideros armiger. The sequence goes on along the minus strand of NW_017731389.1, from coordinate 3,530,910 downwards.
TCCCAAGGAAGCGTAGGATGTTGTAAAATTTTTAAATAATAACAATGGGTAAAGACTGGAATACTATCATCTCCATTTGATTGAGGATTAGCAAAGTTAAGTAACTGTTCCGTCACAGAACAAACACATGGCAGAGCTTGGTTTCAGCCCCAGACAGTCTGATTCCAGGGCTTATGTGCTCAACCCCTACACCTTTCTGCCTCTCCAAAAATTAATTTTGAATTTGTCAAGTAAGTGTAAGTCCAATAATAGGGAGAGTGAATCAAAATCAAACATGGTGCTGTCAAGAAGCTTTAGTCACTGTACTACATAAATGTCAAGTACAGTATTTTTATCAACTTATTTCATCTCAATTTAATATCAGTCAGAAAAAAATACCTCAGCTCCACACGCATTTTAATCAATGCCTTGTAACTACTTAGCCTACATAAAATAGCAGCCATCAGCACATGCCGAAACTTGGAAAGGAATTTAGTGTAATTACACAAAAAACAAGGATCCGAAAAACAGCGCTTTCAGAGCAAAAGGAACTGAAAGTCAAAAGAAAAATAACCTCAGAAAAAGCAATAGATTATGGCGGCGAAGTGAGAGATCTAAAGAATTTTAATAACGTTGTCCTCCTGACCTTTTCCAACAAAGACGCTCTACAGAGAGGAAGCACAAAGGTCACTTGAGGAAATGAGTGTGAATGAAAGAAGGAATCCAGATGCATCCAACAGTTATTATTCCACTCTGATTTCAAATGCATTTTAATTCTGGGATGTGAGGGGTGTGTGTAGTTAGCCGACTAGACATGCATCTTCTCTACAAAATATGGAAACGCAAAACAGTGAAGCATCCCTTGGAGCAGGCAGCACCTGTCCAAGCACATGGATCATGGCCAAGGCTATGAGCAGTGCTGTCATGGGGCACAACGGTTTTTCATCTCTGGTACCCTTAGTGCCTTCCCAGTTTTGTTTTCCACTAGAGGCTCTTATTTTCTGACTCTGTACAAGTTAGAACACTGCTTCACTCTTCCTCATATTTTAGAGTTGTAGGATGGAAATAATTGGTTTAATAAAACTTTCGGTATTCGTGGACAGTAAATGCCTCTTTTTCCTATGGACTTGTTTCTTCTCTAGATTGCCACAATGACTGCCATTGATTCTGGTGGACCAATTGTTCAGGTTTACTAGACTTAATTAACAAAATCAAGTCAAACAGCTTGTAGAACACATAATAAATACTTAAAGCACAGTAAACTTGGGTCTGTAATTTGTACTTGCTACTCACTGAAATATTTTGAACACAATTTGACTGTATATTTGAAGCCAAAGCAAATTAAAACTGCTGTGGTGCTGGAGAGACATAAACAAAGGCAATATTTATAGAAGTAAATATTCTTATGTGTAAAATTGTGTGTATTCATATACACATACTTACATATGTTTCACACCTAATAATACAGAGGGTGCCAAAAAATGTATACACATTTTAAGAAAGGAAAACTATTAAGACTGTAATATTCAATATATACCAATAATAAAAGATGCATTATGAGTCACGTTTGACTTCTGCAATTACAAGAGGCGCTCAAAGTGGTTACCATCAGCATCCAGACACTTCTGATTACGGTGAACTACTGCTTGAGCAACGCTGACCAGTGTCCACTTGTATACATTTTTTTGGCTCCCCGTATATATAAGTCTGTTCATATATGTAAGTATTCCTTCACTGTAAGTTCTAGTAGTTCATGTTTAATATTTAATATGCCACATTTGCCCCCCACAAAACAAAAAGAAAAAACCATAACTCCTAACCTTCCAGTAAGAATTACTATTATGAATACATAATTTGGATCATGTAAAGTCTAATTTTAAACTATAGAGTTTCTAATATGAAATTATTAGCAGGCTGTATGAATTATTTCACTTTTGCTATCTGAATCCTCAAAAGTCAATAGGAAACCCTATATTTAAAAGAGGGCATTTTAACTAGTCACCTTAAAACCCAGATTTCCACACTTCAATTGATTTAAGAGACTGCTTACCTTGACTTAATATATGCACAAGTATGGGGCAGGTATGTAAAATTAAAACCTCAATTCTAAACTTGGTAAAGTTATTTAAATAAAAAACCATCAAACAAAAATGATTATTAGAATGAAACACAACTGCAGATACCCTGACTTGGGCCTGCCTACATGTTTTCCTGAAATGTAACGGAGCACAATTTTAAAATTTAAAATGCCAATTAAATGACAGTCAAGTTGCTTATACGATGATTTCTGTGCATGCGTTTTTTTTTTAAAGCTACCAATTTGTACTTTTTGCTGTTTCCTTTTTGTCATAAACTCCACCCCAGAAGATGTAGTACATTTAACTCCAAACTTGCCTAGCCCTAGTGTCCAGAATTCCAATAATCAACCACAGTTTAATTTCCCATCTGCCCCAAGTTCATTTGCTGCTACTACACCTGACAATCCAGCTTACCTACGTAGGAATCCCTTTGTTAGGTCAAAACACAAAAGAGAACTATAAATCAGTGCATTCCATGTTTTTAGAAGGCCACAGTTATAACACCAAAGGTTGATAAAGCATTCTCCATGGGAAGGATTGGACAGAACAGAAACTCACAGGGGTGAGTGCATTTGCCATAAGCCCTAGTGAATGAGTAGAATTGCAAAAGGTAGAGTCGGGACAGAAGGTGGACTTTGCAGTTAGAGATAATGACATGAACTAGCACCACTGGGCAGATACTCCGTCTTTCTTGATGGGGGCACAATTATAATGACTGCCAGCCCTGATTTAGAGCTTAGTGTCTCAGACACTATTTTTAATGCTTGCTATGTATCCAATCATTGAATGCTCACAGTGACATGATGAGGTAAAATTGTAATACCAACTCTATAGATGAGGAAGCTTCACTATAGAGACAGTAATTTCCTCACAATGGCGCAGCTATCAAGAGGCAACACCAGTGGGAGGGGCCCTGCAGGGCTGAAGTGGCTGAGTGAGTGGATAATAAAAAAGTGGTAAAAGCAAGTGCACATTAGTCCTTCAAGAAAGCCTGTGGTCAGTTTCACCATGGTCTAAATTGACATGGTCGTCTGAGTGACGGGATTACTTTTTTATTTGGCCTATACGCTCTGTACTTTCCACATTGTCCACAAAGAATGTAATAGTTTAATCACCAAAAAACAAGAATGTACATTTCCCAAATGTTTGTGAGGAAACAGTGATAAGGGCGTAGTGTAGGAAACTTCAGCAAGAGTCTCATCTGCAGCATAAATGGTCAGCTCCCACCGAGTCCACGCTTTATACACCTACATATCTCCTTTCCCTTTGTCCAGTTCATTCCAGATGGTGCCGTGTCAGCAGTGAAGTGCCAAAAGCTTAAGAACATGCAATTTTTTTTTTTAAAGTTGGGGCATTTAAGGTTTGTTGTTAGTTTTTTTCTTGTCATGGAGGTAGGAATATGTGCTGTATCTGTGGCCGAAGAATGTGGCATCCACGAGGGAAAAAACGAGGACCTCTGAGGTAGGTTCATCTGAAAATAAATCCTAACCAAGTTATTTTAAAAATTCAGTCCCTATGCATAATAAGATGTCTGGATTTTAACAGTCATGGTCACTACCATTTATAAATAACTTTTGTGTGCATATGTCCTACTCACTGCACTATATGATGTACATATATATAATGTGGAGGTTTCGTATGTGTGATGAAAGGAACAATGCTGCCAGTTAGGAATGAATTTAACAAGTGAGTAATTTCCCCAAAGTCAGGGAAACAGAAGGAAAGGGGTTTATAAATACTGAATCACTTTGGGAGATAATTACTCTTTTCAATATTCTCTGAATCCTTATTACATCAAGGAAAAACACAGTTTCGTTTGGAGACTTTCACACTTCAAGTGCTAATCTTGCCTTTCGAAAAAGAGAAAGCAGTTCTTGGATCAAAGCCTTGAGGCAAGCTACCTATCATAACAGTTTTATTTTCATCATGATTTTTATGTTTACATTCTATTTCAGGAAAGCCATAGTGATTTTCAATGTATAATAATAATGTAAAGTTTTCTTTCTAAAAATTCAATTTATATGTGTAAAATGTGAGTTGATTTAAAGGATAATACTTATTGGGTTGTCGGAAAAGTCACGACACATTTTTTCTATGTTTTTTGTTGCAAAAATGCATCATGACTTTTCCAACAACCCAATAAATAAGGTGGGACATAAATACAGCAAACAAATCATGGGCTCTGGGATACCAGCCAGACTGCCTAGGACTGCAGTTCAGCTCTGCCACTTAGTGTCTGTGTGACCTTATTCCATTACTCTAATCTCTCTAATCTTCAATGTGCTCATCCATAAAATGGGATCAGTAATGATACCTGTCTCATAGCAATGTTGTTGAATCAAATGAGTTAATACAATTAATGATCTTAAAACCACAGCTGGCACACAGCAAATGCTCAATAAATGTGAGCTGTTATCATTACAAAGATAAAAGGAGGAAAATACAACAAATTTAAATGAGCTATTTTTTAAAATCTTCTTTGTCCAAAGGAGTCAGGAATGTAATATCTAGATAATTATTTTCTTTCCTTGGAAAGCACACAAGACAGTAAAAGCTACATTCAAGAACCCAGGAGAGTTAAGGAAAACAATGCACAACGTCACTTGGTGGACGCTGCGCTAAAAGTATCCCTTAGCAAAGTAGCTGCCGAAATTCTGTACAGAGAAGAATGACACAAAATGAGATCACCGTAACCTGGGAAACTTATCAAATGGTTGCATATCAGATGTTTACTTGCACTTTCTAATACTCCAAATCTAGGAAAATAGTCAGATTCATACCTCAGTGAGGGTTCTGGGTCACATGGCCAGAATAAAATACTTAAAAAACCATAAACAGTCCCCTAAGATCCATCTATCAATAGTAATTTACCTCTAGCTGCTCAGAGTGAAGATCATTCTTAGATAACATAAACTCTATTGAAGAGTGAGTTTCATACTTACAGACGCATAGATGGCTCTTCCATCAAACTAAATCCTGCCTGACAATTCCTCATCTGATAAATGAGTCACACTGAGAACAAACTACAGTGATCATGGTAGCTCAATGGATCTGTTCAATCCTACCATCTTGGTCTTACTCCTTTACAGCAGTTTGTTATGTACCAACCCCTCTGTGCCAGCCAAGAAAATCACATCTGAAGTCCATGCTCAGTAAGCCTGGATTGGAGGGCTAACTTATTTTCTATATAGTTACTTGTATTAGGAACCACTCTAAAAGTTCCTTGAGATAAGCTTAAGTAACATTTATTCAAGAATGATTTTTTTTAAAAAGCATTAATGTTTGAATGTTTACATTCAATTCAAATCCTTAATACGTTGCTAATATGTGCTAATTGCTCTGCTGAGCACACGAACTATCCCTCTTCATGATTTTTTGCTGAATCCAGAAACAACTTACTTATCTTTAAAAATTTTAATATTTGTCTACCTTGTAAGAGTTCCAACATATAAAACAATCATTAAAAACAACATGGAAATTTCCAGTTAATGGTCATACAAGCAAAGGGCTCACAAGTCGTCATTCCAGTCCTCATAACAAGAAAAAAGGTGAAAAAAAAAACAAAAAAACCTGAAAATCAACCACTCTTTTTAGATCCATCAGACAATTGAAGTTACAAGAAAAATCAACACACCCCACCCCTGAATTGGAGAGACAGGCAAATCCAGAGCATCCCAGTTGGAGACAAGACCAGTGGAAATACGTAACCTGTGATAAGCAATTGCTGGCTGGTCAGTGTGGACAGGCTTGAGAGTTTAAAACTCCAAAGGTCCCAGTCTTAAGAGGGCCCGACACTTTCATGAGTTTAACCTCCAGGAACCCCACCAGTTTCTCAGGGTAAAGATTAAAGGAAACTCTTTTCATGTTTCTGGCAGTGAGAGGGGACAAGAGGCAATTTTGAAACACACCCAGCCCTATGTTTGCTGTAACAAAAGTCTGCCCTGGAGGGAAATTAATTTGCCACAGCCTAACTCCCTTGGGTTTTACCAGAGCCTAACCTACCTGGGGAAAGGAAACACCCAATTCCAGCATTCCCTCTGCTTTCTGTTTCACCTAAAAGGGTAAATAAAGGATGAGAAAAACTTTGAAAGTCACAGTCCAAGGACACACTTGCTAAAAGAGTGAGACCTAATCAACCTGGCTCCTGGAGGATAACAGGAGATTATAGCTGATGAATTGCAAGCCTCAGACCCTTTTCAAGAAAGAGTCTCTAGGGAAATTCAAGGACCACAGGGGAGATAAATACAAGGACACGAGAGAAAATTATAGCCTGTGACACCACAGATACAGCAAACAGTAAACTAAGCCTGACTTCTAGCTAGATACACACAAAACCTCACAGTAAAGTCCTATTTATAAGTTCCTTTTACCTGACACATTATATTCAGCTATTAAAAAGAAAAAAATTATAAGGAATACAAAAAGATAAAACCAGTCTGAAGACACAGAATAAGCATCAGAACCAGACTCAGCTATGACAGAGGTATTGGAATTATTAGATGGGGAATTTCAAACTGATTAATATACTAAGGACTCTAATGGAAAAAAAATGAATAGCATGCAAGAATAGTTCAGTAATGTATTAAAAGAGAGGGAAACTCTAAGAAAGAATCAAAAGGAGGGCTGGCCGAGTGGAGTGTTGGTTACAAGTTGGCTTGGGAGCACCAGCTCTGAGCAGCAGGGTCCTGGTTTGAATCCTACATGAGGGCCAGTGACACTGCACCCTCTACAGCTAAGATGGTGAAAAACAGCTCGACCTGGAGCTGGGCTGCTGTGAGTCGCAGGTGACGGCGTATGCTGCAGCCCCTGCTGCAGTGGGCTGTTATAGGATACCGTGTATGGCAGGCAGCCAGAGTGAGCTGCCATCCAGAGGCCGGCGAGTGAATGCCACACCTGGGAAGAGCGCAATGATAATACCAACACGGGCCAGTGGAGCAACGTCCTCCACAACTAGACTGAAGAACAAAACGACAGCAACTTGTCTGTTCCCCTTGCCCGATTCCCCAATAAAATCTTAAAAAAAAAAAAAAAAAAGAATCAAAAGGAAATGTTAGAAATCAAAAATACCATAACAGAAATGAAGAATGCTTTTGATGGGCTTAT
>NW_017731389.1:3312957-3522370 GCF_001890085.2 Hipposideros armiger | reverse complement strand
ATTGGGAGAAGGGGAACAGACAAGTTGCTGTCCTTTTGTTCTTCAGTCTAGTTGTGGAGGAGGTTGCTTCACTGGCGCAAGTTGGCACCATCATTGCGCTCTTCCTGGGCGAGGCACATCAGTCGTTGGCTTCTAGACGGCCACTCACTGCGGCTGCTGGCCGCTCACGCTGGCTGTTGGCTACATACGGTAGCCCATGGCAACCCACTGCCACAGGGGCTGCAGCCTACACTGTCTCCGGCGACTCACAGCAGCCCAGCTCCAGGTTGAGCTGTTGTTCAACATCTAAGCTGTGGAGGGCAGTGTCACTGGCCCTCATATGTGGGGTCCGAACCGGGGCCCTCTGGTGTCCCAAGCCAGTTCTTAACCATCGTGCCACTTGGCCAGTCCCAAGAATGCCACTTTAAATATAAAGACACACATTGATTAAAAGTAAGACTAGAGAAAGTTATATAATATTATCATAAAGGAAAAGAAAGCTGGTATAACAATATTAATCTCAGAAAAAGCCAACTTCACAGAAAGGAAAAATATCATGGATAGAAAGGAACATTACATAATAATTTTAAAAGATGAATATTCTAAGAAGACATTACAAACATTAACATGTATGTGTCAAACAACAAAATGTCAAAATATGTGCAGCAAAAACTGCTAGAACTACAAGGAGAAACAGATGAATCCGCTATTATAGTGGAAACTTTAACAGTTTTTTATCAGTAATGGACAGATCCAGCAGGCAAAAAAATCAGTAAGGACACAATTGAACTAAACAGCACCATTAAACAGCTGGATCTAATTGCCATTTATGGAATACTTCATCCAACGACACCAGAATACATATTCTTCTCAAGCTCACATGGAATGTTCACCAAGATAGACCATGTTCTGAGCCATAAAACACACCTTAACAAATGTAGACAAAAGAAGCCATAAAATGCTTTCAGAAATTGAATCAATAATTAATAACCTTCATAAACATAAATAATTTATAACCTTCCAGAATTGTTCACTGGTGACATCTACAAACATTTGAGAAGAAAAACATATACCAATTTTCTACAACTCTACCAGATTATATAAACAAAAGGAACATTTATTAACCCATTCTTTGAGGCCAGCATTACTCCAATACCAAAACCAAACAAAGACATTACAAGAAAGGAAAACTACAAATAATATCTCTCATGAATATAGATACAAAAATATTAGCAAATCAAGTCCAACAATGTATAAACATAATTACACATCTCAACCAAGTGAGCCTTATTCCAGGTATGCAAGGCTGGTTCAACATTTGAAAACAATAGGAACCATCACATCCACAGGCTACAGAAGAAAACCATATAACCTTATCAACAGATGCAGAAAAAGCATTTGACAATAGCCAACACTTATTCATGATAAAGATATCAGCAAACTAAAAACAGAGGAGAACTTCTCAGACTTGAATTTTAAAATCTACAAAAAAAACCCTAGAGTTAACATCACTGTTAAAGGTAAGAAATAGATACTTTCTCCATAAGATCAGAAACAAGGCAAGGATGTCCCTTCTCACCACTCCTATTTAACATAGAACTGAAACTCACTGTTACTGTCTTTGTGCACAGATGACACTGTTATGTAGAAAATGCCAAAGAACAAAGGCTCAACCAAAAACAAACAAACAAAAAAACCTCCTGAACTAATAAGAGGTTATAGCAAGTTTGCAGGATACAAAATAATTATACAGAATTGTTTTCCTATATGCCAGCAATAAACTACTGGAATTGAAATTAAAAATATAACACCACTTACATTAGCACAAAGAATGGAGGGAGGCAGGGAGATGGACAGAGTGACTTAGCTATAAACCTAACAAAATACGTAGAGGATATATACAAGGAAACAACAAAATTCTAATGAAAGAAATCAAAGATCTAAATAAATAGATATCCCATGTTCATGGACAAGAAGACTTACTATTATTAAGATGGCAATCCTTCCAGTTTTATCTAGAGATTCAACACAATTTCAGTCAAACTCCCAGCAACTTATTTTGTGGATATAACAAACCGATTCTGAAGTTTATATAGATAGACAAATGACCCAGAATAACCAACACAGTATCAGTCAGAGGACTGACACTCCCTGACTTGAAGACTTACTGTAAAACTATACAGTAATCAAGACACTGTGGTATTGGTAAAAGAAAAGACAAATAGATCACTGGGACAGAACAGAGAGCCCAGAAATAGATTCATACAAATATATTCAAGTGATCTTTAAGAAAGGAGTAAAAGTAATTTAATGAAGAAAGGATAGTCTTTTCAACAAATGATGCTGGAAAACTGAACATCCATAAGGAAAAACATGAATCTAGACACAGACCTTACACTTTTCACAAAAATTAACTCAAAACAGATCATAGACCTAACTGTAAAACGTGAAACTATAAAACTTCTGGGAGATAACATAGGAGAAAATCTAGGGGTTCTAGGGTTTGGTAATGCGTTTTAGATACAACACCAAAGGCATGATCCATGAAAGAAAAATTCAAGTTGTACTCTATTAGAATTAAAATTTTCTGTTCTATGAAAGACACTGTTAAAAAAATTAAAGGACAAGCCATAGGCTGGGAGAGAATATTTGCAAAGGACATACCTGATAAAGGACTTGTACCAAATTATACAAAGAACTCTTAAAACCATGCAATAAGAAAAGAAACAACCCAATTAGAAAATATACGGATGGCAAATAAGCAAAATCAACATCATATGCCATTAGGGAACTGCAAATTTAAACAATAAGAAACTACCATACACCCATTAGAATGGTTAAAATCCAAAACACGGACAACACCAAGTGTACACAAGGCTATCGAGCAACGGGAATTCTGATACACTGCTGGTGGAAATGCAAAATGGTACAACCACTTTGGAAGAGTTGGCAGTTTCTTATGAAGCTAAATATAGTCTTACCACGTGATCCAGCAATTGTGCTCCCTGGTATTTACTCAAATAAGTTAAAAGCTGTGTCTACACAAAAACCTACACATGAATATTTATAGCAGTTTTGTTTATAGCTGCCAAAACTTGGAAGCAACTAAGATGTTCTTTAGTAAGAGAATGGATAAATAAACTGTGGTGAATCCATACAATAGAATATTATTCAGCACTAAAAAGAATTGAGCTATCAAGCCACAAAAAGACATGGAGGAAACTTAAATGCATATTGTTAAGTGAAAAAAAGCCTGTCTATGAAAAGGCTACATACTGTTTGATTCCAACTATATGACATTCTGGAAAAAGCAAAGACAGTAAAAACATCCAGAGGGTTGGGGGAGGACAGAGGGATAAATAAGTAGAACACAGAGGATTTCTAGTATGATACTGCAATGGAAGATACAGAAACTATACATTTGTCAAAACCCAGAGAACTGCACTACACAAAAAGTGAACAATAACATAAACTATGGATTTTAGTTAATAATTATGTATCGATATTTAGTCATCAATTGTAACAAATGTATCATGCTAGTACGAGACCTTAATAATGGGAAACTGTGCATAGGATTTGCAAAGATGGTGGTTTACAAGAGGTCTTTGTACTGTCTACACAATTTTTCTGTAAACCTAAAACTGCTCTAGAAAATGGTCTATTAATTTGTTTTTAATTTGGTACTTGAGCAAAGATGGTATTTGATTTGCCATTTTAAATCAGGTGTCTCAGTGTCAAATAAATTAAAAGACATAAAGTCATGCAACTCTGGAAATATGCATGCGTGCACAAACGCACACACACACACACCCTCATTTGGTGGCTGGAAAGACACAATTTCAAGAAGCTTTTACAAAAGAGGAGATATTCAAAGGATAGGCTTAAAGTACAAGAGACCGGGGCTGGCTGAGTGGCGCGATGGTTGGGAACTCGCTTGGGATGCCAGAGGGCCCCGGTTCGGATCCCACATATGGGGGCCAGTGACACTGCCCTCTACAGCTAAGATGCTGAACAACAGCTCAACCTGGAGCTGGGCTGCCGTGGGTTGCCGGCGACGGCGTAGGCTGCAGTCCCTGTGGCAGTGGGTTGCCATGGGCTACCGTATGTGGCCAGCAGCTGCAGTGAGCGGCCGTCCAGGGGCCGGCGACTGATCTGCCTCGCCAGAGAAGAGCGCAATGATGGTGCCAACTTGGGCCAGTGAGGCAACGTCCTCCACAACTAGACTGAAGAACAAAAAACAACAGCAACTTGTCTGTTCCCCTTCTCCTAGTTCCCCAGCGCTGTTCCCATTCCCCCAATTCCCCAATAAAAAAAATAATAAGAAAAAAAAAGAAACATCCGTGGTTTAAACAACTGATTTAAAAAAAAAAAAGTACAAGAGACCTTTCCCAGGTAGATAAGGGTGGGGAGAATATACAGAGAACAATTTGAACAAAACCACAGAGACAAGGAGGGGTTGTGTGTTTGGGTAATGGTAAGAGGGTAAATTCTGGGGACTTTTTGTTTGGATTTTCTCATAAAGTCAGAATAGTTGTTTTAGACACCACAATTAAGTAACTATACTGAGAGTTTAAAAATTTTATTTTTAAATGGTAGGTTTTACATAGTATTTGCAACTCTGTTCTAGAATGAATGTTATCATAGTTTTCTTGATGTTTATTTATTTTAATTCAAGCTTTGTGATGGCTTTTGGTCAAAAGATGTTAGGGTTCTGATTTGAATATCACAGGTTTGAAACTTGACCATATTGACCAAATTAGCTTGATTCTATTCTTTAACGAAAGACTATGTTTAGTACAAGAACAACTAGAAAAGTGTATGTATATATTAAAATAAATATAACTGCAACATTACAAAATTTTCTTCAGATGGTGAGTTAGAAATGTCATCTTCTCCACTGAAAGACCATAAAAAATTACTACATATAATACATATATTCATGTATTCAAGGTTTTTTTTCTTGTGTGCATCTATTACAAGACATGAATATGACATGAAAATGATAATCTCTATCAAGAATCATTAACACTATATCCCATAAAATTTTTATTTTAACACTAAAATCCCAGAAAGTTAGAAAATCTCATTCTAAGTACTGAATTTACTTGACTAATTTTCTTGCCATCTCTTAAGAAAAACTGATTAAGAGAAAACAAAAGTGGGAAAAAGTGATTGCTGCGATTGAAGTATAGCTTCTCATAAAAGAAAGAAGAAACAAACTTTGTATTGCCAAAGTAAACAGGTGATTAAATATTGCTAAGGAAGAAAATTTCAAACACAGTAAGTACAATTCTTTGAATCTCTGGCCAGGAAAATAAGTTTCAACCTTCCACTCAGGTCATGGGTTGTCCTCTATCATCTCCCACAATTCCACATTGATCAATATGAAAGGAAAAAAATTCAGAATGGAGATTTCCATTTTGAATCTCAATTTAGTAACAGATTACACAACTGCTACCAGGAACACAAGATGCACAATGGTAATGTGAGTAGCTGAGGTCCTAGGACAAATGAAAAGATCAGAGATCCACAATACCTTCTTATCTAACAAATGATTTCTAAGGCTGTTGGGTATTCATCTCCACCCATTATCCCTTGAGGACCTTTTTTAAAATATTCCATATTTTACTTTTATATTGATCAAAAACTTACAATCACAAAGTAAAACAAGGCAGGACCAGTTTTCACCAATCACAGAGGCAGAGATAAAGAAAAAAAGTGATAATACTATGCCCTGGGGAGTTCGGGAAGGGGGCTCTCTGGAACCCTGTTGGTGAGATATAAATTGGTATAACCTATCATTTGAAGGAAGATTTGGCTGTCACAAAAGTAAAAAGAATATAAAAAATCCACATCCTATGTGCATGTTCCACTTCTGACAGCATATTATAAGCCGTACACGAGTCCTGGAAGTGAGGCGGTATTGATTGACTCAGTCTTGAGGGCAATGAAAAAAACCTAGTGTCCCGCATTGTCCCCTTCGTCTGCAAGCAGCCTGGTCCTTGGACCCCAGTATGCCATGTTATAAAACAGGTTCGGCTACATAGTGACTGATATCTTTATATTGAAAATGTATTACTCATGCAATAAAAACTATATATATATATATATATATATATATATATACACACACATATATATATATATATACATGAAACCATTCAACATAGCAATAAAAATAATTTATTAAGAACCAAGCACTGAGTGCTTGCAGCAATGCTGTGATAGGCTGGTACTATTTATTATGCCCATATTCCAGAGGAGCAAACTAAGATACAAGTCAACCAGCTGTAGTGATGGAAATTCATGTTTGTCCGTATGTTGCAAATTTTTAAAACTTCCTATTTTCCTGAGGCCTCAACATCCTCACAAACAGGCTTGGAAGACCTGGCCCAGGCACACCAGTGTGACATTGGTTCCTACATCTTGCCCTCTCCTCACTGTGACCTAGTGACATTCAAATACACCATGTGATCTGCTCATGCCTTTGGCTTGTGTACTCCACCCTGACCCGTTGGAGCTCTCCCACATGTTCCTCTGTGTGTAGTGCTGGACCCCACTCCTTTAGGACCTGTAAGTGTATCTCTTTCACTTTCATAGGCCTCTCTGTGGCGTTATCCCACACCAGTGCCCAACTGATCATCAAAAACACACATTTTTAAGTAATATAATTATTCTGTACAACACAGTCTGACTCGTAAGGCCTTTCACCTCCATTACTGCTCCACAGAAAATATTTGCAATGAATCGTCTGAATGAAAGTTACTAAGGTATTGAGAGGTTAACTGGCTCAGTTGGTTAAGAGCTCCCTCGAGAGTGCAAGCTCTGAGCAACAGCAGTTCAAATCCCGGCCCAAGCTGAGCTGCCGCTGAGCTGCCAACATGTGGCAGGGTGGCTCAGCTAAAAAAAAAAAAGAGATGGGTGGGATTTGCATAACTTTTTGCTTTGGAGGAGAGGGAGTTGGGTTTATCTGGTATTTACTTGACTATGTTTCTGATTTTTCAGGAATGAATTACATTTTCTTTTGTAATAAAAACTTATTTTATGAAATTTAAACTTTAATCAAAGACAAAAAGCATAATTAAAAATCAGAGGAGCCAACGAAGCAAGGGCTTTACTTACCTGGAAATAAGTGTAGGATAGGGCATGAATCCGAGAGGGAAAAAAGCACTCTTAATTCCACCCTATAAAAACAGGGTTATGCTAGCAACATCCAAAAAAGAATTCCATATAGCTCCAGCTCAGTTCCAAACATACCTTCTAAACAGTAGGCCTGTGCACAGGCACCAGAAATCTTAATTAGCACTGAGAAAACTTCCACAAGCAGATGCTAAACCATTTTAGAGAGTGGAATTCTATGACTATGTGAATAAGAAACACTCGTAAGATCAAATGTACAATAAATGATTGTATAATTTTTATGAAAGGAAAGATGTCCAAGAGAATAACTGCTTTGTTTTTCCTTTAACTTAATTTTTTCTTTCCTTAATTTTTTTTTTGCTTTGTTGGATTTTTCATTACAAAATACATGCTCATTTCACCATATCAAGTGAAAAGAAAATCTAATAATTTCCCCATCTCCTCAAAATTCCATCCCCCCCAGGCAACCAAATTCATCAACAACCTATACTCGGACAAATATCATGACATTACCATTTCTTTCTTTTTGTTTTTAAAATTGGATCATGTTATACTCACATTAAATAATGTACATCCTTCCAGTTTACTATGTGTAACTCTGACTGTTAAATTATCTTTATCATATTCCATTTAATAGACAAACCATAATATTGGGTTGTCGGAAAAGTCATGACGCATTTTTGCAACGAAAACATAGAAAAAATACATCATGACTTTTCCGACAACCCAATACATTCAACCAGTCTCATTAACATAAATTTAGTTTGTTTCCAGTGTCTTTGCTTTATAGCCAATGCTGCATTAAACAACCTTGTAAATGTATCATTACATACTGATGTTTTAATTCTAGAGCAGAGGTTCCCAAAATTAGGTTGCTGGGGCAAAGGGTAATAATGTTTTTTTTTTTATTTTAATAGATAAATAGTCCCCCTGACCAAAAATAAATAAATAAATAAATAAATAAATAAATAAATAAATAAATAAATAATAAAGAGTTGTACGATTGACACCTCAGCAATATTTGGAAGGATCCAAATCCTCAACACCCTACAGATGATGTGTGTGTGTATATATATGTATATATATATATATATATATATATTTTTTTTTTTTGCCAACCTAATAGATAAAATGTTATCAAATAGAAATTAGCCATTTTACTCTCTAATGACTTGTGAACTTAATGTATTTTCACATGTTTATTGGTCATTGGCTTTTCCTCTTCTATCAGGTGTCTGCTCATACACCTTGACCATTTTTCCTTTTGGTACTCTGTCCTTTTCTTCACAACATGTAAGAGCTCTTTGCATACTAGAGATACAATATCCTATCACATTACTGTAAATACTCTCTCCTAATCTTTCTTCTGATTCTGAGTTTAACTGTGATGCCATTTGCTATATCACTTGGTTACATAATTTACAAGCCAAACAAAAGAATACAGCACTGGATTGGGGGCTGTAAGAAGCAAACAATGGTGCTTTTGGCTTGACATCTAAAATCACTGTACTCTTCACAGGCTTTAGCTGCTACCTATAATAAGCAAGGACCGGGATAAGCTTTCTTTTCTCATCAACTGATTCTATCAATAATGTCTATTTTTTTAAAAAATCACTTTAAAGAAAAAAAGTTGGACAAATTCCATGTTATGGTAAGAGGAAGGGAGGAAAGGAGAAAGTTTAAGCAAAAGAATGTAATGTTCTTTAGCAAAATAGAATTTATGAGAACAGTCCCTTCCTTACCGGAATAACAAACAGTAAAATGGATATTATTATATATTGACACAGATTTTACACACACACACACACACAGTAAACTTGGTATTATTCGTAGATGCCCAAAAGATACTAGCTATATGCCAGGCACTATGCTAACTGCTTTCCGTGGAGGATATCATTTAATTCACTCCACAACCCTATAAGATCTGTACCCCCATTTAAAGTTGAGGGCATAATCTCTGAGACTCATTTCATTTGCCCAAGGTACACAACTACTACAAGATCCAAACACCACACTGTTATTTAGCCGAAAGTGGTTGTAAGGCCAAACTTTCCAAAAGATAAAAATATTACTAAATATTGTCATATATGCATACTCTTGCCAGAGTTCTGACACATTTCTAATATCTTATAATATATCTATATCTGACTTAGACATAAATATTTTTTAAGGTTTTTGAAGGTCAAAGTCACCTCAATGCTGTCCTACAGGAGACTGTATTGGCCAACTGTCCAACTGTTAAGTACCCTTTTTTATCAACAGTCATAAACTGAGCATCAGATGCACTAGATTCTAGATGAGGGGAGGCACACATGAAAATGGAGAAAAGGCATAAATACGTCCACCTCTAAGAGTCCATTTTCTGGTTAGGGAAGACAGAGTAAATAAATGATTCCAATAAAATGTGATAAATGCCATGACAGCCAAATGTACATGAAGTGCTACAACACTACAGAATATAGAGTGACTGTCACTATCTGCAGAAGTCTAGGAAGGTTGCATAGAAGAGGGGACTTTTGAACTAGGTATTGAAGGATTTGCAGGCATTTTCCAGGAAGATGAAATTGAGAACCACATAAACTAGCAAGAGATAACTTGTACAAAGATATAGAAGAATGCAAAGTCAGAGTCCACTTGGGGGAAGGTTGGAAAAATAAGTATACCACAGTCATAAGGTCAGATATTTCAGAAAAAAAAAGGGGTAAAAATGGTAAGTTGTATAGGGACAAGATGGTAAATGATCTTTTGTGCAACCCTAAGATATTTGGACTTTATCCTATTTATAATGGATAACCGTAAAAGGTATTTAAATTGTGGAATGACATCATATTTTTATTTTGTAAAGAGAAGTGGGGAAACCAGCTGTCCATTGGGAGATAGTGTGGAAAAAAGAACACAATTTAAGCAACTGTTCAAATGGCCTATATGAAAGATAATAACCAGAACCAAAGCAGTGGCACAGAGCTGGAGAGATGGTGGGATTCAAAAGCCATGTGTTGCAATTGAAAAATAAATGTAAAAAAAATTTGTGGGTCGGCTGAGTGGCTCGTTGGTTGAGAGTTGGCTTGGGAGCCTGAGCTCTGAGCAGCAGCGCCACCGGTTCGGATCCCACAAGGGCCAGTGACACTGTGCCCTCTACAGCTAAGATGGTGAGCAAGTTTGGCCTGGAGCTGGGCTACCATGAGTCGCTGGTGACGGCGTAGGCTGCAGTGGGGCTGCAGTGGGTTCCCATAAGCTACCGTGAGTGGCCCTCAGCCGGGAAGAGCACAATGATAATACCAACATGGGCCAGTGAAGCAACATCCTCCACAGCTAGACTGAAAACAAAAGGACAGCAATTTGTCTGTTCCCCTTCCCCGATTCCCCAACGCTGTTCCCTCCCCCAATTTCCCAATAAAAAATCTTAAAAAAAAAAAAATGTTTTAATCCACAAAAGCCATGTGTGGAGTAGAACTGAAAGTATTTATACCTTGTTACATGAAACAGGGAGAAAGGTCTCATTAATTTCTCAGATTTCTAACTTAAGCAATGAGCACAAACAGACAAAAGGGTTCTTCAAAAATTCATGTAAATGTGCATTAGATATTTACTCAACCCTCCTGAATCTTCATCAGTTTCTGAGCAAATCTACAGCTTGGAATTAACTCACTGGGAGGTTCTACAAAATGGCGTGTAGTAGTTTTGATTGACAGCCTTACCATAGTTTGGATCCCAGAGCATGGAGAATCTTTAAGTAGACAGAAATCTTATCAGTTAGGAGGATACTCTGTAGAAGTGAAATGATTTGACCAATCACAAATATATTCTGAGTAATAGACTGAACCCAAATTTCCCAACTCAGAGAGCAACTCATTACACTGGCTCTTCAAATACATGGAGAATTTCAGCTGATGGGTTCCACAGATTAAGACAGTCAATGGAAACTTAAGAGGACATCCATACCAATCTAGGCCATGTCATTTCATACCCAGTAACAGTTTTACAATCCTACCAGACTTTACAAAATATATCATGGAGCTACAAGGAGAATTTTAATTAGTGATTATATACCTGTTCTATTGCACCCAGTAAACTAGAAGAGCACAGTTTCCTAACATACATAATGCTTTAGTAAGATTAAAAATTGCCAAAACATCAAAGAGATGCTAAAACTCTAAAAACTCTTAAGGAATAAACTTTACAGTGTCCAGAAATCACTGAAATATTATTTGCTATTACTTATATTTGGAAGATGCTAAATTAGTTCAATGGAAAAGCTATCATACTGAAAAAGAGCTGCACATTTAAATAAACAGTATTTTTAAAAAACATCAATATGTTCACATAGCATTAAATAATCTGAATTAAATAAATTCCATAATCATACAATTTGATCTTTTCAACTCTGAGATAGATAAAGTAGGCATTGTTATTATCCCCATTTTGCAGATGCGGAAACCGAGTTGCAGAACAGCTCAGAGTCACACTGATGAATCTCATGTTCACATATCTGACTCTGAGTTTATATTTCCTCTACTAGGCAGCAGTGCATCCCTTTTCTTACTGTTTCCTTTGTTGAGAAGGATAAAACAGAATTTAAATTGTTTGTTGTTCAATTGTTTGTTGTCAACATTTTTATTGCATGGTACTGCACATGAAACTCTTACACAAGAACCAGGCCTTCCTCTGCATATTACAGGTAAACCTGAAACTCTTGTCTGCACATCACTCACAAACAGGTGGACACTGGGATCACTAAGGGTGTAATCAATTTGTCTCCAACTTCTAGACCTGTCATTAAAATAACTGGGCGACCTTGGTGTCCCAGCAGTCTGCCTATTGAATACCAGCAAAACCTCCACGGTAGTAATGGATGAACACTTTCAAAGGCTGATTAATGTTCAGTTGAGTTTTTAACCATTGTGACTTTTTTAAACAGTCAGGATAGTTGCTGTTACAAATATGTACAATATGTACAAGACATAATTGTAACCAGTTTACATAGCTATCATTTCAGAATGATCATAAATAATAAGTAGAAAGGGAAGGTAAACTAAATAGCAATCTATTCAAAATGATGATCAAAGCAAAGGACAGGGTGACATGGAACTTGAAACTTGGGAAATGAAACTTTCTCCTGGATACCTAAACATTGAGGGAGATTGAAACAGAATAGGGAAAATATTTTTTATTCATTGTTTACTCATCTATAATTTCATTAAATATGTTGTTAAATACTGTGTACCTGACACTCTACTGATACTAAAATATAAATATTTGTACAGCAAATATGCACATAGTACGTGAGCAAATTTTCCAACTATGCCTTGAATTCTGTACATACATTTTATTCCTAAATGTAATTACTTCAAAGATAGTAGCTTCTGATATCATAGCATAACAGCTCCTAGGTATTGAGCACCAACTGTAACAACATATCATGTATATTTCCTCAAACACTTAGAACAATCCTGCAAGGTGGACGTGATTACTCTAGTTCCTCATATGAGGAAACAGACACAGTTAAGTGATTTGCCCAGTGGAGCAATTAAATAGTAGAGCCAGAAAAACCTCAGCACGTCATTCTGAAGTCCAGGCTTCCTTTTTTAGCTCCACTTCATTTTCTCTTAAAAGATACGTTTAAAGGTATCTTTAGTAAAGGGCACACTATTGTAGGAGCTATGAAGACATAAACAAAATCCCACCAAAATTACAAAGATGCAGGCACACTTCAACAATCAACACCACCATTTATTTAATATTTCTTATTACCAAGTTCTTTATATGCATTATTTATAGTCCTTGTAAAAATACTGTAAAGAAGGTGTGCTCATCTCTATTTCAGAGGTGTGGCAACGGAGATTTATCTTACCAAGGTAACACAGTTGTTAACTAGTAAAGCTCAGACGAAAACACAGGTCTTCCTAACTCCAAACCATGGTTTTTGACTGAAATGAGCACATATTTCAGGATAATAGAAATGTTCTAAAGTTAGATTGTGGTGATGGTTTTCCAACTCTGTAAACCATACCAAAATTTATTGAATTGTACAATTCAAATGGGTGGATTTTATGTATACGTGTATAAACTATATCTCAATAAAGCTGTTTAAAAAAACTTATGGTTTTATCTTTGTATATATACTTTCTTTCACAAACTTGTAAAGTCTTGCTTAACATTAATGGTATTTTTTTCAATATCTGCTTTTAATACATATCCACTTTTCAAATCATATTTTCAAACATTCTCAGACTAAGTCCATGCCAAAGGGATAATTCCCCCATGGACTTTCCCTTTCCTCCCATTCTGAGATCATTCACTCTCTAGAGATGTAAAGTAAAACATGAATACCTTCCACAGCAGTTACACATACACTACCTTTGATTCTACAATCTACTCCCAGTAGTTAGCCACCCGCAAAAACGGGGCGAGGGGGATGTCTGTGTCAACAAAAAGATATATACACAAATGTTGACAGCAGCTTTATTCAGAATAGCCAAAAGCTGGAAACAATTCAAATGTCTGATAATGGATGAACAATCTGTGGTATATTCATACAGTGAAATACTGCTTAGCAATTAAAAGGAATAATCTATTAATATCTACAATAGCACAGATAACTATCAAAAGCATAATGCTGAAAGAAGCCAGGCACAAAACACACACACACACACACACACACACACACACACACACACACACACACACACATCTATGGTAAAGAAATCAGAACAGTGATTACCTGATGGGTTTGAGGCAGTTGGGGAACAACACAAGTGAATTTAATATTCATGCTGATGATAAATATTCAGTTGTGTGGAGTATAACATTCATAAAATTGCTTGAACTGTACACTTAAATATGGTGAATTTTATGGTGTATAACTTATACCTCAATAAAGGTGATTGATAAACATGCACACACACCAACACATACACAAAAAGGAAGAAAAATCTCTTATGCTTAACTTGACCTCCATAGAAACAGGGTCTTAAGCATCCTGTGCCACCATTCTAACGTCTAATAACCCAGTTACAGAACTCACTTCTCTCATTTCTAATCCAGATATCTGAAGGTCTACTGGTATTTATTTTGTTTTCAGTGGAAAAAGGGAGAGCTGATCAACCCTTCTCAGTACTAGCTTCCTTTCTTTCCCTACAAGTTCATTTAAACAGCCGGCTAATCTATGATACTCTGGAGAGTAAAAACTAGTTCTTATTTATCTGTGCCTCCCCATGTGCACCTGATATCTGGTAAGTGCAAAATACATTTTAGATAAACAAATTGATTCAACTATTAAAAATTCAGTGCATTTCACTGGATATAAGGGGGTGCTGAAACTAGCTAATACCAGCTTGCAAGAAAGCCAAACCTGTGCATCTCTTCCCAGCTCCATGTTCACCTCCCACCGTCAGCTTGAAATCAGCCATGATGGAAGTATTTGGTGATATTGTGATTTATAATAATCAATATATATTTGGACTTCAACCCTGCTCCTGGCACAGACCTCCTAAAACCCTTGGAATTTCCTAAGTGATGAGAGCAGTAAAGGTGTCTTGTTTTGTTAATGAGGTGGCTTTTGGACCCCCCACCCCAAGAGAATCAAAAATGTGATTAGAGGCTTGGTACTTTCATGCCCCCCCCCTCCCAAACCTCCAGGAAGGGGAAAGGGACTGGAAGCTGAATCAATCACCAAAGGCCAATGACTCAATCAATCATACCTCTATAATGAAGCCTCCACAAAAATCCAAAAGGATATGAGCCTCTAAGGTTGGCGAACACTTGGAGATTTGGAGAGTGGTATACTCAGAGAGGGCATGTAAGCTCTGCAACCCTCTCTCAGGACTTAAATGTTTGTATTCTAGACTACATTAGCGGGAATAAACCTTAGAAATCATTGATTCCAACTCCCTCTCTTTCAAGTGGAGAAACTGGAACCCAATAGGTGGTAAGATTTTGACATTACAGAGCCAGTTAGTCAGAGAACGGGGACTCCAATCCCAACCTCCTGATTTTACCAGCATTCAAGCAGAGAGGGGTTCAAATCCAGCTTCTGCCTTTTCCAAATTGCAAATTGCATAACCTTCCTGAAGCTCAATCTCTTCATGTATAAAGTGAAGTGGGGTAATACTACCGACCCTACAGTTTGTTTTGAAATATACAGCATCTACCATGAGAGGCACAGGAAATCACGGCTGTTATTATTAAAGATGACTGTCTTCTCTATTGAACCAGATTATGAACTTTTTTATGTATAAGGGTGTTTATTTGCAGCATTGTCTATAGAGGCCAAAACATAGAAACAAAGTAAACATTAATTAATAGGAAAATTAATAAATGAATTATGATCTATCAATAGTGTGACTGTTAGACAGCCATTAAAAAGAATAATTAGAACACTTTTCCAAACAGTTCTCTGTGCCTTTTTGCCCATGTCTTCATTCTGTGGCATTCTTCAGTACAGAAATTAGGAAATATAAGTGTCTCTACTTTGCGACGCTCCTCTCCTTAAATTCTTAGGTGCCTGTGTCTACATTTTCCCTTCTTGATTATACAGTAAAACCCAAACTAAGCTTCAGACACATGATTAAAGGATACCAACGTTGTAGGCATGGGAAAATGTCTGGTGCTGGCTCTGAGTTTTATACTATGTGAACTCTGCAGAACTTGGTTTATGAACACCTTGAATAAAAACCCAGACTCTGTGTACCTGAGAGTGCCTTGCATATGAAAGGAGCTCAAAAGTTCTTGTTGTTCAAGTGGTTAAAGCTTCTCCTAAATCTGAATGCCAGGTCCTTCTCATCATTTATTCCATCATTCATTCAACAAACATTAATAGGGGGCTTACTGTGTGCCAAGCCCTATGTTTGATGCTAAAGAGCAAAGCTGCAGTCACAGAGCTGCTTTTTGACAGATTCCATATAAAATGCCATGACATGGAAAAAAGGGGTGGGGGGGAGAGAGGCCCCACACTTGTATGGCAGATCTCTGGCATCAAGCCTTGGCACTACTCAGAGAAGTTGCACAGTGCAGAAATGCAGTTCATTGCTGGAGGGACAAAATAGCTACTAATGAATCGCCATAGTTACCTTGAAACCACTTTGGGAAACAGCCTTTCCAATTCAGCAACATACAGTTCTTAATTTAAGTGGCATGTACATTAACTTCCATTCTCCCTCTTTCCTCCACCAAGCCAGATCCAAATATTCATGCCCTACCCAGGAAACATGTATATTAAGGCCAATTTTTCATTATTTCTCTCTCTTTAATATTATCTGAAAATGGCAGTAACTAAGCATCATCTAAAGAAAGAAAAACCAAAATAACTTTTCATATTTTAAAGCTCTAACTCAAACACGAATTCATTTAATCTTTGTCTGTTAATATACATTATCAAGTATGAAAGACCGTTTATTGTGAGAAAAATACTACCATTGACACAGATCCGAAAACTTGTAATTTCACATGACTGTTTTCTTCTTGCCCAACATAAGATACTTGCTTATAAATCCATACAGGACCTTCCTAAGAGAGGAAATTTGGGAGTAATTTCTATAAAACACCAACAAATTGGTTCTACTTGGGCATCATTGATCTCACTCCCATAGTCAAATGGAAACCTGATTGGCTCCGGGAAAAATCTATGTCCTTTTGAATAGACAAATCCATTGGAAGATACAATCTGCCTACTTTCAAACACACCGGGACAAGTGTCCAGGGTGTATTCCAACCATGACTATAGATTGTGAAGATGTCACCACATCCTTTAGGGTCCACTCAGGTAAATGATACTTAAACAGATACTACACTTAACTTTGATAGAACTTTTAATCTGTAACTACAGTTAAGTTTCTAGTATTTTAAAAAACATCTCTAGTAGAAACTAGACAATGTATCATTAATATAAAGTAATTTTAAAATTTTAAGCTGTTTTTACATGTTGACATAGAATGAAAATGAAAAAGCAATTAAATAGGCCTATTGTGACAGGTACCTTAATAAGCATTAACCTGACATCTCACTGGCATTCACATCTGTAAGCTCCAAGGGCAGAGTAATGTGAACAACTACAGCCCAGTCAATACATACATGAAAAGGTTACTTCAGATCTGATTAGATCATTAATAACCTTGATCTTTTCAGAAGGGTAGACTTTACTAAGCTTGGAGACATTGTAGCAAGGCTAAACTTCCAATCGAACTTCATTAACTCAGAATTGTTCTTATGTAAAAGTATCAGACAGTCTCATCAATTTCAGGTATTTAGTTGTTTTTTAAAGCAAAAATGTCATTTATACAGGCTAGAATTCCACATGCTCTCCAATTAAAATTATAGTGATTTCCTATAATCACAGTCACACATTCTATAAAAATGTTCAAACCTTCTGTGCATAAAAATGGATAACTTTTAAATAAAGATGTTACTAATTGGAAATCAACCTAGGAAAAATCACTGACAGTCCAAAACATTTATATTTTTTTCAATTACCAAAATATCAGCTAGAGTTGAGCATACTCACTTGCTCTATAAACCCATTAACACGGTAAAAGGAAAAAAAGATTTAAGTACTGAATAAAGGAAAACCACAGTCCTCATGTAACCACTGCCACAAAAATTCAAACAAGTTCAGAATCCACAATGTTTCCTAGGATTCCAAAACACACCACTGGTCTTTATATTGTCTGAAGGACATTGAGGCACATTCTCTGCTATGGAGCCTAATGCTTTGCTGTCCAAATTACAAAACAGATATTTATTTATGCTGTAACGAAAAGAACACTGAGAACCATCATAAATGGTTCATCATAAATAACCATCTACCTACAGTCCAGATTCACAACTCACTTATTCATCCTCCACTGATTTGAGAACAGAGAAATCGGCCCACTAGATGTTAGTAGCTGGGTTGAAGATAGTCAATGGATTACTTTATTTCAGTCAGTTTTTGTTTTAGAGTTGTGATTTTCACTTTACATTCACTTTCAATATTGAAAATGTGCTTCCTTAAAGAAGCAGCCATTTGAGCCCAGGTCAGCAGATTATAAGGATGCCTGAACTGCTGAGGCAGCAGTCCATGTCCAGTCAGAGACTGTCTCCCTGTAGTCTTCCAGGAGAGCCTACCTGCAGTAACCCACCCTCATGGAGTAAGGTCCGGAACAATCCTTGGATGACTCCTGAATCCTGCTTTTAAAGAAAAAGTGGCCTCTTCCTAAATGAAACAAGCCACACTCATTCTCAAACAAGCAAAATTAAAACTAAGTATCGAGGTGGCACTAAAGCACTCTTAAAGAGTCTTCTTTTGAAGACTTTACCTTCATTCCCCAAGGATTTTGAGAGATGACAACTAAAGGAAAGACAGGATCCTGGCTAAGAGATACGTGTATTTAAACCAGGTTGGAAACTAGGCAAACTTCTGCTTTCCAGGCTACTCAAGCGTGCCTCATTTTTTTTAAAGTAGTATTTCTCTTTTTTTTGTAAAATAGATAACCTATGCATATTTTTTTTTAAAGTCCCAAAAGAATGTGAAAGTAACCTCCCTCCCATCCGTTCCCCAGCTCCCTCCCCAAGGACAACTATTGTTTCCTGAGTCCCCTTCTACAGACATTCTGTGCACTCGCAAACATACGCGAATGTTTTCAACCAATTATCCTATATTATACAAACAGTAGCAGCTGCAAAATTGCTACTAAATGCCTCTGGGCTTAAAGGTGGCAATCTGCTGGGGAGGAGGGTGGGGATGGAGGGGGGAATGGTAGGAAGGAGATTTATCTTGAAGCTGAGGTTTTGCACATCATGCACCCAGATTCTACTTTGTGTGTGTTTTACTTGCATGCCTATGGAAGGCTCTTAAAGGTAGGGGAGAAGGTAAATAAAAACCCACTGCAAGCCACCCTTTAGCACTGCACTGGTCTGCACTTTTTCCGTCTTAATGTTTATATTTTGTATTTTCACTGGGTTAAATGAAGTATCTCCAGTCACCTCCAAAAAAAAAAAAAAAGCCTAACTCTGAAGGTAACTTTCAGAACCAGGTGATTTTCTTCCCCCACGGCCAAGCATGCAGCCTACTTCGGTCGCGTCCTTAGGAAGGGATCAGCCTGGCACGGAGTTGGCTGGGCGATCCAAGAACAGAGAAACCCACACACCGGAGGCAGAGATGAGGGCGTCCGGAGCCCTGGGCCACGCTTTTCTTCTACACAAATGTTTCCAAGCAGAAGTCCCAAATCCTTGGGCCCTCCCTCCTTCCTCGGGATGGGATGCTTGGGCTCCCAGCCGATTACGAGCTAGCGCCTCTGCCCCGGGCCGCAACTTCAGTCCCGCGCCGTGTGGCGCAGCTGGACCCGCACGACCCGCTGGGATCAGGTCCCCCTCCGCTCGCCTTCTCGGTGCCGCCCGGCACCCCCAGAAAGACAGGGCTCCAGGCAGCGCCCCTGCACCCCCACGGCTCCCGAGATCTCGGTCCCGGACCTCCCGTACGCCCCGATTGCCCGCGCGCCCCTGCGGGGCAGGAAGCCACAGGTAGGGGGGCGGCGCGGCGCTCACCTGCGCGGGAGGAGGGGTGCTCTCAGCGCCCGCTGCAGAGGAGGCGGTGGAGGAGGCCATGTTGTCCGGCCGCTGCTGCTGCTCCTTCCAGGAACTCCGCGCCCCTTCCCGCCCCACGCCTCCTGCCCCCAAAATGTGGGACTTCTCGGAAGAAAGTTCGACTGCAGCTCAGCAACACCAAGCGCAGCTCCGCGGCACCCGCCCCAAACGGTGTCTCCTCCCCTCTGCGGTGTCAGCAGTGCCCGCCAGGTGCCCGCCCGGGCCGGTGCGAGGGGGGCGGGCCCCGCTCAGGTAAAGGCACCGCGGCCGCAGAGCGCGCTCCAGGCTGGCTGCCCTGGCCCCAGGAGCATGCCCAGTTGGCCGGGGCTCAGGGCTCCAAGCTGTGGCGGAGCGGAGGGGCTGGGGCTAAGGGGCTGCTGGCCTTACCTGAGGAGGAGGGGAGCCGAGGGAACGCTAGGAAGGGAGGGCGAGCGAGTCCTGTTTCCTGTGGGCTGCACCTCCATTATAACAAAATAATAATAGTCGCTGATTATTTGATTGCTTGAGGCTTATTCAAGCTTAAGTGAATAAATCTTCATTGGGCAATTTTGCTTTGGCTTTTGTAATATTAATCTATAGCATAAAATCCGTGCAGAAGTGATGTTTGCTAGGCACACAGCTTCAAAATCGTGTTCCCAGCGTCTCCTTCCTCTCCGCAGATGTCCCAGCAGCAACTCGATTGCCTCAGCTACCTATCCAATTAAAAAAATGAAACTCTGGAGCCATCTGAGGTGTGAGGTAGGCACCGAGCCTGATGTAGCATGGAAATTGGGGGCAGGACCTCTAAGTGTCCTTGTTTCTAGGCACTCAAATGACGAGGCTCTAACTCCTACCCTGGACAAGATTGAGGGACTGTTGGAGTCAGGCTGCTGCCCCCACAGAACTTACTATTCAGGTTGGGTGGGGAGGAAGGCAACTGCCCCTCACATAGACTCTCCCAGAGGGACAGCCTCTCACTGTCTGGAGTCATGAGATTCGTTTAGTCCCTGCAGAGTAGGGCCAGGGCATTAAATGACAGCGAACCACACTGTCTAGAAAGTTATTCCCTTTTCAATTCTTCCAGTTACAGGAAGAAGAAAATATTTTCTCCCAAACACTCACTAACCACCACCCCTTCCGTTTTCTCTAAGAGTAGGCTGCAGGCTCAGCCCTAGGTAAGCTCTGGCATTTAACTACAATCGAATTTATAGCTTTGCTAAGCTTCATTGTTTAGTTTCACTGGTTATTATTACTGTTACTTTCAAGTGAAAGCATGGTTTCTATTTATGGTTGGGATCCAGTTTCCTTTTTAAGCAAGTATATGTAAGGTCTTTTTTAATTACATAAATATAGTAATAGTTCAGATGGGACTAAGATAAAGCAACAATTCTAGAGGTAGGTAGGGAGTGACTGAAATATGGAAAACTGACGATGTTTTTGTCAACTAGTGACAACCAAAGCCAGAATAACTCCTTCACCAGAGAGCAGTGACTTAGCTGTGCCCCTGAGTTAACACCTAGATCACTTCTTCTGCAACACACATAAAGCTGAAGTAACATTTCTTGGGCATCAGCTCTGGGCCAGGCTCTGTGCTAAGCACTTCATTCATATTATCTGATTTAGTCCTCACAAAATCCTTGCACGATAGGCAGCACAATCTGGAAGTTGAGTCTCAGAAACTCCAATGTAGCTGAGGTCACAAACCAATAGGGGACCAATAGCTCTATAGTTTGAGCACTCTTAACTTGACTTTTAAAAACCACTTCCGAATTTAGCAAGTCGTCATACTCCCTGAAATTTTGAGTTAAATTCTGTGTGTTGTTTCATAACAGAAAGGTACATATTTCATAGGAGAAAGGTACATAATTTTCATCAACTTTCAAAGAGATCTACATCTCAAAAAAGTTTAAAAACTGCTGTTATCATTTATGAGACAATCTCATGCCTTGGATTACAAGATCCATAGGAGCAAATGCCCTGCCTTCTTGTATCTGCACTGTGCCTAGCCTGGAGCGTTATTCCCTCAGCCACTCAGAGGCATTGGCTGAGCTAAATCCAATGTGTGAAGCAGACAATACAGACTACACAAATGGGCGGGGTGGCTAGAAAAAGCATCACCTTGGTAAATCCTGCGCGCACACATATTTTACAAGCCAGCTCCCTGGCACCCATACAGCCATAAGAACCATCTTAAGTGGCAAGCAGCCAATCAGGTAGACAATAGAGGAAGGAAGGTACAAACGCTGTACAGGAAGTTAGCACAAGACGCAGCACCTGGGAGGCAGCCCAGAAAGACATGCTTTCCTGCAGAGCTATTCCAGTCCAGTGTGTTTATCTGGTCGGCTGTTTCTGAGAAATACTTGCGCTCGGCTTAAAGACACCTCCTCCTCCAGAAACAGGCTGCAACACAACCAAAAAAAGCTGACTGCAAGTCAGAACTGGGTGTCTGGCAGCATCTGTCCCACCTTTCAAAACTAAAACTAAACCAAAAACTTTTCCATGCATCCCATGACTGCCTCTAATTTTGTCCTTCTCTCTGTCCCTCCTTTCACAGCCAAGTACGTATCTTGAAAGGATAGTAGTCTACAGAGTGGTCCTCCTTTCTCACTTGCACTCTCCTTTACTCCTAGTAATCTGGCCTCTGCTCCTCCTCAGCTATTAAAACTGCTCTTCTCCAATCACAGTTGACCTATTTGCCACATCCATTAAGCGTTTTCCAGGCTTAACTCAGTTGATTGTAATGGGCATTTAACAATGGTTGTCAGTCACCTTCCCTTCCCCTGAAGTAGTTTCCAGGATTTTGACCTGAGTCTTCCTTAGTTCTCATACCACGCGCTGTCTCTCTGTGATCTTAGCCACATTAAGGCTTCGGTTATCGCATCACGACTCCCAAATCCATCTAAGACAACTTCCCTGAGCTTCAAACACATATTTCATTATGTTCAAATGGAACACCAAGCATCACGGACCTGGAAGCCAAGGGAGGAGACTTGGAGGAGAGGAGATGGTGCCCCGCTTCCTCCCAGCCTAATCAGATACTTAGTCCAAAATCATTCTTTAAAATAGCTCTAAATTATTTCTTCTTATCCATCCCCACTACGCTCTCTGCCTTTGACCTTCTATTTGCTGCAATGTATTGAGTCAGTACTAGGCGCCAAACCATGCCGACTTGCAATTTCTCATCTCTCACCTAAACAATTACAATTGCCTCGTAATTTTGTATAGCACTTTAGCTCTGTCATCCTGTATTATGATTTTCCTATAATTTCAGATCCATCCATATAACTACACATTGTTAAAATATTTTAGTAGCTCTCTTCATCCTTCAGAATAAACGCTGAACTTAGCAAGGGTCCCTGTCCACTGCTTCCACCTGATCTCAGTTGTGCTCCATCATCATTCCCATCCCCTTGCCCTTCTCCATCTCTGCCTCAGGCATACCACACAAACAGCCATTCTGAATATTTGCAGTTTACTCCAAGCCCCAAGGCCATTGCCTTCCTACTGGCTGTCCCGACTGCCTACAAAACCTCCCCCATCAGCCTCCTCCATTATCTCTGTCTGGTTAACACCTATTCATCCAGCAAGACTCCATTTAGAAAATGCATCTTTAAGGAAAACTGCCTTGACCCCTTTTCTATTAAAATGTGGTTTGTTGCCCTTTCTTTGTTCTTCAAAAACACCCTGCAGCATCCCTCTAATTATTTTGAAGACTAGCTCCACAGTTTCTGCAATTCAGAAATCTTAAAAATTACAAAACTAACAACCTAAACCAAACTGATGTGAGGCTATATAGTCTTTATTCCAGTTACTGTGTTTTAATTATGCTTTAATTATTTTTTAATTATGGAGTACTGCCCCAGACCTTTTACGAGTGTTATGTAATATACTGTGTGTGCACCTCATTAATGTTCTAAAAATTCAGAATTGTGAAACACTTCTGCTTCCAAGGGGTTCAGATAAGGGATATAGACCTATGTAACCATTGCTTTCCTTGTCTGTCTGCCCCTGAAATCAAAAGCTTCAACTGTATCTTTTTCAGTCCAAATACCCCGTATCTAATGCAATGTCTGGCTCAATAAAGGTTTGCTGAGTAAATTAAGAGTATATTTATGAACTTGGACAGACTTTCATAGGACTGACTCCCAAGGTCGAAACCTGACACCTCCTGCTTCCTGCATGACTATCTGTCCTCTGGGCTACCCTATACCTTGCACGCACATCACATTTCTCATTGGATAGTAATTGTTTGCATATCTGTGTCTCCAGTGAGACTGAGCAGGTTGAAAGCAAAGATGATGATATAGTAATCTGTGTATTTCCGGGTTCACAGTCCCCAGCACAATGGCAGGCACGTTATATACTGGCTTAGTGCATTTTGTTGAGTGATATAAGGTAGAAAAGAACAGAAGGGGAGAGAGGAAAGAAGAGAAGATAAAAAAGAAGAATGGAAGAAGTCTGGGTGAAGATAATTTAATCTCCACTTAGAGGACTGTAATATTATGTTCCAAACTCAGTCACTTCACAATATGTCAGTTTTGTGCATCAACTTTCTCACTTATTATTTTTATTTAAATTAACTTACTTTTATCTAAACATTTATTTGTATTTTTTTCCCATGGTCCCTCACTATCTACGACACCCACAACATTTAGCCCGGAGAAAGGAAGCTAACACTTTATCTTCCATAATCTGTTTTCATGGACTCAAAGACTGTTAAGATCTGGGAAAGACTTTAGCGGTAACTGAGTGCAACCCTTGATTTTACAGATGGAAAAACAGAGCTGGAGAGAGGTTAGGGTGTATTTGCCCAAGTCCCACAGGGAAATCATGGGTGAGTCCCTAGTTCCGCACTTTTTGTACCTCTCTTATAACACATCACCCTCCTTCCCTTCCCAGAAGAAATCACTTTCCCAAATTTTTCTTAATTATATCTTTGCTTTTCAATTCTCGATCCTTATTCCCATGTTTCTCTTCCTATGACCATTTTTAGCAAAACAAAAACAAGGGAAAGGAAAGAGCATAGGGAAAGAAAAGGAAGAGAAAAGGAGATGGGTAGGAGGGGGGAGAGAGAGAAGAGAAAGGGAGGGAAAGGGGAAAGGCCTAAACGTTTATTTTTAGAAGATACATTATCTTGCTATGTTCATGAAAAATCACATTCACTTGTACTAAACAGATATGATGAACACAAAATATTGTTAATGTCTTGTTTTAGTCTATATTGTGCCTGAGGCCCTCCTTCTCTCTGTTAAAAAATAAACTTAGCAAGTAGTAAAGGGGGCATGAGCAGTGACACTAGATGCAAACTGTCTCCTCAGTGTTAACAGAAGGGGTGAAAAGAACTGAAAAGTAGTATCTTATTGTATGATTCAATATTATTTAATACATTGTTGTTAAGTCTCTTATTATTATCACTGCAAGGACCACCAGTCGGAATAGGACTGTATGAACGTTCCTCTCTTTCGCCCTGCTTCTACATTTATAATACGTCTCCACAACTTCGATTAGACACGCCATTGCTTCCAGAGTAGTTTCTATTATCATTACACTCTAACTCATGATTATGTTTACACAGTTGGAATTTCTCACCTGAACATTAGCATGAAAGAAAAGCTGACTGTTTTCATGGTGTCTATAAAATCTGCGCTAAACAAGGAAATAAGAGTTAATGCAAAAAAAATTGTCTCCCCAAAAAAATTGTCACCTGGGAGACAATTTTTTTTTTAAGTTCAGGAGATTATGGTTAGTGAATATGTTTTTGTTTCATGAAATAAGCAAGTAATAGAAAAGCATTTCTCAAATAAGAGAAATATGAATGTGTATTTGGTTACCACTACCCATGGGAACTGTGATTGTGTATAGAAATGTGTTCCTTAATTTGCAAATTTTATGAGGGAAAACAGTTCACCAAGCACAAAGTTGAACCAAAGTGTTTACTCTCTCGTGGTTTTTGGCCTTTATTTTTATTTATGGTCTCAATTGGGTAGAATATCATATTTCTAAGTATTATACAATAAAGATGATGGTTTCGCAATATTTTTATCAAGGTCAAATGGAATGAGAGTATAATGTGTATTTATTGAGTTTTGCAATCCCATGTAGAATATGGTTAAATACCTTATTTTATAGTGTCTACTTCATTACTTAATTTCTTAAATTTCAAAAACATTTGAAAGGAAATAGAGATTATTCTGATATCTCTTATGGAATGAGAAACACTGACTCAATATATTTGAGGTAGCTAATTATTTATTTTAAAAATTCAATCACAAAGTAGTTTATGAAATGGGATAATAAACTTCATAGTAATAATGAACTTCATAATAATAATAAACTTCATAGTAAAGTTACAGAAAAGATCAGTATGGTGAAGTCTACTTTATGTCCACATTTTGATTGTAATAATTTTTCATCAATTCCTCTTACTTTAGTCTGGGATTTCAAAAACATATAAAGTGATGGTAATATGAATATTAGTACTATCAATCTCAAAAATACATATAAAATGTAACATAAAACAGCACTAATTAGCAACAGGAAATAAATAGGTAACTTTCAGTCACTTATTAATAAGGAAAAGCAGCCTTGCCTTATTACGCTTGCCTGAATTCCCAGTGAAATGAGCTGTGTAAATTCTAGTTGAGAGGGCTTAGAAAAGAAGAGAGAGACTCTCTCATGTTCATTGGCATGGTAAAGAAGAATAAAAGAGTGTCACCTTAAGACAAGATTTGGGAGAATAAAGAGGCACAGACTTTCAGTCAAACTATTTTCTTCCTCCTTACACACTCATTTTAGTCCCCCTTGCTTCCTTCACTCCACCCACTCTGCTTCAGCTAAACCAGAACCAAGCTCTCTTTATTTATGTATGTTTTCATCTTTGTCCTGAACACAGGGAAAAAATAATCATGAAGCTCTTTGACCGAGTGCATATACACTTCACTCTCAGCTCCAGTGGAATTGCTTGTTTCAGTCTTTGTGTTTTATAAAGAGGTTTTCTAATGGTCTTATGTGGGACTTTTGCACCTAGGAATTCTAATTGTATACCACTGTGTGATATAGGACCTTGAACTTCCAATCTGAGTTTTTAAATACAAACCAGAAAATGAATAAATAAATTGGATTCGATGAAAATTGAAACACACCAACACAATTCCCCAACTAGCCCCAAAGGCACCCTCAGAGAGTATCAAACATTTCTGGTCACTGGGTATTCTATAGGTCATTTTATTTTGCCACACTCTTCGCCTTGTCCACTCTTTCAAGTTACAATATATAGCTTGCTTAAATTTCACATTGAAAATTTTGGAGAGCCACATGAAATGCTTGTGGACACTCTGAGGATGCTGATATCACCATACTTAGCGATCACCGACTTAGTAAATGTGATAACTAGAGAAACAGTCCTCATAATCTTGAGCCCAGTGCTCTCCCTTTTTTACATTATTTCTGCTTTATCTTTGGAACACATACTCTCTGAAGCTTGCACGTATAACTGAGCAAGTTTCTATACTGCAAAAGGGTGCCATGTCCGAGCGTCACTCACCTCACCATTACAGTCGAGTTGAATATTTATATTAAATTTTTTGGCAGATGGCAATTTAGGCCCTAAAAGAATGAATATGTATTTTTAATGTTCCCTACTGATGGAGATAAAGAGTCTTGAAGAAGAAAGAGAAGGTCTTTCTTTATTCACACAGAGATACACACAGCTCTGCAGCTCTTCTCCACAAGGAAACATTAAACTCAAAGTCCCCTGAAAGCAAGGACGGTGATTTTCGTGTTTACCACTGTATGTGCCAGCACCTAGCACTGGACCTAGCACATGTTTGATGCTAAATTAATATTTGTTGACTGCCTGGCTGAATTCTGTATTTTATTTATGGCTCTTCCAATTTATTGATCTAAGTCTTTTCCATTACTCTCTCTTACACGGAATTAATAATATATAGTGGATTACTTTAATAATATTATTGATGAATAGAATGGAAATGTAGAGATACTATATAAATGTTACATGATATTATTGGTTTGTTTATGTGCCAATGACATTTAAAATTTATTTCAAGTGCTTCCTGTTATTAATCACCTCTTTACAAATAGGGCCTTCTCTTTTGCAGACATGCCAGTAATATTTCCCTGAATGCACTGGTGGATTCCCAGGTGGATATATTGGGCTGTCCGAAAAGTCATTTTTGGAGCAAAAAACATAGAAAAAATACATCATGACTTTTCCGACAACCCAATAGTTCATCTCTCCTACATTCCTTCTCCTGTTCATTACAACCTAGATCAGAGGTCAGCAAACTTTATAAACGGACAGAGAGTAAATATTTTCAGTTTCATAGGCCATACGGTTTCTACTAATAACTACTCAATTTTTTAAAGTAAGCATATCTAACCAATGGGCATGGCTATGTACCAATAAAATTGATTAACAGAAGTAAGCAGTGGGCTGAACGAGCCATAGTTAGCTGACTCCTGATCTAGATTGCCAGCATCCTATTCCTTGGCTTTGTAGAATGTCACTTAGTATGTGCTAAGCACTCTGTTTTACCCAATTTAATCCTCCAAAACAAATCTCCAAGATGGGTATTATTATCCACTTTTTATGGGTGAGGAAATTAGGGCATAGCAAGCTGCCATGACCAGCTTTACCTCGCTAGTTCAAGTCAACTGGCCAGATCTGTCTGTGTGAAAACTCCACCTTATTCAAAGGCCACCATCTTCCATCTGTAATATTGCCATTGCATCCTAACTGATCTTACTTTCTTCTCTCCTCCCTACAATTCCCTCGCCTTACAGCATCAACAATATATAGAAAAAAAGTGTCTTCCTTCCCAGTAACCCAGAGACCCGAAAAAAAATTTAATTTTCTGTCTTTGAACAAAAGAGTAAGGAAAGAAAGATGGATTCTCAGCTGCAAAATCATTACAAGAGAAACTGACAACTTACTGGGTGACACCAGTAGAAATTTGTTAAACTAGTGAAAAAGCAATTTAGGACCCCCCTATCGGAGGTAGGCTGCAGTTCCCTTTAGTCATGCAGTGTGAAGTGCAGTGAGAGAGAATTCCATTCCCTGAAGTCAAGGTGTAAAATATGAAGAGAGGTAAGATACTCATATAGCATTCTGCAAACTTACCAGAGGCAGAAATTCCTCCTTATACCTGTTGGGATGTGGATCTAGGGCAGTGCTTCTTAATAGGGACTATTTGTTTCCCAGGACACATTGGCAATGTCTGGAGACATTTTTTATTTTTATTTTTTTTAGCTGAGCCATCCTACCACCTGTTGGCAGCTCAGCGGCAGCTCAGCTTGGGCCGGGACTCCAACCTCTGTTGCTCAGAGCTCACACTCTTGAGCAAGCTCTTAACCAACTGAACCACTCGGCCGGCCCATCTGGACACATTTTTAATTGTCACAACCTGCAGTGTTGCTACTGGCATTTAATGAGTAGAGGCCAGGGGTGCTACTGAACATCCTCCAGTACACAGGACAGCTCTCCACAAGAATTATCTGGCTCCAAATGTCAGTAGTGATGAGGTTACAGAACGCTGCTCTAGGGTAAGGTGTCCTGACAGCCCCCACCTCAATCACAGGTTAGGTATCTGTCTTCCTCATGAAAACCTCATGTCTGCAGGCAGCAAAAGTTCCACTTTTTAGTTAAAGTGATTGAGAGCAATTATAAGTGGTTGGTGGTGACAGAGACAGAGGTAAAGGCTGATGAACAGATTCGCAGAAGAGATAAATCAAGTAAACGTGTAGACAGACAACCCCCAATCTTCTGCCTCTCTTTCCGGTGCCTGAAAATCCAGTTCCCTTCTTCCAGTTCTTCCCTGGTATGTGGGCAATGACTGACTTCACATCAGCAATTCCAGCATGGCAGAGGGGTGGTACTGAAGATGCATATAGCTTTGGGATGAGAAATGTACTATTTAACCAACCACTCTGAATGTCAAACACAAATTACACCCATCCTGAATCACCAGCACCATTTATTGTTTAACTAGTGAAAGTAAAACCTATTCATTATAAAAGAAGCCCTGTAATGAACTTCTCCATGACCTTGTGTGATGAGAAATCCAAGAGCCTAGTATTTTCCACTTAATATGTGCCAAAAATGCACTGTGTATTAAACATAAATTTCTATGTACTTCCTATTCAGAATTGCCCAAGGCTACCAGGTGTTCAGTTAAGAGTTTTTTTAATTCAATTCATTAAAGGTACAGAAGAAATAAAAATCTGATTTTACCCATCTCTGAGATCTTTCCCCCAAATTGCTCATCCAAAACGTAATCCCCCCCCCCATTTTTGGTCCACTTAATTAGTAGTGATGATGTAAAAATTTGCAGGTAAAATATAAGTTTATTGGATTATTCTGTTAGCTTTTATTGCTCTTCTAATTAGAGTTGGGTAACATTTCTAAGTTTGTCTTATTTTTTCAAACCCCTTAACTAAAATTGTCTGGAATTTAATCTCTAATTAATTTGTCTACATATTTCTTCACTTCACAAGCAAAGTGATTGAGATAAAAAAAATTGGGGTATGGTTTTCATTAATTTTATAAATTGAAATTAGAGCAGTTATAGGTTTTTGTTTTTTGGTTTTTTTCAGCTGGATGATTTGACTCAGTCTTCTTTCAGGACATTTTTTTCCCCTGATCCCCAGCTAGTCACTTCTTAGTGCACTTGGAGAACTTTTGCTTTGGCCTCTGGGCCTCTGGAGATCATGAAAGATAAGCCCATGTATCTCTCTGTTTTTAAAGAAGTTTTCAAAATTAGAAAGAAGAAATGTTATGAATATACTTGGTCATATATTTATTTGGTCTGATAAAAATCACAAGGGCTAAAATTCCCTCTGAATAAAAAAATATAGACATACTTCGAAGCTTGTTAATTTTTTCTGGTCTACTGAGTAATGAGTTATAATGAGGAAATTACTCTGACTGCACAAGGCTACCAGAGCCAGTGAAAGGAATTTGTGTGCCTAAGCCAACGCAAAGGGGACTGGCCTAGTCACAATTATTGCAATTACTGTTAAGAATGTCAGAAAACAGATATGACCTGAAATGAGACTTAGTTTTCTACTAAATGTAACTATTTCTTTTTTCTCTGATCTTGCACACTCACACAGGCTTGCCTGTGTGCACGCGTGCACACACACGCGCACACAGACACACACACTTCTCTTTGTACACAATTTCTAAATCTCCATTCTTCTGGCTACTTTAATTGACTGGTCCACATATCAATTGGTAGGATTCTTACCAGAGATGTCTTTTCTCAGCATTGTAAGTGGGTTCCTGTTATTAAAAATATTGCCTGGCTTACCTTTCTTCTCCCCGCCTTTACTGTCAGCTTCATTCTTACTCATCCTTTAAAGCTCAGCTCAGCCACTGCCACCTTCTCACTTAGTAATGGCAAGGACAGGAAGCGCAAGTCACTGAGCAAGCTGGCTAGATGGTTCCAAACCCACGGTGAGTGAGTGTCTACCATGTCCCCAGTCTAGGTTTTTGATTTCTGGGTTTCCTTCCAAGCAGAAACATGTGAATAGACTATGAGGGTCATTTATAACCACATGCTTTATTAGCTTACACTGACTCTGACCAAAAACAGTGGGGAAAACACAGGTGTGTGGCACCAGAAAACTTTCCCAAGTGTAAAATGAAATTAATCCTGCGTTTACATAAACTACTTTCTTCTCTTCCGTGACTTCATTATTTGTTTACAGCACAGGCCCCTCCCAAAATCATCCCCTGACTTTCTTCCAAGGAATGCAAACTAGTTCAAGATCCCTATGACTGTTTATTTTATTTGCATATAGGTTTTCTCATTATGGTATAATTACCATAAAATGATGATCCCCTTGCCAGGTCAACCAGAACTGGATAATGAACAATGAAACTTCGACTAATCCTTTTATTTCCTCACCTTGTTTTGCCTCCCTCTCTGTAAGGCTGCTCTCTTTCATGTTCTGGCTAACCTGTAGTTTCTCTTGAAATTACTGAATATATTGCTTCCATTTCTACCAGCCAAACTTGAAATCCTTCCCCTCCTCTTAGCTAAAACATTGCTAACCCTTCTCATTCAACAAAGTGTAGATAAAGCAAGTAGACATTCCACATAGAGAGAACGCAATATGATGTGTTTAAAGAATCACAAGTTGTTTGAATCTACCAGAGCTCAGAGATGTGATAGATCAGAGAGACTAAGGCTGTATTGTGAAGAAAGTGGAATAGTATGCTAACAGGTTTAGGTTTTATTATCTCTGTGATGGAAATCTACTAGGCAATTATAAGGAAAGTAATAACATGGTTATGGAGATTGAGGAGATACTGGAGAGAAGACAGCCAGTTAGGCAGTTTCTGAAATAAATAAAGGAAAAGGTAGAGTGTACATGTCAAATTAGCTGTGGCTGGGGAAGAAAACCATCAGTCAAGATCAACATTGAAATTTCTAGCATGGGTGAAAATGGAGAGACTGTATTTGGTGGAGGAAGATATTTGAGATTAGATGCCTGTGGGAACTCCAGGTGGAAATAACCAATAGGTAGTAAGCCTAGAGCTCAGAAGAGAGGTGAGGATTGCAAATATGCATTTAGTCATCCCCATTACATAGGTGGTAGCTGTAACCTTAAGGTTCAATAAGACCATGCAAGGAAAGAGGATAGAGTGAGAAGAGGGTGCCCAGGATGAAATCCTGAGAAACGTGATGGGGAGAAAGAAATCAGCCAGTGAAGGAGGCTAGGAAGCAGAAACCAATGCTAAGAGGAAACCGTTTATCATAGAGAGGCTGGTGTTGGGGAGGATGCACACTTAAAATAAAGTTTCAAAAGAAAAAGTTTTGTGGGCCTGCCGAGTGGCACGTTGGTTAAGAGCTGGCTTGGGACGCCAGAGGACTCCGGTTCGGATCCCACATATGAAGGCCAGTGACACTGCCCTCTACAGCTAAGATGCTGAACAACAGCTCGACCTGGAGCTGGGCTGCCGTGAGTCACCTGCCACGGGCAGGTGCGTTGCCATGGGCTACCGTGTGTTGCCAGCAGCCAGTGTGAGCAGCCAGCAGCCACTGTGAATGGCCATCCAGAAGCCGTCGACTG
This sequence comes from Hipposideros armiger, assembly GCF_001890085.2. Classification (NCBI taxonomy): domain Eukaryota; kingdom Metazoa; phylum Chordata; class Mammalia; order Chiroptera; family Hipposideridae; genus Hipposideros; species Hipposideros armiger. The sequence continues at coordinate 3,489,619 of NW_017731389.1, read as the reverse complement.
ATCTGCCTCGTCTGGGAAGAGCGCAATGATGGTGCCAACTTGGGCCAGTGAAGCAACGTCCTCCACAACTAGACTGAAGAACAAAAAGGACAGCAACTTGTCTGTTCCCCTTCCTCCAATTCCCCAATAAAAAAAAAAAACCTAAAAAAAAAAGAAAAAGTTTTGCTAACAATATTGAATGCCTAAATTTAAGTCACCTAAAATTATGTATGTGTAGCAAATAAATACTTCTGGTCTGACTTTTCCATGTGTATGAATAATGAATCAAATAATTTTATTTCTGTAAGTTTACTTAATGAACTTAAAGGTCCTCCCCCCACCCCCCAAACCTATATAGCCTTACCTTCTAGCTTCAGTTTTGTTAAATGGCCTATATGTGTTTGTATCAATATGTAAATACTATTTTTGTGCCACTGTCCTCTAATTTATCACTCTTTCACTACAAAATTATTTAATGGAACTTTACCACGTTACTAGAGCCTGTCCTATCCCTGTGGATTCAGAGATAAACAGTCTCTGTCTCCTGGCCCACATAGTTTGCATTCTTGTCATCTTAAATTAAACAACTAGAAGTCACAAGGAGACTGAGAGGCAAAGCTGAAACAGAGGGCAGCCCAAAAGAGCTGTGCAGGTAAAAAGCAAACAGCTGGGGGCTGACACGTCCTGACCAGTGCTTCCCTCCCCCACCCCCGTGACATTCCCTGGACCCAGTTACACAGTCTAAGGAGTACTTTTCTTGAAAACAGCTTCATCCTATAGTTCTTGGAGGGAGAAATAAGTAATTGTGGTTTTCTAGTCCCTGGGGCTATCTATCCTAGGGCTTATTCGATTTACCCAACAACCAGCATGTGAAGTAGGTGACACTTCCAAGAGAATAGGAGCTTACAGTCTAAAATAACTAGACACCTATTTAGAAAGAAAAATAACATGCAATTACAGATGTTCTCAGAAGCAGTATTAGAACAACAGACAAAGAATTTAAAACAAGCCGAAAGCATATACTAAAAGAAAAAAAATATTATCAGTATTAAAAAACTTATTTTAAAAAGAAAAACAAGTGGAAAAAAATGTTATGGGAAATACAATAGATGGGATAAATAGCATACAATCGATGAAATAAATATGAAGAGAATCCAGCTGGGAGAATTAGCATATTGGAAGATTGGATTAAGGAATTCTCAGCAATGGGAGGAGAGCAAAAAATCAAAAGGAAGTATTAAAATAAAACCAGGTAATATGAAAGAAGTATAGTTGCTAACATTTTGGTAAAAAGAGTCATCAAAATAGAAAAATAATAGATATAGGAGGGGTAAATATATGAAGAAATAATGGAGATAAAATCTTCAAATTAAAGAAAGATAAAAGACCTAGAATCAAAAAACCTATAAAGCCCCCCAAAATAAGAAAGAAGAATAAAATTCTTCACCTGGACTTATTGAGTGAAATTTTAAAATATCAAATCAAAAGGAAATTCTAAAATTTTGCAGAAAGTGTAAATAATTCTTTTTTTTTTTTTTTAAGGAAAGACATTCAGGACCTAGAATGTTTTATACAGCTGAAATATAAGGGCATGGTAAACATACTCTCAGGTATATAATGCCTCAGAAATTTTACCACAGAAAGACCTATCCTGAGAACAGTTTAAATAAAGTCTGAATAAAAGGAAACAAGTCTAAAAAGTATGCAAGATATAAAGATCTTGAAATAGTTGGTAAAGTTTGTGTTTATCTTAAAATATCTGTATTGGTTTTCTTTTGCTGCTATAACAAGTTAGCAAAAATGCAGTGGGTCAAGAAAACACAAATTAATTATCTTACAGTTGTATAGGTTAAATTCCAACACAGCCTCGTTGTGATGAAATCAAGGTGTCGCCAGGGCTGGATTCCTTTCTGGAGGTTCCTTGCCGTTTCCAGCTTCTAGAGGCTGCTGTTGCATGCTTTGGTTCATGGCCCTCTCCTCCATCTTCAAAGCCAGCAACCTTGCATCTCTCTAGCGTTTTTTTCCAGGTGGCCACATTTTCCTCTGAGTCTGAGTCTCTGACTCCATCTTCCACTTTTAAGGATCCTTGTTAATTTAAGGACAGTTGATTAGATTGGGCACACCTGAATAAAATCAGGATCCTCTCCCCAGCTCAAGGTCTTTAACCTTAATCACATTTTCAAAGTCTTTTTTTCCCATGTAAAGTAATATATTCACAGGTTCCAGGGATTAGGATATGGACATCATTGGCAGGTCATTATTCTGCCCACCATAATGTCTGGGGAGAAAGAGGAGAGAAAGAGAGAGAGAGAGAGAGAGAGAGAGAGAGAGAGAGAGAGAGAGAGAGAGACTATGAATGAATACCCAGAAATACCCCAAATTTAATATTCTAGATATTAAAGGATGTGAGATCATGCCAAAATGGCAATATATAGAAGAGAGAATTAAAATCAGCACTGGAAATGTGGTACATATTGAACTAATGAACTATGATTATAGAAATAAATCCATATATATTAATAATTACAGTAAATATAAATGGACAAAACTTGCCAGTGAAAAGAGATCATCATAGTGTATAAAATCAAAACTGAAATCTAGAAACCTTATTTAATCAAATCTTACATGCCATTGAATCTAAGATGCATATTTACACATTTTAAAAACACACTACTAAATAAGTCTGGGTTAAAGAAAAAAATTATACTGGAAATTTAGAAATAAAATCGAGGATACTGCAGGGGCTCCTGCTTGGAAGGTTGGAGTAACAGGTGCTGAATTTATCCTCTCACCTAAAATAACCATCAAAAATAATAAAGCACAAAATATATGAAACAACAGTTTTCAAAACACTGGACTTCAGGCAACTTAAAACAATGATCCTTGAGAAATGGGAACCCAATGGGGCAAACCCATTGATTGCTCCAGTTTGCTGCCTTGAGAGTTTCTAGTCTGTGGTGCAGGGAGGGAAAACCCAGGCGGAGCCCAGTAGACTCCCTGAGTTGAAGAGGCAAAGCTGAAAATCCAGAGAGACAGACCAATGTGGTATTCAGCATTCACAGAATCGAGCTCTGGGGAGGAGAAAGATACACAGAGACCCCTGGAGATCTGCAGAGGGTCTCCGTTAAGGATGCATGACAATACTGACCAGTACATGCATGTGAGGAAACTAGAAGAGGGCAGGAAAAGAACCATCATGATGGGTAATTTTACGCATCAACTTGACTGGCCTCTGGGGTGTTCAGTTATTTGGTCAGACATTATTCTGGGTATGTCTGTGAGGGTGTTTCTGAATGAGAATAACATTTGAATTGGTAGGCTGAATAAAGCAGGTGGCCCATGACATCACACCATCATTTGAAGGCCTGAATAGAAAAAGGCTGACCTTCCCTGACTACAGGGGAATTCCTTTTATCTGGCTACCTTTTGGGCTGGGACATTGGTCTTCTCCGGCCTTTGGACTCAAACTGAAACATTGGGTCTTCCTGGATCTCGAGCCTGCCAGCTTTTGAATCAGAACTTACACAATCAGACCTCCTGGGTCTCCCGCATGCTAGCTGCAGACCTTGAGGCTTCTCAGACTCCATAATCACGGGAGCCAATTGTTTATAATAAGAATGATAATAATATAATTATGTAACATAATTAAATAATATACTGACAGTACTATAATTATAGTTCCTTATAATAATGTTATATAGAATGTGACATAAATACACCCCATTGGTTCTGTTATTATTGTATTATTTTATGTATTATGTTATATTATTATTGTATGTAATAATACATACATACATTCTATTGGTTCTATTTCTCTGGAGAAGCCTGACTAACACAATCACCCCAAAAAGATGAAAGGGAATAGTACCTGATGCTCACCTAGGGTTTGAAATAGTGTCTGCTTCCACCTTCCAGATTAGAACACTTCATGATTTCTGAAGCAACAGGAAGATACTTAGAAGGGTCTTGCCTCACAAACGGGAAATAATTAGCCCTAGACTAAACATAGCTCTGGTCCTGTCTAACAAATCATAAAAGCAGGACTAGAAAGGATCAAACTGTTTCCAAGGAACTTACCTGCATCTCAGAACAAAGCTCAGACATTTTTATAGGAATACAAAAGTATCCAGTCGGCAATAAGGTAAAATTCATAATGTCTGACACAGTAAAATATTACGAGTCATGCAAAGAAGCAGGAAAAATACAACCAATACCGAAGAAAAATATTAACTGAACGTGAAGTAGAACTGACGCAGAGGTTAGAATTAGCAGAAAAATCACATTTAAACAGTTATTTTTACTGTATTCAATAAGTTCAAAAATTAAAACACTATACACCAGGGGTGCCCAAAAATGTATATACATGACTTGCATTCATCCTTTGTTATCAGTATATATTGAGTATTACAATTTTAATACAGTTTTTTCCTTTCTTAAAATGCATATACTTTTTTTGGCACCCTCTGTATATAAAACAAACTTTATAGGATACAGCAATAATGATGTTCTGAGAGTCATTTTAAGTATTAATACTTGAATTAGGAAAGACCAGGTGCTAAAAGTTAAGGCATAGGAAGAAAGAGATAATACAAATAGGAGAAGAAGCAATAAAATATAAAACAAAGATATAATAGAGAATGTTAACAAATCAAGCATAAGTCCTCGAAAAACCAACAAACAAAACAGATAAACCTCTAAACAAAATTATACCAGAAAAAAAGAGAAAAATCACAAATAAGGAATATATTTTTCTGCGGTTCCTGTTAATTTAATTAGGTTTATCATGAAAAGCAATAACCTCAGCTAACCACTCTGCTCTCCTCCTCCACCTAAGCCCTTCATATGCACACAGCACAGGAACTCAAATGGGAAGAAATGCCACTAAATGGACTCAGCCTCCTCCATACAGCATGAAACAGATGAATACAAATATTTTTATGAAGACATTTGTCATGCTATTATCTTAGGGTGAAGTCAGGGACAGAGATAGAGACAAAGGCTGGGTGAGGCCTGGGCTCCCTTAGACACCAGAATTTGCCCGAGGGTCACAGAGTCCAGAGTTCACCCGGAACAGGGGGCTATGCCTAAGAGGACAGGGGCTAGGATGGGCTGGGCTGAAAGTTTTCCTCACAAAAAGTTTTGCTACCCTGAAGACAGGACGGCAAAAAATCCATCCCCCTTCCTCTCCTAACCCCTTCCCCAGCTCCCAGGTAGAAGGGTAGAGGGCTCCCAAGCAGAGAACAGAGTCACAATTCTGTGCTTCCCAGAGCTTTGGGCAGGCAGTAAGTGGGCATATCACTGGATGCTGCCTGACCCCTTCCCCCAGCTCAGGGCTTCTCTCCACCGGTGAGCACCAGGGCCTGTAGCATGGCCGACAGCGACACAATTCCCTGACCATAGCATGCTCATCCATTACTACAGGTCAGAGCACCTCTGCTGAGTCTCATGCAGGCAGCCCTTGAGAACACCCTCAAAGCAATGTGATCGATGTTGCAGGGCTTTGGTCATAGACACATCTGGATTGTTGTAGGTCCTTTCTGCTGCCATATTGATAAGATCAAACTCGCACTTTCTCATCCACCACCAGCAGGGCTGAGATGGTGCTGTACAAAAATGCCCAGAGCCACGTAGGTGGGGATGTTGGTGTGGACTGTAGCAATGTTGGCATAGGTACCAGTCTGTAGCTCTCCCAGAGACTTAGACATGAACCCTGGCTAGGCGAACTCAGTGATAAACAATGTGAGGAACTTGAGGGTGCACCTGTAGACGAGGATGTACCACGTGTTGCCTGATTCAGGGTAAATAACTGGCAGCTTGTGGATCTTGTTTCGAATTAATGAAGAGACAGCATCACACAAGCTGGCATTAGGAGAAATACGCAAACAAGTGGTTTAAAGGGGTCATGTGGATACACCTCTGTCCAAGTTTCTATCTTGTGTTCTTCCAGCTTGCAGATCTGTACCAAGACTGATTTACAGTAATGGTGCAGGCTATTGATGAACTTGGATGATGGTCAGCATGCCCACAAAACTTTGCTTCTTACTATTCCACAAAGGGGCAGTTTGTACACCATTAGTCACCAAAGCAAAGAAAGCTTTCTTCACCTGCAGGGAAGTATCAAATACAACCAGTTGGAAGCTTCTGGGGTCATAGCAGCAATGAGACTTCATGAAGGAAGTATACACACCATTGTTGGATTCTGGGGTCTCTTGAGGATGCTCATTTTCCACAGCTGGGAAGGTGTCTGAAGACGTGACCACCTCCAATGCAAGAGGCACCCACTGGCTTCCAGGGGCATTACTAATTAAAACAATCTATAGAAATACTGGAAAGGTAAAATGCCATGAGAACACTATTATCACCTATAAGCGAACAATTTGGAAAATTGGACCCAATGGACAAATTGCTTCACAAGTATAACAATATGCAAATCCTTCCAGGATTAATGCGTATTAATATGAATCCTTGGAAGGATTCACTTCCAAGCTCACTCGCTAAAAGGACTATTTCAGTACTTACTCTTGGCAGGAGAATTAGCTCCTCACCCAGTGTGCCTCTCCAGCCATGGCCCATGTGTCCTCAGGGCACAACAAGCTAGGAAGGGAATTAAGATCCACCTGGTGAGCAGAAGCGCATCAAAGAATCTGTGGCCATATCTTTAAAATGGAAAGAGCTGGGAGCTGCCAATTAAATGAAGTGGGCAGTCTGCATCATGTCCCTCTTCACAGAATGCAGTGTGAGCTGCACAGCCTCGTGATGAAGTGTCCTTGCCAAACATGTTTAAGCTGAATTTCACCAAGCCTTCAGAACTAACCTTCAGTTACAAAAGATATTGTCTATAGTACAGAAGATGTTGGAACACGGTAAATGACACCATAAGGAAACAATCATATGTATCATGGGGGAATTGTCTCAAGATAACGGGCTTCAAAATAATATCACGAGAAACAAAATAAAATAAGAGGCAGAGGACTGTTATCATAGACTAAAGAGACGTAATAAATATAATTCAGATATCTTGATAGTATCTCACATCTTAGTTTTTAAAAATCTAGAAAAGACATTTTGTGGGAAATTATGGATATTTAAATGTGAACAGGATATTAGAGAGTACTATGGAATTAGTACTACTTTCCCTAGGTGTCATAGTGGTGTTTTGGTTATGTAGGGAAATGTCATTCTTAAGAGATACATGGCGAAGTATTTGGAGTAGAGTCATCACGTCTGCAATTTGCTTGAGAATGGTTCAGGAGGGGAAGAGACAGATATAGAGACAGAGGGAGGAATGAAGAGCGGGAGAAGATAAAGATAAAGCATATTTGATAAAATAATAACAAAATGATAAAAATTGGTGAATCTGGGTGAAGGGTATATGGGTTTTGTTGTTACTATCAACTTTTTTTTAGGTTTATATTTTTTAAATAAAAAGTTGAGGGGAAATACACACACACACAAGCATGCTCTTTAAGTCTGTACAGATAAGACAAAACTAAAAATGCAAGCAAAAGAATGATGATTCAGGATGGCTGTTACCTGGGGTTGGGTGGTGGCAGAATGAGATGGTGCAAAGATGATCACGCATATGTAAGCTGCTGTTAAGGTCCCAGTTTCAATGTTGGGTGTGGTTTCATGGGTACTTACTACATTATTACTATAAGTTAATAATTATACGAATAAAGTGGCCGCAAATGCACCAATGATGACATTGTGTCATGAACCAAGGATTATGTTAATTCACTTCTGTGTTCTTAAAGCACTACCAGCCTACTCCCACAAAACCCTGAGAATAACCAAATATCTGGAGTGGAAAATTCTAGTGATGGGAGAAAAGCTGGACTCACACCTATTTGAGAATGAGCTGTAAATTCTTTCATTCCCTTCATCTGAGGCTAATACTTGTGGTGTTCCAAGAATAATGAACACCTATTTTAAATAATCTACTATGAACCAATGATTCAACCTTGTTTAATCACATTCTGATTTAAAGCAAATGATACACTTCTGTTCTTTAAGGAGACACTAGTAAGAATGAAACTGTCATTAAGATGCACAATATAAGATGACTACATAGATAATTCCTATTTATCCAAATTGGTATTAATAGCCTTTCCAAAAATTTATTATCTTAATAGAATACCATTTATTTTAATGCACATAAATGGGTTGTTGCGTGGTGGTAGAGAAGATGAGCTTTGAAGTTGCAAAATCCTGGATACAAGTCTCTGTTGCTCCTCTTACTAGCTGTCTGACACTAGGAAAATTATTTAACCTCTCAGATCTCAGTTTCCTCATCTGAAGCTGCATATGCACCAATAGGATTGTCACATCTTTAAAGACAGTCCATTTAAAGTGCTTAGCACAGTTCATGGCATAAGTCTGGATGTTACAAAAGGTAGTAGCTATTATTACCATACTGAATTACATAAACTGATTTACTTTATCTGCCTGTGTACACACACACACACACACATACACACACACAGACATACACAATTTCCTACCTATTGAAACAGTTATACTGTTTATTATCAAAAGCTTAAATAACAAAACAAATACATACACAAAGCTCAGGGAATGGGGGAAATGAAAACACAATCTCCTTAACATTCTCTTCATTTTTCGTTAAATGATTGATAAGGCTACCTCGGCTCTAGTATTTTATTATTCTATAAATTCTATGATTATTAACTTTGCAAGTGTTTAGAAGCCATTAAAATGAAGATAAGTTTGTTTTTAGTTTTGGAGTGTTTTCATGCTTTTAAAGATGAAAGAAGGTGTCCAACTTGAACAGACATTTTTATGACTTTAACAAGTTAATAAAGCTTCTATTTCTATACTAGAACATGCCTATTCGATATTTAGTAACACACAGTACTGTTCAAATATGGACATATTCTGCTTTAGACTTGTTTATTCTGCTGGCCTCTTTGGGTACACTTTCTTAAGCTATTAAGGGAGGTACTTATAAATTTTAAAACATACTATATTTTACTCCAGAGATATTTTGCTTGTAGATAAATAACAGATGCATTCTAGGAGTCCCGATTTCCTTCCTTCCTTCCTTCCATCATTGTTTCCTTCCTTCCTTCCTTCCTTCCTTCCTTCCTTCCTTCCTTCCTTCGTTCTTTCTTTCATCCTTCTTTCTTACTTTTTTCTTTTAACAAGTTAAGGTAATTGAAGAGAGTTATTCTGATTAAAGTTTGAATATATAGTGATCTTTGCACTGTGAAGTCTTGGAAAGTGTTAGTTAAATGGCAATATCTTGAAATTGTAAGTAAATTATTAACTGCAGTGTATTTCTCCTTTGGTGTGTGGTCAATGTAAAATAAACATAAAGTTAGTTGGATGAAAATGTGTTTACATGACCACACATCCCATCACACTAAGGAAACAAGTCTGCATATATTTCCTTCTAGTATAAGTTTATGCTTTCTAACTTTGCAATCACAGTGTATGTGTCTGGGTGTGTGGTATTTGATTAAGGGAAACACCACAATTATCTATTTAATCATTTCCCTACTAGAGGTCTAGATTGGCACTAAATATTTATTATAGAAACTGTTGTAATAACTTTTTTCAAGTATATGACTTTATTTATATAGAATTATTCCCTGTGATAAAATAATGTTACAGAATATACTAAATTAAAAAACAAAAACAAAAAACCAGTATGGACATTATAGCTCTTTATTGCTATATTACTTTCCAAAAGGATGTGTGTATATGTATATAAAATATAGCAACATATATAACACAGTAATATATAGTTTAGAATATTAACTGTAAATAGTATACCAAAGACAGGCTTTTTGCAACTTAAATTATCTAACTAAGAGTACACACCAGAATTAATTCTATCAATCCTTCTTTTGCTCTTTTTCTTTTTTTACTGTAATCAATAAGAGACTTGGATGTAATATTCAATTTAAAAGAAGAGTTTGCATTCAAGGCTCTAATAAGATATTGTTTATTACAAAAAGGCTAAATGTCAACTAGCTTTGTGTCTTGCCAATCCAGTTTTATTGCCTTCAAAAAATGGGCACCGTGAATTTACTAACTTGTCTAGAGCTACAACCCACTAAATGTACTTGTCATATTTTTCTTAGCCTTGGAATAATTGAATTAAGCTTGCAATCATTACAAAGTATAAACAAGAAGAAAAACACTTGGCTTGATACTTGGGTTGATAGCAGCTTCATCAATTTTACCAATATGTCTCTACTACCCTCTAGTGGAATCATAGTCATAATGTCCTTACAGCATTGCCTCCGGATTACACACACACACACACACACACACACACACACACACACACACACACACACACACATGTGTGTGCATGTGCACACACATATGTAGTTTTATAAATTTCAGCTTTATAGAATTTGTCCCAGCCTTAGGTATTATACGCTCCTGGAGGAAATTACCTTTTAATTGGTATTCTGGCTCATCTCCTTTGCCACATTAATTCTTTCTGGAAAGTACAGCCAGATTAATCTATTTAAAGGAAAAATGCAATCCTATCACTCCCCTGCTCAATAAAAAACCTTTGGTCATTCCCACTGGACTGTTTGAAGTGCTGCTTATAAGCTTCCCCACAGTGACTTCCAAAGCTCTTCACAATATGAATCCAACTCTCCCTTCTACCCTTCTACAACCCTTTACTCCCTATACCCACTCTGCCCTCTGGCCAAATCCCACTGATGAATGTTCCCCAAACCAACCCTGTGTTTTTCCACTTTCTGCCTAGAATGCCACCCACCTAGTCATCTCCACCCCACCAACTTCCTTTTCCCGTTTCTGTTTGCCAAAGTTGGGCTCATATTCCAAGACTTATTTCAAATGCACCCTTGGTTCAGCTTTACCAAGCTCTCTTCATAAATCCTCCGTAAGCCAGGTACCTTGCGGACACCATTGTCAGTTGCGTAGGCTGCTCCCTTTGTCTGAATGTTCTAGTCTGGCTCCTCTCCTTCATTTCCCATTTAAACAGACATCAGCTTTCCTTCTCAACCTAAGGCATTAATGAAGCCTTATCCACCTCCTCCAGAGATTCCCCCGCTCTCTTCTGTGACCCCATTGCAATCCATTCAAGGCTCTGTTTCAGTATCTACCAACATAGCTATTTTTGTAACAGGTAGTGATCAAAATGATTAGAACAAATCATACGTGTGAAGTGCTTACTGTGGGCTAGACATTGATCTAAGTAAATGCTACATGGATTACCTCAGTTATGCTCAAAATGACACAACTAGGTATTATTATTATTATCGTCGTTTGAGTAAATGAAGCGCAGAGAAATGAAGTAGCTTGCCCAAAGGCACTAATAAAGGCAGGAGCCAAGATTTAAAAAGAATTGAGCCCAGGCAGTCTCTGGACCCTGAGCTTTTAACCACGACGATGGCACAGCCACACCAGAAAGGCTTTGTCAGGCAGGATAGCACTGCTCGATTGTCTCTCTTCTTACCTCTCATTTTTGAGTCTGTGGTTGGGATTGGCTGTGGAAAGAATCAAATACGATGCCTGGGGTAGGGGGAAGGTTTTGTTTAGCCTTGTTGATTGAAAATGTCTACTTTCCTCTTTGCAATTCTTTTCTTTTGACTTGTGTCTTCATCTAGACTCAAGGTTTGGAAGATGAGTGCTTGGGCTTAATCATGTTATCAAACGTTGAAACAGCAGATGAAGGCTTTCCTTTTTTTTTTTAATCTTATCTGAGTGTGACATTACTTTGTAATCCCATCGTGCTTGTTTCAAAATACCAGCTGAAGGAAGGTATTTAATGAATTAAATCATTAGCATAAAAGAAGTATAATCATTTGGTGTATTTTTCTCATCTCGCCCCTTCTCTCAAGCTCAAGGAGGACAGATAGTCTAATTCATCTTTGTATTTTTAGTAGCCCCCAAATAATGCCAGGCAAGTAGAAGACATTCAAATATCTGGTGAATGGAAGTGACAGAGTTTAATTTTCTGTCGGACTTCAGTATCACATTACTGGTATAAAATGATGCACCACCAAGGGTCAGATAACTGCTCACAAAGAGGCCCTTGGACACAACAAGACATTAAAGTGGTCTGCCTCATTTTTGCGGAAAACATAAATTATGTTTCATATTAGTTTAGCAGGAAGAGGATGCTATCATAATTTTGCTCTTTGGAATTTGTGAATTATAGTAAACATTTCAAATACTGCAGAATATTTCATGACAGGAACCCCCAGGTCTGTATCATTCCAGATGATGGTGTACTGAGTTAAACTAGGACTTTGTTTAACACCGTTGGAAAACAAACTTTTATATTAATTCCTTTATTTACTGATTGAAGACCTAGTCATAATCTGTTGCCCTGGTTCATTGTTCATTGGGCTGACTCTAAATAGACAAAGATTTAAAGAATTACTCGTCAAAATAAATTTTTAGTTCTGACAGAAGAACCTATCTTGGGCATAAGCAGTATTGTGACAAAATGTAAAAGACATTAGGGATCCATAAAAAATATCAAAAATATCTCAGAGATTTAACTAACATGACAGCCCTGATCATTTCTTCTTGCTCCAATATGTATAAAATTGTCTGCCAGTTTGAAAGTCAAATTCACCATGAATCTAATGAAACTTCAGTGTCAGGGTCCAGCCTTGGCACAGGCCCTTTCCAGGGCTCTGAGAAGGGTGCTCACATGGTCATGTGTTTGTAAATTATGTAAAATAAGGTATTTTTATCACAATCGGTTAAGGTCGCTGTTACTTTCCGCTTCAACTCCCCATCAGTCACACTTCCCCACCTGTCCAGTGGCTCTGGCAGGACCATGAACAATGGTGAAATTCAGCTCAGGGGAAGCTGAGTTGAGGATACATTTAGTTTAGGATTAGCGGCATCTAGTTATTTACCCACCACACTTCCAAGTTACTGCCACCAGTCCTAACGTAGGAATGGCTTCTGGGAATACTCTGTCCACCCATTGACTCTCTTGGCATCTGGACATGAATGTATAGGGTAAGAGAGGAGAAGCTAACCTGTGGGAAGCCCTTCCAATTATAAAATGTGTAAAATTATATTATTATCTCATGTAAACTGAGTTTCTCTTGTGTCAGGAATATGCTTGTTAACACAGCATGGACAATTATAAATACATCAGACAATTTTTGAAATCTGGAATATTTAGAATCACTCAAATTAGAATTTTCCAGAATTCCTGTGTCTGTAAGGCACAAACTTAGAGCAGTAGTACAGACATGTATGTGAGATAAACTTGATGTTTTCTCAAATTTGACAGAAATTCTAAAAATATACATGACATGATCAATAATGATGTGAGAAGCCACAAAAACCTTTTTGAAGTAATCATTCATAAAAAGCCAGTTTGAGTTAACCATACTAAAGGAAAGACTGGATTATCTTTTCTCTCTTAAAAGAAAATATTACAAAATTGTGCTGTATAAAGAGACAAAGATAAATAGCTCATCAGCTGGGTGGACATTTAAAATATGGATTCTAAAAATTGTAGACCCCCCAATGTAGGAAAAAGGCATTATAAAGATCTGTCAGGCAATTAATAAAATATATTTTTAATGGATTTTTGTGACTCGATGGTATTTTTTAACTTTTAAAATTTTGTACCTTTGTAATTTTTTATTCTCAATATGTATTCCCCATCACACTTAATTTTGCATTTTTTTATTTAAAAAGGGCCCCTCATGGAACCTTTATCTGCCTTCGGCCATGTGTGGCCACATGGGTGTCCCATGGTACATTACAATCCACGTGCCCAGAGCGGTACTTCACCCCCACAACTGCCCTATAACCTCCCTCCAGATAGTAGTGGCATCCACTCATAGCCAAGCCCACACCCAAACCATCCCTGATGACTCTTTCTCCCTTTTTCATCACACCCAATCGAACCCCTAGGTCTTGCAGTCCTAGCTTCTCAAAATATCTCATCATCATTTCCTCCTCTTCAAGCAGACCCACTAGACACTCCTCTAGTCCAGCACCTGTCGGGATTGCTGCAGAGCCCTCCACTGGCTTCCTGGCCCTGATGCTACCTCACAGTCCCTCCTCTCATCTTCTCTTTAGTAACTTTTCTCTCCTAACTCCCACATCTGACTATGTCACTCCCCTACTCCCATTTTTTTTCCCTTCAATTTCATCATCCTACTCAAGTCCTTTAGCACAACCCAGGAAGGCCTTATGAGAGATATGGATACCTGACTCCCTAGCATTATTTCCCTGACTCTTTCTCCAGCCCCCAGACTCCATTTATATTCTGGTATTGTTAATTAATTTCAGCTCATCAAACATGCCTTGTCATTTGCTCTCCATGGACCAGAAATCTCTCCCTACTTGTGTGTCTGCTTGGTAAACTCTTCATTCTTCCAGACAGTTCAGATGCCACCTCTGCTGTGAAGTCTCGTCTGACTCTCCTGCCTTCCACTACACCCATCCTACTCCTAATAACCAGCATTCTCTGCACAGAGCAGGCTTTACCTCCTGCACTGTAAACATTTGCTCCTTACCTGGATGGGAAGACCCACATCTATTCACCTGGTATCCTGGATCCTCACTGGTCCCAAGGTTGATGAATGAATCTCTCCTTCCTTCCCCACTCCCAGTTCCTGAAATTCCAAAATGGAGATGGGTTGACACAAGTGCCTTCAAACCATGGATAACAAAATGTTGATAGTGATCTCTCTTTCACTCTCTCTTGCTGGGGAAATGAGGGTGGGGCATGGAGGTTGGATATGACAAGCTTTGTTATAGAATTGTTTGAAAAATTTACCCCAAACACCTATTACTTTTGTTAGAAAATTGCCTAACTCAGGAATAGCCATGGTAGTTCAGTGTTTTCAGTTGTGATAAAAAGATCTTGAAATTATGTCTTGCTTTTTCCATCATTTTACTTTTTGAATTAATGTAAAGGAAGATCAGTCTTTTCCTTTTGGATAAATTTTTCAGCAACTTCTATGAATTTTATCCAGTAGCAACAGACACCTTGGCAAGATTCATTTATTCATCCATCCATCCATCCATCCATTCTTGGACTAGGTAATATACTCACATGGTTCAAAATTCAAAAGATACAAAACTCTCCCTCCCACCTCCATGCCCCAGTCACTCCTTAACTTCACAGAAGCACATTGTTATTAGTTTCTTGAATCTCCTTCCAGGATATTTTATGTAAAGTAGTCCTCCCTTACCTGCAGGGGATATGTTCCAAGAATCCCAGTGGATGCTTGAAACCTCGGATAGTACCAAACCTTATACATATACTATGTTTTTATACATACATGCCCATAATAAAGTTTAATGCCTTTTCTGTCTTAGCTAAGCACTTACCATGCATTGTGACCATAACTTTTGCAGTTTGAGGTGCGACAGCAACACTAGCATGGATGTCTATTTCCTTCCTCACTATTTCATGGGTAGAAGATTTGTTCTTACTGTAGATCTTAACAACCTCAGCGTACAATTTTTTCTTTCCTTATAAAGTCAAGAACTTTCACCTTTTCACTTAAAGGAAGCACTTTATGGATTCTCTTTGGCATGTTTGAATTTGAATTGTCATTATCACTACTCTTGTACTTGGGGCCATTATTAAGTAAAATCAGAGTTATCTGAACACAAGCACTGTGATTCTGCGATAGTGGATCTGATAACTTAGACAGGTACTAAGTGACTAACGGGTATGGGAAGTGTCTACAGAGTGGATATGCTGGACAAAGGGATGATTCACATATGAACTGTTTATTTCGCAATATTCCATTTAATATTCTCAGACCATGGTAGACTGTGGGGCAACTGAAACTGTGGAAAGTGAAACTGCTAATAAGGGATAACTACTGCAGTTACAAGTAACTGTTTCTCAAATTTATTTTATCTGAAAAAATACTTGTGTTAGTCTGCTTGGGATGCCATAACAAAATACCATGAACTGGGTGGCATAAACAACAGAAATTAATTTCCTCACAGTTGTGGAGGCTAGAAGTCTGAGATCAAGGTGCTGGCAGTGTCAGGTTCTGGGAAGAGCTCTCTTCCCAGCTTATAGATGGAGCCTTCTTGCTATGTCCTCACATGGAAGAGACAGAGTGATGGAGATTTCTGGTGTCTCTTCTTATAAAAGGGCTAATCCCATAGTGAGGGCTTCAACCTCATGATATCATTTAAACCTAACTACCTCCCAAAGTCTCTATCTCTAACTATCATCACATTAGAGGGTGGGGCTTTGATGTATGAATTGGGGGACAGGCATAATTCAGTCCATTGCAATACTTATATCTAAATACAAACCCAAACAAAAGCTTATGTGCAGTGCCAACTAATCTTTTCCTTCTTTTTTGGAGCTGACCAAAATATAAATTTGAAATTTTGAGGGGCATATGAAAAGGAAATCCTCTCCTCTTCAATTTTTTTTTCATATCACTTCTAGAATAGTTCTAAAATATGGTTCCAAAGCTGTATCTCTCCTGAGCAGTATTTAGGGCTCTTCAAGATTCTGACTCCAGTCTCTCTTCTCTGCTTAACTCTTACAGACCTCCTGCACCCTATGGGGGCGGCATCCTGAATTACTTGTGCAGACTTCAGGGCTTTACTCATGCCATTTCCTCTGCTTAGAAGGTCCACCCCACATTTTTTTCTTCAGTGTTTATTCAATGTCACTTCCTCTGTTTGAATTAGTAATTTCTTCCACCATGTTCTCACATTACCTTACAGTATAAATTACAACATAAGTGCCAGAAAAGAATTCTAAGTAATCATTGTGTTCTCCTACCTCCACACTTAGAGCAGGAATTGTATCGGCTTCATTTTTGTGTGTATCAGCTCAGCATTGCACTGTAGAGGCATTGAATACAAGTGGGACTAATGTGTAATAAACTGTAAAATGAATTTACAGTAGCATGAATTTACAATAATCCCTGAAACTTCAAAAACAAAGATAATCAAGTTAAATTAAAGAAAAATCAAGCATCACAGCTGTGGAAGCTTCTGGTATTCTTTATGTTGAACGTAAAGTGGATGTAGTGAACTACTGCCTGTTTTTAGATGATATAAATTAAATTCCATGTGTAGGCCTCCCAGAGAGAAAGATATATATTCATTCATTAAAATCAGTACCTTAAACTAGCAAAGAACAGTCTTCTTCCCTAAGTACTTTACTGGGGGTAGCCAGGTTTCATTTAAAATGTGAATTGGGGATTTTAAAGTTTATTATGTTCAGGTAGAGATTTTTCAAACCCCTACCTCCATTCTAAATGCTCTGCCTCTGTCACCTAGGAGCATAAAACTGTCAAAGCTGAGCATTTGTGCCACATATAGGGCCAGATGACACATGCTACTTATTGTGTAAAAAGGTAGTAAACATTTCGATGTATGGGATAAAAGAAGTTCCATTCCTTCTCCTAATCTGGGTCGTCTAACACACTAGTAGAGGTCATGGTAATCATTCTTTATTCTGCTTCCCTTTAATGTTAGTGCGAAGAGAGTTCCTTGCTAGGGGAAACTGATTTTTACACTTCTATTTTACTCTTTTATTTTCTTGAAGATTTAAGAATGATGTTCAAGTGCAGAAATCTCTCTTAAGAATATGGTGAAGGGCAATGAAAGAGAGTTTTTGATACTGGGTTACTTAAAGATTCCTTTTTCTTCCCTTGTGGAATTGTGAATTTTTTTGTTTTAAAGAACGCTTAAAATACCGATGTGAGAGTATTTTAAAATTAAAAAATAAAATTTAGTTTTTAGTTTTTAAATAAATAAAATTTTAAATAAATAAAAAATTTAAAATAAAAAAGTGAGGTAAAAACAATCATGTACATATATAACTGAACATTTTCTTTACATTGTTGAGGGCATCTTTCCATTTTCCATCACCTTCTTAAGGTAACTGATGTGCTCCCTCGGCCCAGCCTGAAAGTCATCCATTTAGAAAAGCATAAATATACACTAGCTTCAAGAAAATAATGGAATCTGGATGCAAGTATAGTATCGCTTTTGTGATGAGCTATTTGTGTACAATAAATTTTTATTGTGCTAATATGGGGGAGGAGAAAAACAACAACCCGACCGACCACCAGTAGATCCCTGGTGGCTAGAAACAGTAGGACGACGGTCTCCCGGGGTGAAAGATAGCGCTTGCGCGCAGACTCAGTTGGCGCCTGCCCTCCTGTTTTTTCTCCAGCCGCCGTTTTCTTTTTCTTTCGCGCTTTAGCCACCGGAGAAGTCCCGCCCAAGCGTGATTGGGCTCTGATTGGCTCCTTTGAAAGTCTACGGGCCACCTCATTGGTGAACCCGGGACCCTTTAGAGCGGTGAGTTTGAAACTGCTCGCATTTGGCTTCAAAGCTGGCTCTGGGAAGTGCAGGGAGTTGCAGACGGGGTAGCCGCCGCCGCCCCTTTCGTCACGGGGTAATAAGCCGGGGAGCGTTGCTGGGATCGGGGTCATGCCTGTGGGGTCGCCAGGGGCACTTCAGAGGGGGAATTTTGAGGAACCGGGTGGTAATTCGGAAGCCCAGCTGGGCAGCGTGGGGCCAGGTTGGGCTTCTGGAGGCTGGGCCCGGCATTCACCTGGGACCCCGGGCCTGGGCAAGTGAGCGACGCCGGGCCCCAGCTTTAGAGGGAGGCTTGGGGGAGCCCAGAGCTGGTGGGGTGAAGCCGGGAAAGGCTGCGGCTGCCCTGGTTTCGGAGTTGTGGTTTGGAGGCTCTGTCGGCTCTTCGCAGGAAGAGGCCGCCCGCCTCGCTAGGGAGGCTTTAGGGTCACTTTTGAAGCCAAACTCGGGCATTGCCTCGACGCCGCCGAGCGCTTGTGGAGTGCCAGGCTCGGCACCAGGTCCCTTGTGCGCTCTGCCCTCGCTCCTGGGAGTGGAAAGCAACCGCACCAGGGCCAGGTACCCACGCCCGCCCTGAACCCCAGCCCTCTGGGAAAACCGAGCTGTGGTTTGTGGGCCTCCTCGGACTTGCCTCGGTGCCCATGGCCTTGCCCACCCAGAGCTTTGAAGAACACGTAGCCAAGGCAGAGAGCCAGAGGGAACTTGGATTTTTCTGTTTTTATTTTATAGCTTGGTGGTGGTTGCATGCTGTAGAGTGGGCAAAAAGTGAAAAGCTAAGGAATGCCGAAAGATGTTGGCATTAAGGCCCTTGAATCAATTTGTATTTCATACGAAAGTTACTGATGTGAACGACTTGCTTCCCGCTCCAGCCTCTGTGGGCAGAGGGCTAAGCCATTGGTAGTTTGCATCCTGCAGCTAGTGTTGGTACAGAGAGCCCTAGGAGGCATTCAGGAGGCCTAACGCTGCGTGCGTCCTAGATTTAAAATTGTTACGACAGCAAAGTGGAGGGAGGGCAGTGGAACCCAGCTATGAGATGGAGTTAGTTTTCAGCTACTTGTTCAAAGTGAGCTCAACAATTTTACTGTGCGTTAGGCATATTAAATCAGGAGGTTGAAGGAAAGGTAATGATCTTAATCATCCATTGCCATTTCGTACAATTAAGTTTTTTTAAGGTTGACACTCCTGGTCGGTGTAGTGCAATGTTGTTCATTTAAAAAGATTTATCTCTAATTTCTGGAATGATTTTGAAGATGAATGTGAGAAATAGAATTTAAGGGTCAATTACTCAGAGTGACCTTTATATATGATGTTATCAGTGATGAGTGTTAGAAAATCAAGGTAATTATGCTTTGGGCTTCTTCTAAAATTATGTTTCATAGGCAAACTTACCAGCTGAGGAAGTCTTGGGTGTCTGGTTATCTGCATTTCATCTTTTTTTTTTTTTGTACCATTCTTTGTGATTCAAATATGTGTGTGTGTGGGCACACACATTTTAACTTTGTTCTTGAGATTGTATAGGGTATAATTAGAATTTAATCTGTGGAATTGCGCCTTTTCTTTTAGGTTGCCAAGTGATATTTCCTGCTCTTTCAAGGAGTACCTAGAAAGCATTGATCATGTTTGTGTATGTGATTGCAAAAAAACAGAAATGAAAAACAGAAAGCATAAACACATGCTTTTAACAATCTTTCTAATGGATGAGCTATGTGACCACATGTTAGCTCCCTAGTCATGTCTTTAAATTATCTTCATAAAATCATAAAGCAGTAAAAATTCAGTCAAATAACATTTATTGAAGTATCTGGATATAACTGGCACAGGGTTATTTCATTGGAAGAAGCTAAACACTGGTATAAGATATACAAATATTATGTTTTAGGAGCTAAGAAATGTGGAGTCCTTTTCCCTTGTAAATATTGTTTTAATGTAATAACTAATATTTATGGAAAATTAATACTGCTCATAAGCACTGTGGAAAGTACCTTACATAGAGTATTTTATTAATAACTTAAAACCCCCTTTGAATTAGTGGCATATAATCAAATATTTTTTTCCTCTCATTTTAGCATCTACCATACCTATTGATTAACTATGGAAGACTATACCAAAATAGAGAAAATTGGAGAAGGTGAGTGCTTTGCAGTATTAGAACAATGTTTAATGATTTTTAATGATGCTATAACATCTGTGACATGAAGAAATGTAAATATTTATTAAAATCCAACCTTTAAAGCATCTTATGCTACTGTGCATTAATATATATGTTCTTTACATAAATAACTTAAACACAAAAATAACAAAAATGTTCACATTTCAAGAGAATTGAAATTATTCTGATACGACTCCCTGACAAATGCTCCCCCACCCCCCAGACCTTGCATTCTTCTAATACTAAATACTTAAAGCAATATTTGTATTTTGAAAAAACTAGTGATATCTTGTATATGTGTTGGGGCAAGAAGTAAGGGCAGTAGAATTATGTTAAGTTTCATAATACACTTCTAGTCTCCTACAATTATTTTTAACATGGTAAATATTTTTACCTAAATTTTCTGAACTGGTTTCAATAATTGACTATACACTAATTTAAATAAATTTTTCCATTGTGTTACCCTAGTTTTAAATGAGGTGTGTACATGTTTAAGTTATTCTAAAACCAATAATTAATCATTTTTCCCTTTCTGTAGTAACTTCATTAAAGTTTTTAAAGTATGGTTATATCTATATGGTATAAATATGGGATAAAAATATTCCTCTGCCTGTTTTTTTCCCATCAACAGAATATCTTAAATTTTATATAGGTGTCTTGATATTAACATTCTAAACTCTGCAGGAACAAATGGCATAACTTAAAACTTACAATTTTCTACTAGAGTTCAATTTATGTAGATTCTGTTTGAGGAACATTTCCAGCTATATCTTTAGTGTGCTCCAAAACACTGCTTGTATAAGGAATACTACTAAAAAGCCAGGGGAGGATTACTGGAAGGATATTAGTAAGATAGTAATTACAGGTTTCGGTGGTGGTTGGGTTGGAGATAGTTTCTTTTAACTTAAAATTTTATATGATTTCATTTTTTGAAAATAAACTTACTTAAAAATTGTATCATACCAATTCAACTAACTTTGTTACGGAGTTAAAAATAAGTTTGATTAGCATGTCTAAGGCATAATAATTACCATTTTCTACCTTTGGAGAAACTGATAAAAGCCATAGAAGAGACCTTCTCCCTAGAAAAATGCACTCTAATCACTTTTGAAATTATACTGATGTCAAAAAAAATAGCAAAAGCTAAAGCTAGTCAACAAAATTTTACATATAATTAAGGGGTTCAAGACCTCCCTAAATTTTCCAACCCCAGTTTAAAAAGCACTTATCTAGGGGATTAAGTATACCATGTATATGAACTTGATTTAGCTAACTACATAGTAATCTATCTCCCTTATTGCCATTTCCATGCCCAGATCCCTTATATTGACATTGTTGCTCATTATCTGAAATCCAAAAATCAGAATCAGTGTTCTCATCAACTTCTGAATGGTTGTGAAGCTTTTCTACTATGTAGTAAATAATGTGATCTTTATTGGAGTTAATGAATATTTAATAAAATATTTTATCCCCATTCTTTTCTGGATGAGGATTGACTATATATTTGAAACGCATAAAGCACTATATACAGAGTTTTCTGAAAGTGTCACAGTAACTTCTGTTAGTAATATTTCCTGAGCCCAAATCTTTACACGTATCTATGCCTATCTTATTGCCGGGCAGGATATTTGAATCTTTAGTTTGTGGAAGGTGTCACATAGCAGACATTTACTTTGTCTATTTCAGGTACCTATGGAGTTGTGTATAAGGGCAGACACAAAACTACAGGTCAAGTGGTAGCCATGAAGAAAATCAGACTAGAAAGTGAAGAGGAAGGGGTTCCTAGTACTGCAATTCGGGAAATTTCTCTATTAAAAGAACTTCGTCATCCAAATATAGTCAGGTATGGTATATCTGGATTTAACCATTTTCCACATACTATTTAAAATGTGGAAATTTGTACATTTGCTTAATTCTTGGTGTAACCTTGCTGGGTGGAAAAAAAATACTATTTTTGTTAATTGAGAACGCTGGGCATAGGAAAAATAGTCTGTCAAGTCGGAACAGAATGCAATGAGCTTGAACTTGGTCATAGAGACTAGTATTTAGGGCTGAAAATCAAGGTAAATTGGCCATAGGAGATGACCTCACTGAGCTTTATAAACGTTCCCACTCTGAGAGCTCTGGTCTTTAAAGATCCCTTAATCAGAGTCCTAAGACAGGCTGTTAGGTCAGATGAAAAAGAAAGGTTTTTTCCTTTTTTAAATATTTGGGCCAGTGTTTTGTGGGTTTCTTTCTAAGGTCCAAGTTAGGATTTAATTGATTTGGGGTAGGGGGTGGGGGACTGGAGATAGTGAGCAACTATTAAAGTCAGATACTACTTTACAATTTATTTCTATAATTGACCTCAATGGAAATAAAAGCTCTGAACAGCAAATAGTCAACCTAAAAATGTTCTTTTGGAATATAAGTGGTTTGACAGTTAGCAACTTGTGTATAATACAACTTAACTTCCCACTGCTGCCCTGAGATTCCTTTTTAAAATTCTTTAGTTCTACTAGGGAAGGTTTTCACTATTTAGGGAAGCTCCCATTTCTTTCTCAAAACAGTATGTATTTGTTATCATAGAAAATTTCTGTTGTCCCACTTTTTGTAAATAGCAACTGAAATTTAGGAAAGTCGTTTTATTTTTTGAGAGGTAAAAAATGTGTGCTAGATTTGTTTTTGTTTTGTCATAATTGTTTTATTCTTTAGTCTTCAAGATGTGCTTATGCAGGATTCCAGGTTATATCTCATCTTTGAATTCCTTTCCATGGATCTAAAGAAATACTTGGATTCTATCCCTCCTGGTCAGTTCATGGATTCTTCACTTGTTAAGGTGAGAAGCTTTCCTAATTTTATTAGTAATTATCCGCTGTGAATGTAAACGATCTACTCTATAGAAGTGCCTGTGTTTTGTGGCAGCATGTTTGGAAAAAGTCTTAGAAAGTAGAATGAGGAAGAAAATATTTTAGATTAGAGATTAGATTAACAGTTAACTTGATTACTAAATAATGCTTCTAGTTATAAAGTGAAAAGTTGTGCCAGAGATAACATAAAACTATGTGTTACATTGTTGGAAACGAGATATTCTGGTCATTATTTGGCTGTTGATGTGTGTAAAAGTAACAAGCCTGGGGCAGGGTAGTGGTGATGGTGGCAGGTAGTTTATTTTAATTCTGGTTTTGAATATGTTTTGATTAATTTATTATAGATATTTTCTGTCCAATTATAAATGTATACACAATTTTTAAAAAATACTCAAGGATATAAAGTAAAAGTGTCTTATCCTTATACTAGCTTGAGCAAACCACTCCAAGTCACTTACCTCTGAACTACTAAACAGGATTTTCTGATCATTGTATCTATTTAGACATATAAATATAATATGCTATTTGTCATTTCTTTTGGAATCTGACCAGTGTGTCCAAAGAGGAAATGAATATATAAAGATAAAAGATAGAAATGAAAAAGACCACTTTTATTCAAAATAGAAATAGAGTTGCTATAAGTATATAGAGCAGAAGTTTAACAAACTTTCTATATAGAAAACTAATTTGTGACTTAAGTAAGAATCAGGGACTAAAAATAAGTAAAAGAAGGCTAAATGAGTTCATGTGGATATAGATGTGTTCATAAGGTGAATATTTTTGTCTTAGGTATACAAACATGACATTGTATATAGATAGGCTTTTTAACCTTAAAATGCTTTTTGTTAATCTCAAATGGCCTGAAAGCTTTTTTGATCGTTAAATTATTTGCCTATGTCATCTTTGAAACAAACTCATCAAGATTATTTAGAAAATCATTATGTGCTATAGTTAAGTTGCTAACATATTTTCTTCTTCCAGAGTTATTTGTACCAAATCCTACAAGGGATTGTGTTTTGTCACTCTAGAAGAGTTCTACACAGAGACTTAAAACCTCAAAATCTATTGATTGATGACAAAGGAACAATTAAACTGGCCGATTTTGGTCTTGCCAGAGCTTTTGGAATACCTATTAGAGTATATACACATGAGGTATGTAGAATTGTGGTTTGGGGTGACTGCTGGATTGTCTTCTGTATTTATTCTTTAAGTCAAGAAAGAAATGCTCAAAAAACATTTCCACTCTGTGCTAGTATCAATTTATTGCTTCTCAGCTTTAAATTCACCCTTCACTGCATGCTATGTGAAAATGGAACTGGAACCTTTAGATATTTTTCCTTTGTCAGGTGGTGCTATGTTAAGCTTTTTGTCAGTAGAGGGTGCTGAAAAGGCATTACAGGAGAAAGGGGTTTTCTTTTCCTTGCTACAGTTTTTAGAATTCTCATTATTTCTTACTAGTAAATCTCCTTCTAACCCTGTTGTAGTTAATAATCCTTTATAGTAAACTTTCCCCCATTCAATCACTGCAGTTTCTGCCTCTTGATTGGATCCTCTCTAATACACAATCAAATTGGTTGAAAGACAGGCTTTGTTGTGCAAGGGGTACTGTTTCAGATATATTTACAAGCTTCTAAATATAATCATACTTTTTCAGTGTTAAATTGATGGCTTGGCATTTCACTGTTATTTCTGGAGGGAAAGGGAATGTTAAGTTGTATAGTAAAGGATTGCAGTTATGCTTCACTTAACGTCTGGGATATGTTCTGAGCAATGTGTCTCTAGGCCATTTAATCATTGTGCAAACATCATAGAGAACATTTACACAAACCTAGATGGTGTAGCCTACTATATATATTTAGGCTATATGGTATAACCTTTCTCCTAGGCTACAAACCATTTATCCATTTATGTGTCTAAACATAGAAAAGGTACAGTAAAAAGATGGTATAAAAAATAAACAGTTTCACCTGTATAGGGCACTTACTTACCAGGAATGGAGCTTGCAGGACTGAAAGTTGCTTTGGGGGAGTCAGTGAGTGAGTGGTGAATGAATGTGAAGGCTGCGGACGTGACTGTACACGACTGTAGACCTGATAAACATTGTGCACTTAGGCTACACTAAATTCTAAGAAAATATCGTAGCATTGCTCTGTGACATTCAGACAGTTACGTCACTAGGCAATAGGAGTTTTTCAGCACCATTATTATCTTATGGGACCACCATGCTATATGCCATCCATCAAGGACTGAAACGCATGCTTCATGTAGCACATGATTGTATTGGAAAACAGTGTCTTCTGTGGAGTTGTCATCCTTGAGCCCAAAGACTGCCCCACATCAAAACTTACAACAGCGCTTATCTGGTTAGACATGTTGGCTTCTTTTTATCATCGCTTTATATTATTTTTTCCTTGGCTGTAGATTATTTGGTTCCCATTGGCTTAAACAGATGCCACTGACCTCATTAACTCTTAAGTTAGAGGTGATATTGTTACCACTGCGATAAATTATGTATACTAAAAATAAGCCTTGATCACTAATAAACTGTTATATGACTTATTCATGTTTTTAACGTGTAAGCAGTACATGCACTTTGTAGAGAATGATAAATCCATTATCAATTTTTTTTTTAAACGATAAGGCTTATCTCAACTTTTGTATCCACACTTTAATGATTTGAAAAGCCAGAAAAGACTTGGTATGCTTTCATCTGTTCCCCTCTCCCCCGCAATAAATAGAACTTAGAAATGAAATATTTATTATTTTGTGTATAGTTGACTTTTAAACAGTGTCATCAGAGGCACTCATACAGCCTTCTAAAGGACATTTCTAATGAAGTATAAATATTTACATTTAGGTAATTTAATGCATCACATTTATTCAATGTGAAAATTTGTTTTGTAATAAATAGGTAGTAACACTTTGGTATAGATCTCCAGAAGTATTGCTGGGGTCAGCTCGCTATTCGACTCCAGTTGACATTTGGAGTATAGGCACCATATTTGCGGAATTAGCAACGAAGAAACCACTTTTCCATGGGGATTCAGAAATCGATCAACTCTTCAGAATTTTCAGGTATTTTTGCTTTATACTTAAGCTGTTAAGAACTTTAAAGGCAACGTGAATATAACAAGATTTATATTTATACTTTAGTAATTTTTTGTTTTGCTATGGCTTTTAGAGCTTTGGGTACCCCTAACAATGAAGTGTGGCCAGAAGTGGAGTCTTTACAGGACTATAAGAATACATTTCCCAAGTGGAAACCTGGAAGCCTAGCATCCCATGTCAAAAACTTGGATGAAAATGGCTTGGATCTGCTCTCGGTAAGCAGTGCCCTCCCTCTATACTGACCAACATTATTGATGATTCTGAATGGACTCAACCTTTGACCTGGGAAATAGGAAGAAAACCATTTACTGAGTTAGGCACACAACTTTTATATCTGTTATGTTTATTGTATTATTAGCTCCATTTTAGAACCTGAAAAACCCTAATGGTTTTGTGGCTTTGAGAGGAATTTAGTATTAGTTCTGTTCTTTTTTTTTTTCCCCTTCTCTTTTTTTTTCTTTTTTAAATCTGATAGACAGCTACAGATATCCTAGAAGGAGAGGCCAGGGTTAATAAACCTTTGTTTTTTAAGTTGCCTTTCTAGTTTTTTTGTCTCGGTATTTACCGCTTTTTAGTTTATCTTAGTCATAGGTGTTTTTCTTATTGTTTGATATTTTCAGTTATTAAAGCTTTTTACTGTGTGCAGTCCCATTTCTTACTTTGTGCCTTGTTCCCACATCAGAAATGTTAGAAGGACTGATATAGTTCTTGGAAGTCTTTCTCTTCTGTTACCATATTTTGCTGTGTATAATGTGCACTTTTTTGCCCAAATTTGTAAGGGGAAAATACGGAGGTGCATTATACATGGGTAGCACTAATTCCGTATCTATATAAATGTTTTTCTTTTTTATGCTTATGAGTTAAAAGTAACTCTAGAAATTAATAACGATACCTGTATGTAAAATAATACCCTGGAATAGGATAATTGGTTTTGTTGAACTTACGACAAACTTGCAACGACGAAGAGTTCTTAGCCTTCTACGATGCGTAAATATCATAAATATTGTTACTGGTACATAAAATTTCTTGTACCATAATATGTTAAAAAATAAATGCTAAAATTCCTTTATAATATAAAAAACAAGTACCTAAATGTAAACAAATAAAAATTTGAATTACAAAATTAAAGTGAAAGATTTTTTTCCCTGAAACTTTGGGCCAAAAATGTGGGTGTGCATTATACTCGGAAACGCATTATACACAGCAAAAATACGGTATATTGCCATTCCCAACTATAGTTGTTTTCTTTAGAAACAACACAAAAACACTTAGGATAAAAAAATAAGTTGTCCTAAGCCTGCTTCAGGAAGTTTGTTTTAGAATGGTATTTAAATATTGAGCTTTTAGAAGGAACTCATTTTTATAAATGTCGGGGTACTTGATTCCAGAAAAAAATAAGATATTGGCAGGTTATGAAATAGAAATAGATAATTGCATTATCACTATATGTATCTTCTAATTGGTTTTGGGGCATCTTTCACACTTCATAAGTCATTGTGCCACCAAATTCAGCTCAGATTTCCCAGTTGTTTACAGTCCAAAGTTCTTTACCTGCTATTCAATTTTTATATATCAGTATTGTTGATTTGACATAAAAGGCCTTCCACATTCTGGGCCCAATCTATTTTTGGTAATTTTTTTTTTTATTTGGGGAACAGTGTGTTTTCCAGGACCCATCAGCTCCAAGTCAAGTAGTTGTTTCAATTTAGTTGTGGAGGGCGCTGCTCAATGGCCCATGGGGGGATTGAACCGGCAACCTTGGTGTTATGAGCACTGCGCTCTAACCCACTGAGCTAACCAGCCTCCCCTAGTTCTGTAATTTTTTTTTTTTTTTTAGCTGAGCCATCCCGACACCTGTTGGCAGCTCAGCTCGGGCCGGGAATCGAACCAGCAACCCTGTTGCTCAGAGCTCGCACTCTTGAGCGAGCTCTTAACCAACTGAGTCACTCAGCTGGCCCCTGTAATTCTTGAATACAAAGAATTTCATTTCAGTTAACAAGAATCAAATACTATAAATCAGGGTTCCTTAATCTAGCCACTATTGACATCTTGGACAGGGTCGCTTTTTGTTGCTCGAGGCTTGTTACAAGATCCTAGTCCTCTGCCCTGTAGGTGCTAGTAGCATGTTTCACCCAGTTATTAGAACCTAAAATGTCTCCAGACATTGCCAAATGTCCACTTAGGGGCAAAGTCTCACCTAGTTGAAAACTGTTGTTGTAAATCAGACTTGGTTTCAAATTTCAGCCTTAGCACTCCTTTGCGCTATGAACTTGGGCAAATTACTTCACCTCTTTGAGCTTAAGTAATGTTTTAAATTATAAAATGAACTAATACCTACCTTTTGTTGTGAGGATTAAGTAACATGATATGTGCTAGATACATAATAAGAGCTCAAATGGTAATTAGTAACAGTATCTCTTGTCTGCTTGTTGATTTGATTGTCTTTAAGATTAATTCTTTAAGATAACATTTAAGATCAACATAAAACTATTCATCTTTTTCTGGTAATGTGTAAATTAATTTTAATAGTAGATTGTCTTAACTATGATTCGTTTAGTGACTCATTTTAACTGTTTATAACATTGTGCTCTGGTTTTGCTTTTGGAACTCGCTGGAAGCTACATCAGAAACCGTTATAGGTTATCAAGATATGATTTAAGGAATAATTTATCCTAGAGTTATAGGATGAGTCATTTATGTGGTTTGGTATTAGACTAATGAAAATGTTCATTTAGTAGATTTTCAGTAATATTAGCTTATGGTTTATTAGCAGAGAAGTTCAGGCTTTACAGAGTTTTTCTAAATGGCTCATTTTTAAAATAAATAAAACTCTTTTTTTCTTTTTATCTTTTCCTCCAGAAAATGTTAGTCTATGATCCTGCCAAACGAATTTCTGGCAAAATGGCACTGAATCATCCATATTTTAATGATTTGGACAATCAGATTAAGAAGATGTAGCTTTCTGACAAAGAGTTTCCATGTGTTGTATCAAGAACATAGTTATATTTTTACTGTCAACTCTATTTTTGTCTTGTGTATCTTTCTTTTCTTTGTTGTAAAACTTAAGCTGCACTTCATCTAATTTTGAAAGTTGTAACTTAAAAATGTAAATATTGTTCTATATGAATTTAAATATAATTCTGTATTATATATGTGTGTAGATCCCACTGTAACAACTATTTGTTACTATAATAAAACTATAAATCTAATATTGATGTCAGGAATGGGGAAAATTTTGAGTTAGCTTAAATTATCTCAAACTTTACAGCAGTCTGGTTTTCTTCCTGTAGTTGGAACTACTAAAATGGATGAAAGTGTACTAAGTTCAAAGTTGATAATGCTTTGAAGTATTTGTATGTTCTGAATGTTTAAATTTTCTTGTCAGTGTCTTGCCATGTGGTAACTATAGAACCTGCCTAAAGATAAATGTTTTCCTACTGGTATTTCAATTTGTGACCTAAATGTTTAAGCATTCAGAATGAGAAAACTATCCAAAATGAGAAATAATGTTAAATTTATAGAGATTTTCAGTAACTTAAAAAACTAGCATTAGAGCATGCCAAAGTTTGCTAAGTTTTACAGTCAAAGATCAAGGGCTGTCCACAGCAGGGAAGAACAGTTTCGAGAATTTATGACCCTCCTATTTTTAGGTAGGTTATCAAAGCTGTTTGTCTAGTTGAATTCTTATGCCTTGGTCAGAAGTAATAACTACACAGAGGAGTT
Organism: Hipposideros armiger; assembly: GCF_001890085.2. Lineage (NCBI taxonomy): Eukaryota > Metazoa > Chordata > Mammalia > Chiroptera > Hipposideridae > Hipposideros > Hipposideros armiger. The sequence goes on along the minus strand of NW_017731389.1, from coordinate 3,459,502 downwards.
ACTTATCATAGCTTTCAATTGTAACTTTAAAACTTTATTTGCAAATTTTGACATAGTGTTTATTAGCAGCCTTAGAAGGTTCCAATGTATAAGTATTTAGCTAAAATCACTATAACTTTGGGAATTAAATTGTTTAATAATGCTGCTCATTGTGATTCTTACTTAAATTTCTTGTTATAGCCAACAGAAATGTCTGTAAAAATAGTTTTATCATTTTTAGTGTGCATCTATCCCGTGACCAGATAGCCTGTATTTTCCCTCCTGGTTACCCACGGCTAGAACAGGAATTCCTGAGTTATTGATCCTGACATCCAGTTGATTGATTATGTAAAGGGTGATCTACCTCATCTATGTTGCCTTGGAATTTTCCCACTCTGTAGGACTAAGTGTGGATCACTTTCTTTGGCAGTGGGACTTGTAAGATGAGAGGTTGGTGGCCTTGTTCTAGGTCCTTTGATGGAAGCCTGCAGTAAGAGAATGCAGAGCCTAGAAATGGAACTCATTTGGGGTCATATTGTGGAGTTATTAAGAATTGATGGTAGGAATTTGGTAAATGAAAAGTCACACAAAATATTTAATTGAGATGGTGAAATGGCGTATCTATGGACATGTTTTCTTAACCTATGAAGTGAAGTAGAAAATGATGCTTTTCAAATTATGGATTGCAAACTTTTAGTGCTTCAGGACCAGCATTAGTCAAAACAACCCTCACCCTGTCCCCCGCCCCATGTGGAAAAGAAACTTTTATTAGCTTATATTTTATAATTATTTCTGGTACTTTTGTTTCAGTAATATATACACAGGTGTGTGAATGTTTGAGGTCTTGTGGATTTGGTACACGCAGCATGGAACCTCACTACTATTGCTCCATGGAATCTAATTGTTTGAAAAGTCGGTAATTCATCATTTTAGAACCTACTTGGTGGACCAGGGCAGTGAGATGGTAGAACACCATCATTGCTATAATGAGTGACCTACTTTTCCTGCTCCATGTATTTGTGTAGTCCCATGTAAAGTGTTTATGTCAGCTTCAATGACTGTAGGAAAAGCTACTAAACTGGATCATCTCATGCATAGTTTTTAATTGGCTTGTGCTATGGTGCTTCTGATTAATTTCAAAATGGAGCTTGTCTCTGGGCCATTAGTTCTTAAATCCCGTACACTAGGGACACCTGGGACTAGTTGGTTCTACACTGAACAATTCTGAAATTGAAAGTTGGCAAATGTATTCCAGGAATTATTGTTTCAGAAGTTCCCCAAGCCATTTCTGATGCAGCTAGTTATCACCATTTGGTGGTGAGTTGAACAACTTTGGACCTATATCTAGTTTTAGTGGTCTTAAAACTTCACAACATCATGCAGTATATTCAATTGTTCTATTTCTGTTTCAGGCTATACTCTAGAGGGGAGAGGGCTGTATATTTATCTCATCACTAATCTAAGATTTTCATGCACCTGAGCATACACTGACAATTGCTCTATCTTAAGACTGTCCCTAGTCTCTAGAGGAGGGTCTTTAAATATTTTGTTTTTTAAGTTTAAATGTATAAGCAGTAATGATGCAGAGAAATTACAAGTGCTTGAGGAGCCTTGAAAGCTCTTGGATGAAACAAACTTTTGCATTAGTTCTGTTATCAAACTGGTTCATAATAGGCCAACTTCAGTCTTATCCCTGTTAAAATAGTTGTCATATTCACACTGGGGTCAGTGAGGTTCCATTTTGCATTGACAGAGCAAACAATGATGCTTGTGGGATGAAGAGTAATGGGCGTTTAAATAGGTTTGTGACAAATGGACAGTATTAAATGACTAGAGGGAAAATGAAGGAAGGAGGAATAAAGCTTTCCTGTAGAGGGAGAATGCTTTCTGACTTCAAATTGCATTTAGGGAAAGGCACAGGTGGAGTAGTAATGGTATTGACAAGGATTGTAACAGCCCTTTTGGAGAAGGGGGTGAAGTTTAATGACGTATTTGGAAACAAGAATAGACATTTTCAGTCCCATGCTGTAGTGTAAATACCAAGTTTCTAAGACACCTGACAAGCTTCAGAAGAAATGAGAGTGATAGACTTCGTTGTTGAGAAAAGATAGAAGACTGTCCTGTACAGTCTAGAGCAGCATTCCCAAACCACAGAGTGCTGAAGGCCTGTGGTTTTCAGACTTGCATTAGGATCTGGAGAGCTTAAAACGTTTCTGGTCCATTTCTAGAACCTGGTTCAGTAGGTCCTGTGTGATCATGAATATGCTGTAAGTTCCCAGGTGGTGATGCTGATGGTCCAGGGGCCATACTGTGAGAGTCACGACATAGGTAGTTGGCAGAATTGTGGATAACTGAACAGGAGCTCCGTCAATTTGGGTGTAGAGGAAGCAGAGGTGCAGAAGGAGAAATGGACCTAAAGTCAGGCGTACATTTAGAGGTTGAACTAGAATTTGAACCTAAATCTTACATTGTCGTTGAGAAACATGAATGGTAGAATGTAAAGATTCCAGGTTTTAGAGCTGGAGAGATGAGGGCTTGGTTCCCAGTTCTGCCATTTCGGCCTGGCATCTTGAGTCTATTTCCTCAAGTGGAGATAATAAATTGGATTTATTATTTATATAAAGGGGATTATTGTGAGGGCTGGCGATAGGGTTGCCAAGCATTCTGCATATATATCAGAACGTCATCTATCAGGATGCCCTAAATGTCTTTTCAATACATCACAAAAAGTGGGCAGTTAGAGCTGTTTGTCTGCCATGGTGCTTAACACCTGTTAAATGGCAGCACTAGTTGAGTGTAGGCAAAGTTCCTAGTCCATGGTAATTTTCTCCTTTGAACGCTCAGCACTTTCTCATCTCCTAGAGCCCTTTTACTTTCTCCCTTACTCAATTGTAAGTCCAGAGAGGGCAGGGGTCATGTTTTGTCCTGTAATCTCACAGCCTTGTCTAATACCTCGAGCATTAGACACAGTTCCAGTCCTTTAAAGTTGCTCAAAGGTAGTAGCACCTCACCTACAATAATAAGTGAACTGTGTGAGCAGCCACTATACTTGACATAGATTTTACAGATGATGAAACTAAGATTCATAGAGCTTGAATTACTTGCCAAGGGGCACCAGGCTCAGAGCTGTCACAACCAACAGCACAGGCCTACAGAACTCTTATTAGCACCGAAGCTCCTGACTGATAATCAGAAACCTCTGCCTCAAGGTTGAGAAGACCAGTCTAGTCCATTTTCCTGTCCTATTTTAGGTAGCAATAGCCCCCTTTATTTGGGAAATTCCACTTAACTGCGTGTGGTCCTATGGGGTTCTCAATTCTGGCTCTCCAGCCCTTGTTCATAAGGATGGTTCAGATTGGAACAGTCAGAAACATAACCCAGCAGCAGTAATTGGTCCAAGGAGTGAGCAAAAGACCTAAATGACCCTATCAGGGTCCTTTTCTCTATAGAAACCTTGAGAGAAGTCCTCTTTCTGCTGATATTGCCAAACTGGGATGACATAGCTGGAAGCCTGTGGCATCTCTCCCACTCTGGAGCTAGCAAAGTGGAGAAAGTGATGAATAGATGCCTGGGAGCATTATGTTGCTGGTTCTGGTCCTGAGGACGAAGTTCCTGCGGTACTGCCTTCCAATTTGTTAGCTACCTGGTATACTTCATAGGAGTTGTGTGTTTTTTATTAATCTAGTTTGAGTTAGGGTTCTGTCATTTAAACCTCAGAGAGTTCTGACTAATATGGCTGTCAATCTCAAGATAATTAGATAATTTTAAAGGAACCCGCAATTTAAGTAACCCTGTAGTTATAAACCCTTACATAATTAAATATCTTCCTCTTTAACAGCTCTTTATTGCTCATAATCATTGTTTTCACTGCCGCTCCTAGTATTGCTTGTGTAAAATGGTACTGGTACAAATGTATCCCTATTGACCTTTCAAAGAACCTACAAACTTATGAGGAATGTTGACATGGGTGCCTACTGGTTACCAGTCAGGAGTACAGACCTGTAGAACACACTTTTCTACAGGTAGTCATTCTTTCCCTTGAGATAGGATTTGAAAACCATGCTATCCTTCTCTGTTAAGGAAATAATGCGATAACAAAAACAAGATATTTGGAGAATTTATTTGCTAATGAATATTAGTATTTATATTTGTAAAGAGCTTCATTATAATTAAGTAGCATATGCTATTTCAATAGAAGCTTCCTATGCCATAAAAATGCTCTTAATTATATAAAACAACAAGAATAATTATACCGAATAGCCAAGAAGTTCTTCAGATAAGCTCTGATGCTTGAGCTTTATCAATGTAAATTAGGAGTTCACCCAAAGGATTTATGCAGCAGCGGAATATTCTATTAAGAACAGTATTTACAAAGGCACAGAGGGATAGAAGGACACAGTACATTCCAGTAAGAAAGCTATTGGGTTGTCGGAAAAGACATGACATTTTTTTCTATGTTTTCTGTTGCAAAAATGCATCATGACTTCCAACAACCCAATATTTGTTCCAATTAGAACGTAGAGCATGTGTGGATGAGCAGTGGAGGACGGGATGGCACTCCTGAATGCCATGCTGAGGAGCTGGCGCTTTTTCCTGCAGGTGATGGAGAGACAAGGCAGGCTTCAATGCAGGACAAGGACATCATCAGACTAAGATCTATAGGGTAAAAGGATAGTTCCAGGCAACAAAGATTAGGAACCCAAAAGGCAAGAGAATGTTTCCGGTGGTCTCAGAGCCGGGAAAGCCAGCCTCTAGAGTATTTTTAATGTGTGTCTGACAGTACTCAATTGTACATATGTTTTCATAAAATTAAGAATAAAGCGCTACCAAAAGAAAAAAAAATAACACCATAACATGTTCCTTACAAATACAGAGAGAAAAGATACGTTTCCCAGCTGAGCATAGCCATTGGTCTCAATGGTTCTGGTATCATGACAAACGTATTTATTTATGTACAAGAAAATATAAATGTATTCTTCATGAAGTGTGTTCACTGTCTCTAGGGTCTAAATGGGACACAGCATTTGCTCCATCTTAAATCTTGCTAGAATTTAAACATGCAGTAGTTTTAGAATTGCTTTTTGGCTTGTTTGAAATACTTCTCATGCACAAGCATTCATGGAAAGGCTCAGAATGTAAAAAGATTACCATTTTTCAGGTGAGCACAAAACAGCTTTGACCAGTCAACATAAATCTGAAGCCCCATGAACTGGATGACAAATGCAGTGTTAGGTATGTGTTGGGAGCTCTTAATTGTCTGTGCTAACAGCAGGTCATTGCAGCTTGGGTAACCCCAAAGAGCAAACATCTTACCTCCCACTCCCCACATTTCAGCATTCACTATGTGACCCACCACTTTTGGCAATAAATCTTATTTCCTAGTGACATAAAATCTTACAATTGAATGGGGTCTTAGACATCATGCAGTTCAATCATCATTTTCCCCAATAGCCTGTGAATTTCACCAGCAGAGTGAGAAATAGAACCTAGGTTTTCTGACATCTAAAGAGATTTCTACTCTGTTTCAGATGGACTTGATAATGAAGTTGGGACCAATAATTGACTCAAGAAAGACATTGTGTATTTTACGGATAAAATATTCAGACGGGAGAGAACCCAAGTAGTTGGTGGAAAGAAAATAGAAATCAGATCAGAGAAAGCTGCATAGATTTGCAGTTGCTAGAAATTAAAAAGTGAAATAACCAAGAAAGCAAGTAGCACATACAAGCCAAGTTCACTGTAAGGAATAGATATTGAGTGGATTTCCAAGAGTCATACGGTTTTCAGTCTCTACTTCCGTTTGGAGGGTAATCTGGGATTTAACGCAGATGATACAGGTATTTTTAAATAGCCACATGCTAAAAACAAAAAAACCCAAAAACCCGAAGAACAAAGTAACTGCTATTTAATTATGTATCAGATAAACATTGTGATAGTTAATATATATTCATAAGGTCTCTGATACTGGAATAGCTAACGTATGTATAAAGAAAAAAAGGCAGAGCTTAATCCATGTTTTCTCAAGAGAAATATCTCCTGTGTTACCATGTTTGGAATATTTCCTGGCATGGCCAAAAAGCAAGGAATAAATAAACAGTAATTCAATGTGCCTAATGGCAAAAAATAAAAGAATTATTCACAAACAGAAAACTGGACTTTTGAGCAGATGTTTATTTAAATACAAACAGCAGCTCCTCCTTTTCCTGTTATCTTCAATTATGTGATGCAACATTTTTACCAGAAGGAGAGCTTTTTAAAAGCAGCCTTCCAGGGAGAGAATAAACACTACTATATTTGGCCAGCAGCTGCTTGTGGAGAATGAGATGTCAGCAAAGCTGAGTGTTGTTTAAAGGAAACTAATTATCCAGCTACCTTTGACTTGGATCAGAGTAAATAAGGCACTTCCCTATTTGCAATGAAATGTTTTGTCTAGGACTTAAATATTAGGTATTAGTCAGAGATTTCACTTCCTCTGTCATTTGCCATGTGGAGCAAATGGATTTAAAGAAGTATTCCTTGCGTTTGATTTTGCTGCCAAAACCACATTAGGTCATCCCTTGCTGCACCAAGCTATGGCTTCTCTGCTTATTCACCAGCCTCTATTTATCGTGTTCAGTTTAAAGCAGTGTATTGACGGACACATGAAAACCCAGAGAACCTAGTGACATAGAACCTAGGTTGCATTTGGGTGACTTTATGCAAATGTCAAACAGTCGGAAGTTTATGAGTAATGAATGTCTCATGCAGAATTTGAAATAATGCAGACACTCCCAATTTTTGAAAATGGATTTTAAGGTTACCAAGCCGCGTGAACTGTAGAACTGGTTTATGCTGTTGCCCCATGGCGATTTGCTGGTAAGACAGGAGTAGCTGCAGCCCTGTGTCAGGCTGGGGCTTCCCTGAGTTAGAGCTGCAGGTGTCTGTGGTGACGACTCTGTACTTATTTTAACATTTTCTGTTTTATAATTTGAAATATGTTTACACTCTGAAGCAATCTCGACACTCATTACATGGAGGTAACAATGCTAGTGCTGAAAAATCGGCCAGAAAATGAGGCATTTTAGAGTCAACTTTGGATGGTCTCTCATGTCACCAAGGAGGCCAAACAACTCCCACCGTACATTTTAGACTGAGTGTTCCATGAAGTGTTAGTGATAATCTTGAGAAAATAAAAAGTACCAGTAAAGGAAATCTATGCAATAGTTCTAGATTTTGAGGAAGCATCTGCCTACTTTATGCTGATTTCTGTGCAAAAAAACAGCACTGAGTTGTGCAAGTTCCTTAAGAATATATCCTCTATAAAAATCCAGTATATGATTTTCATAGAAACACTTTTTAGAAAATAATTCTGAGACGACACAGTTTGATGATTATGTACTGCACATGCATTATGAGCCAGATCCTGTGCTAGGATGTAAGGACGCAGTTCAGCTAAACAGACTCTGTGCCTTCATGGACTTCACGTTGTAGGGGAGACAGGTTACAAGCAAATACATAAGCGTAATGGGATGTTAGAATGGGACTCTTCCCACATGTTCTCACTAAGGCCAATCAGATAGTTGTAGCTACCAGAATTCCATATCTGATAAGCAGACTTACAAGGAAATGACTAAGAACCTGTTTCACAACTTTTAGGCCCGGGATGAGGAGCTACACAATTTCAGACAGCAGCAGCCGAACATTAAAACCAAGCACAAGGGCCCTACAAAGTGGGGGGTCCTGTGTGACTGCACGGGCCACATGCCATGGGTGGCCTTAGGTCCTTTAGCCAAAGAAAGAAAAGTAGAAAGGCTTAGAGCAGAGATTTTGGGGGTGGTCTTTGCAGAGCTGTGCCATGCTTCGAGAAAGCTCCCATCTTGCCCAGGTCTAAGGGCAAGTGGTTCAAAGGGGGCCCTTGAAGAGCTCTGAAGACGTTCGTGCCATTGTGAGACACAGCACCGGTGCCTGCTTGAGGCCTGAAGAAACTAAAGCCAACGGTGACCAGGAGCCTAACTCCTACCCACCAGAACTACAAGACAGACGCCACTGCGATGGGGCCCACGTGTGTATCCAGAGCTTGTGGGACCTGAGCTGATTGTTTGCCTAACTGGATGAGCTCCCAGAGGGAGAGGAGGCCTCGAGGGCGGTCTCGGGTCAGTCTGCACTTGCCAAATGGCATTAAGCCTGCCTCCACAACTAGGATGACGGAGCCTCTTCCAGCCTGTGAGACTAGCCAGGGCCGTATCACACATTCGCCAATCTCCTGTGTAACATTCAAATTTAATATACTATGAAATATTTTTTATATGAACTATAACTAGCAATATCCACTGCCCCCATGCATCCATAACCCAGTGTCTTTATTATATTTGAAACCCTCAATGTATCTCTCCCTAATCACATCTTTCTCCCCCCAAAAGATTTATTTCATTATACCTTTAAATTTTATATTTTTACATGTCTATCATTTCTCTCTCTGTGTTTATCTGTCTGTCTTCCTCATCATCGTATTGCATGCTTTTATGCTTTCTATAAAGGATATGAAAGATCCTGGAATTTATTCAGTTTGGCTTTGTGAGATTCATTCATGTTGATAAATGTAGCTATAGTTCATTTACCTTCGCTGCTGTAGAGTATTCCATTGCCTGACTCGACTGCAATTTATTAATCTCTTCTATTCATAGACACTAGTTTCTCATGTCTAGCTTTTATGAACAATGCTGCTATACGTTTTATTCTATTTGTTTCTATTTGCTCCTGCGCAAGGGTTTTTGTTTTGTTTTGTTTGGCAGATCCATTCCTTGTCTTTCCCCTGCTCTGCTCTGTATCTCAGAGACCGGCCCACATAGGTTGCGTTTCCTAGACTCCTTGCTTCTGGACTTCGCTACTGGGAGGCGCTGGCAGCAGAGTGGGGGCAGAGGGGAGAGAGAAGTCAGAGCGCTTATCCCTCCAGCTCAGGTGGAGTCCCTGCTGCACCTCGAGCTTGCATTGCTCAGGTCTCCCTTGGTTCTGATTCTCCCCAGAGACTCCAACTCACTCCTGGTCCCCTGTAGCCCCACTGGTTTTCTTTTTCTTTTGTCTCTGTAGGTGGGTGGTAGTGGGCTCTGAAGTGTCTAGTCTTTGGTTGCCTCACTGTGGACTGCGTCACTTAGCTCTTTCCATCCCCAGGCAACCAATTTCTTAGATTAAATTCCTTATATTTTAACACTCGGAATGGTTTTTGTTTTCCTGTTACATCCTGATAGATGGGTTGTGCAAAATCAACTCCAAATTATTCTCCAACGTGGGCATACCAATTTATACTTCCACGAACAGTATATGAGCGTTCCCACGTTAAGTATTGTCAGGCTTTTTAAGTTTTGCTAATCTTACTGGTCTGGAAGCAATGTTCCCCTGAAGTTTTAGTTTCCTTCCCTTGAACTGAGGGTCTTTCTATATATTACTGACAATTCAGGTTTTCCTTCTGATGAATCACTTGTTTGCCTATTTTTTGATTGTTTGATTCTTATTGATTTATAGGAGTGCTTACGTTCTACATGCAAACCTTGTTGGTTATATGTGTGGCAAATATCTTCATTCTTTGTCTTGCCATTTTTTCAGTGATGTCTTTTCATAGACAAGTTTCTAATTTTAATGTGGTTCTCACATAGTTTATTTTCCTGAGCTGCATGGAACAGCGTTGGATTCACCAGCCGAGCTAAGTTGTGTGACCAGACTGCCAGCATTGACAAACTCGGGCAGCCGAGACCCCCTCCACAGGACATGTGCAGAGAAGGGGCTTCGCAGCTGGCTAGTCAATGAACCATCCGCCAGCATTTCCCATTAGAACAGAAGGATGAACTCGAAAGAGGAAATATGAGGGGAGCAGGGAGGGTGCATGGCTTCTTTGGGGGCACCTCCCAGGTTTTTCTAGCCCAACAATACCTCAGACTCAGCAGAACACAAACCTCTAGTGGGAACATGTTTCTTTCAGTTAAACTGAGCCTAGCTTGCAAAGTTTATTGGACAGGGCAAGTCCCGGAAATGTAAGCAGGCCTGTTCAGTGTGGCCAACTGGCAACCAAGAGCCCCTCTGGGTTGGAGCAGAGAACACACAGGCCATGTGCCGCTGGATCCTCACTCTGCCCCAAGAAGCAGATCAATCCAAGCACGACTCTTCAGCAGGCCGAGGAAAATGAGCTCAGGACCAGCCTGGTGCTCCCTGGCTGCAGGGGCCTGCACATAATTCATCTCCACTGGCCACGGCAGCCTCGAGCACAAATCTGTTGTGACAACTGACTCCCCAGAACGGAGGTCAGGAGCTCTCGTACTGCTTGTATTTTAGAATAGTTAGTACTTGCATGTAATATTTAAAAATTCAGACAGTATAACAAACAGTACACAAGTCTTGCTTCTTTCTTGTCTTCATCATCTGGCTTCCTACCTCTCACTCCCCTCTAACATTTTCTTCATCCAATTCAAGCAAATACGAGGATGTGTTGTTATACCTCCCTATTTTTACACCAAAATAGCATATTACACAGATTTTTTTTATTAAATTATTTTTTATTATGAAATACACATTTTTTAGAATTAGTTTCAGCTGTACAACACAGTGCAATAGTTATGCTTTTTACCCCTCGAAGTGACAACCCCCCTCCCCCAATCCGCCGCCCCATTTCCCCCCAATATCATACATATCTATTACAAATCCCTTGACTCCACTCCTACACTATACTCCACGCCCCATGATTTTATATATCTATATATATATATATATATATATATTCACTTATAGTTGACATACAATATTATACAACATCAGCTTCAGGTGTACAGTGCAGTGATCAAGCCTCTTCCCCATCCATGATGCAAGACATGTGACCACCTGATACCCTACAAAATATTCACAACATTACACAGATTTTATTTTTTTTTAAACAACAGGTCTTGGAAGTATTTGATCAAGAAATTTAAAATTAGGCTTTAATTTAATTAGATATTTCCTATGCATTGACTGTCATTTTGATAATTTCCCCTTTATCTCCTATCGCAATTTAAAATTTTTTAACAAAAATCTGTGGTCAGCTACCAGTCCAAGACATAAGATGGGTATAAACAGGGTGATTTTTTTCTTTTTTAATATTTAAGAATCAAAAGAAGGTCTTATGATGTGTTTATTGAAGAAAATTTGGAGACTAGAGAAAAACACAAAGAAGAAAATAAAATTTAAAAGTAATGCTATGAACCAGAAATGTTCCAGTAATCACCATTATAGTGTATAGGATCCAATATTTTATAATAAATATAATACATGTCCCAATAAAACAAATACAATTAACATATATTTTAAACTGTAAAGTGGAAAAGCATTAATCAATACTTGTTTATTAACCATAAAATCACAAATGTTCAAAATCCTAACTCATTGGTAACAACAATGTGATGTGTTGATGTTTGTGTTAACTTGCTCTCTCCCTATATATTTATTTTTTTCTCTATATATTCCTGCTGTATATATTATTTTTTAAAGGATTCTTAAATAGAGGCACATATTGATTCTGTGCCTAGTGTAAAGAATTACATCACCTCTCTATTCAATTCAATGCATTTCAACAAGTATGTATTCTCTACTTTAATTGTAATAGTATTTCCCTACATTCATGTACAGCACCACTGTTTACAAAAGTTTTGCTTTTTTTCCTGCACATCCCATTGAGGGAGGCAGCACTATTCTCATGGGCTGGATGAAGACACTAAGGATCACAGAGGTTAAGTACCTTGTCCAAGGCCATCTGGCTAGTTTGGTAGAAGAGTTGTAGGTTGGGACTCCAAGTCCGATTCTCATTCCACCAGACCATGGTGTGGACAGAAGAAAGAAACACCTTGCATCCTCAGATATCTTGAGGTGTACAAGGTAGTCGATGAACCAAGTCGCAAAACCATTAGACTCCAGATAAGAAAACAGCCTAACGGAGATGAAAATGACCCCCCTCATCAGACCCTATGCACGCTCTGTTTAGTCAGTTCCCACCACTTCTCCCTGGTGCCTTACTCGGTCTTCTTCATGCATCTGTGGTACCAGCCTGGACCTTGAAGTTCTTGGAGGGAGTGCTCCTGATGAGAAGTTAGGAAGAACTTTAGCTGAGTTGTGATCCTGGGAGTTCTAGATTGTAGGCAAGGTGGACAATGTGCACTCCTCTAGCAATGGAAATTTTTTACGTACAAGTGAGAATTACACCTTAATTGTGTTTTTCCTGTGGCTTAAAAATACTTTTCAGGGCCAGCCGAGTGGTTCAGTTGGTTAGGAGCATGAGCTCTGAACAACACGGTCACCAGTTCGATTCCCACATGAGATGGTGGGCTATGCCCACCTGCAACTAAGATTGAACATGGCACCTTGAACTGAGTGGCCACAAGCTTCCCACGGGTGGCCCGATGGCGACTGGACTTGGAGTTGAGCTAGCTGCGCCCTCCACAACTAAGATTGAAGGACAACAACTTGGCTGTTCCCCTTTCCCAATTCCCCAATAAAATCTTAAAAAACAAACAAACAAAAAACAACCTTTTCACTTATTTATTCAATTGTTGGTTTACTCATTCGAGTTTGAATTCAGTATGCATCCCTGAGAACCCAGGATGCCTTCAGGGTCCTAGAGCACCCTGCTCGCCCTAGAGGAGGACACGATCAATAAAACATGATTTATTTAAAGAGCTCTATTTTCATATGATAATCCTGGTTACTCAAGCAACAGACTTAGAATCCAGCATTATAAGATAACACGCAATCCATACTTTCAACCTAGACACAACTGAGGGAACAGCTCTGTAAAGGTGTCGCTTAGCTAAAACAGGCCAAGAGTTTTTCATTTCATTTTGATACCACAATCACTCTTTTTTTAAAAAAAGAAATATTAAAATTTTTTTTTAATTACAGTTGACATACAATAATATATTAGAGGTGTACAATATAGTGATTAGACATTTATATAACTTATGAGGTGATCACCCCGATAAATCTAGTACCCATCTGACACCATGCATTGTTATTACAGTATTACCGACTATATTCCCTATGCTGTACTTCACATCCCCGTGACAGTTTGTAACTACCAATTTGTAGTTCTTAGTCCCTTCACCGTTTTCACCCATCCCCCTCCCTCCCAACTGGAAACTATCAAAATGTTCTATCTATGAATTTGTTTATGTTTTGTTTGTTTATTTTGTTTTTTAGATTCCACATATAAGTGAAAGCAGATGGAATTTGTCTTTCTCTGTCTGACTTCACTCAGCATAATACCCTCTAGATGCATTCATGTTGCAGATGGCAAGATTTCATTTTTTATAGCTGAGTAATATTCCATTGTATAAATGTACCACTTAAAAAAAACCACAATGTTACCTTTAATGAACCCTTTTTAAAAAATTTATTGGGGTGACATTAGAAACTTATATAAGTTTCAAGTATACAATTCTATAATACATCATCTATATATTGCATGTGTATTCACCACCCAGTCAATTCTCCTTTCATCACCATATATTTGACCCCCTTTACCCTCTTCTACCACTCCCTCCCCTCTTACCTCTGATAACCACTAAACTGTTGTCTGTGCCTCTGAGTTTTTGTTTGTTTTTCTTGATTTTTTGTTGCTTTCAGTTTTATATTCCACATATGAGTGAAATAATGTGGTTCTCGACTTTTTCTGTCTGACTTATTTTGCTTAGCATGATAATCTCAAGATCTGTCCATGTTGTCGCAAATGGCAATATTTCATCTTTTCTTATGCTGAGTAATATTCCATTGTACATGTTTATGTACACGTATATACCACATTTTCTTTATCCATCCACCTACTGATTGACACTTAAGTTGCTTCCATATCTTGGCTACTGTAAATAATGCTGCAATGAACATATAGATACATATGTCTTTCAAATTAGTGTTTCTGGTTTCTTTGATAAATACCCAGAAGTGGAATTGCTGGGTCCTTCCTTGTCTCTTGTTGTAGCCTTTGTTTTAGATTCTGTTTTGTCTGATAAGTATTGCTACCCTAGCTTTTGTTTGTTTGTTTTCATTTTCATGATATATCTTTTTCTATCCCTATACTGTCAGTCTGTGTGTGTCTTTCAATCTGAAGTGAGCCTCTTGAAGGCATCATATGTAAGGATCTTCTTTTCTTATCCATTTAGCCACCCTATCTTTTGATTGGAGCATTTACTCCATTTACATTGAAAGTAATTGTACATAGATATTTATTGTCTCTTTATTATTTATATTTTGTCCTTTTTTTTTTCTTCTTAAAGAAGTACCTCTAGCATTTGTTGTAACACTGGTTTGGTGTTGAGGAAATCCTTTATCTTTTTCTAGGAAGCTCTTTATCTCTTTTTCAATTTTAAATGATAGCCTTGCTGGGTAGAGTAATCTTGGTTGAAGATCCTTGCTTTTCATTACTTTTAATCCCTTCTGGCCTGCAAAATTTCTGTTGAGAAATCAGCTGTCAGTCTTATGGGAGCTCCTTTATAATTAATTAATTGCTTTTCTCTTGCTGCTTTTAAGATTATCTCTTTGTCTTTAATCTTTTGCATTTTAATTATGATGTGGTCCTGTTTGGGTTCATCTGTTTGGAACTCTGTGCACTTCCTGAGCTTGTATGTCTATTTCCTTCACCAGTTTAAGGAAGTTATCCATAATTTCTTCAAATAGGTTTTCAATTTTTTGCTCTCATTCTTCTCCTTCTGGTACTCCTGTGATGTGAATGTTGGTATACTTGATGTTGTCCCAGAGCCCCTTAAACTATCCTCACTGTTTCTGGATTCATTTTTCTTTTTGATTGGGTGTTTTTTGCTACCTTATCTTCCAAATCACTGACTCAATCCTCTGCCTCATCTAATCTGTTGATTCCCTCTAATGTATTCTTCATTTTAGTTATTCTGTTCTTCATTTTTGACTGGTTCTTTTTTATGTTTTCTATCTCCATTTTTATGTATCCTATCTGTTTGTTGAAGTTCTCACTGAGATCACTGAGCATCCTTATAACCAGTGTTTTGAATTCTGTACCTGGTAGATTGCTTGTCTCCATTTCATTTAGTTCTTCTTCTGGAGTTTTGTTCTGTTTTATTGGAGACATGCTTCTTTGTCTCCTCATTTTAGCTGCCTCCATCTGTTTGTTTTTATTTATTAGGTAAAGCCGCAAGGTCTCCTGGTGTTGGTAGAGTGGCTTTATGTAGTAGGTGCCCTCTGGGGCCCAGCAGTACAGTCTCCCTGGTCACCTGAGCTGGATGCTCCAGATGTGTCCTTTGTGTGGGTTCTGTGTGCCCTCCTGTTGCAGTTGAGCCTTGTTTTCTCTTGGCATGGTAGTGGGAAGGATTGACCCTCAGGCTGATTGGTTATGAGGACTGGCCATGATTATAGTGAAGGAGCTATTGTGCAGGGGCTGATCTTATGGAATAGGATTCACTTTAGTGGGGCTCTGGTCCCTGCTGAGTCTGCCCTTTGTGTGTATCATTTGTGGAGATGGTTGCTTGGTGCTCTGGTGTGGTCTGAAGCTGGCCACTGGGTGTGTTGGTTCTGGGGCCTCTTGGAAGGGCCTCTGGTGCAGGCCAAGATCAGCCACTTCCTATGCCCTGCTCAGGACCAACCAATTAGTATCAGCTTCAAAGAGATCAGCAGATGTTTGCCATTTGTTGTGGGCTTTTAGGTGCCTGGGAGTGGTTAAGCTGCAAACCGAGACTGGCTGCCACTAATGCTGAGCTTGAGGCTGCTTAGCAAGAGGTATGGGGCACACTGAGGCCAGATGCTGCTTGTTTGGGGTTTGTGAACCTTTGAGCAATTTTAGGAAAGTCTGTAGCATGACCCAAGACAAGTCGTTTGTATGGAAAAGCCACTGGAATCACCAAGGGTGGGCCCACAAGTTGGGAGGGATGGGGTCTTGGGGAATCACCAGGGTGGGGCGAACAGTGGAGATTCAGATAAGGAGCCCACCTGTGCGTGTATGCTGGGAGGGTGCAGGGCTCAATAAAGAAAAAATGCCTTCTGCCAGCACTTCTGGGAGTGCTGGGAAAAAGCTGCCCCACCAGCCCTTGCTCTGAAGCCAGACAATTCAATTCCTCCTCGTATGTTCCAGGCACCTTTCAAACTGCTGCCCCACGCTGGAGCTCAGAGCGAGTGAGTCCATCAGCAAGTAAGATCATGCACGGGCCCTTTAAGAGGA
Organism: Hipposideros armiger; assembly: GCF_001890085.2. Taxonomy (NCBI): domain Eukaryota; kingdom Metazoa; phylum Chordata; class Mammalia; order Chiroptera; family Hipposideridae; genus Hipposideros; species Hipposideros armiger. The sequence goes on along the minus strand of NW_017731389.1, from coordinate 3,443,352 downwards.
ATGCTTGGTTCTCCAGGAGCCTTCGTCTCACTCAGCTGGATTTTACAGCCAGAAGTTATGGGGATTTCTCTTCCCAGCACAGAAATTCTAGGTTGGGGAGCCTGGTGTGGGATTGGGACCACTTGCTCTCAGGGGGAATCTCACAGTCAAGATATCTTTCCTGATTTTTAACCACCACACATGGGTGTGGGACCATCCATCCGTTCTGTGTCTCTGCCCCTCCTACCAGTCTCAAAATGGCTTCTATATATCCTTAGTTATAGGACTTCTGTTTATCTAGACTTTAAGTAGTTTTTCAATGTTGATTGTTCTGTAGTTTAGTTGTAATTTTGAAGTGGTCATGGGAGGAGGTGAGCACAGCGTTTATCTACTCCACTGTCTTGACTGGAAGAACTCTACCACAGTCACTCCTGTGAAGATAAGGTCTTTGTTCTAGGTCCAGGATTGAAGGCAGTGGTGTTCAATGGGGTGTACAAGACAGCCTATACGGGGTGCAGGAAGAAAATATTTTTCTGTAACCTTATAACATTTCTTTTATTGGGAACATGTTTTATATGATGTATAATATGTTAGTGTTATATACATTAGTGCACATACATACTTTATGAATCAATACACATACGTTATGTGTTCAATAGCATTTTATTGATGAGGTAGGTAATCAAGAATTTGGGCTTCATTGTTCTAAAGCCACATCTACACTGCTTCTCCTTTCTCAAAAGTATAGAAAACTCTGTGGAAAGGCTCATTTGGGAAGCATTCCAAAGTCATTGGGTTCAGATTTGGCCTGATGGCTGAGGAGACAATTATGCAAGGTTTCTAGAGTGGTAAAGTTCAAGTAAGGTCTTACAGACTGTGCCAAATCTTCTCTCTAACACAGAGAAAGGATAGATTTCTTCTTAGCTGAATAAGCTCTTCCTTCCTGTCAGGATCCTGAGTTTTGAGAGCTTACTCTTTTCCCTCATACTTAGAGAATCTATTTTATGTTTATTTGTTGGAGCTCTTCTCCAGAGTTACTTTTCACCTATTTTCCCAAATAAGCACCATACTTTATCAACCCCCTTCACTCCTTGCACCACATTCTAGCTGGAGTTGGAGCAGCATCGTTTGGGGTCCTAAGTTTCCATCTCTGCTACTGCCAGATGTTTACGGTTGGCAATAGATGTCTAGCAGGGTCCTTCATTTGTCAACTTCAGAGCATTCTACCAATTTTGCTGAAAAGCATAAGCTCTTCAAATTAACGCAGTGTCTGTGCATTGAAAACTCATTGCCTACTTTCTTGCCCAGGAATCCTTTCTGCTGTACCATAGTGGATTTCTGGATTGAAGATTATTTTTCACTTTTATCTAAGTGTCCTGTTTTCTTCTTTCTCCATTCTGTCTCTACTTGTATGTCACTGATATCATTGAAATAATTGATAACTTCTGCAAAATATACATTGTGTTTCACTAAAACAGTTACTAGTCTATGATAATTGAAAAAGTAATTACATAAGGAATGTGGATTGTGATTATTTGAATTCCAAAAACATCATTAAAGACAGGTTCTTTTTTATCTTCTCGATGTATGATCAGTTTGATAAAAATTTCAACATTTTGTTCAACAGTTTCAGAAACCCATCTGCAGTGTAATGTGAATTTTATTTGAAGTATCCCTTTCCTCCAGTTCAAGCCTTTACTAAAGTCCTTTCATGGCGTATCTGTGTTTTGAGATGGGATTTGGAAAAATTGTTCATCTACATTAGAGATAAACCAGGTGACCCTGGCAAACATCCACACCTGGTTTCAGATAAGAATTCTGAGCTTATCAACTCCCAGGGCCTCCTGGGGGCCAAGGCAGGCTGGCAAAATAGTTTTTGGGTTGGCCATTCTGGGGGATCTTTTCTTCCAAGGCAAATGAGGGATTCCTGTCCTTGATGCTAAAGTGTAATGACATGGGAATGACAACTATAATTAGACAGGGAAGGGTAACTGCTGTAAGAGACAGAACTGATACTGTATAATGGCTCAAACACAGTAGAAATTTCTTATTCTGATGACAGGACTGGGTAATAAAAAGGATGTCAGGATGGCTCTCCTGCAGACAATCATTCGGGGACTTAGACTGGCATTGCTTTAGCATCTTCAACCCATAGTTTCCAGAATTGCCCTAGGAGGCATCTCCATTCCACCCCTTGAGAAGGCAGATAACAAAATGATGAAATGTGCATGGCCAGGTCTGGAGGTGGCACACTTCACTTCTCTTCACATTTCATTGGCTGGAACGCCATCATATGGCCACACATAACTGCAAGCAAGGTAGGGAAATGATGGCTAGTTGTGTCTTAAAGAAGAAAAAGAGAATATGGTTACTAACCTCTGTTACCACATTCTTACCATTTGGCTCATGGAAAATTTATTTCAAAGTCCACTTTCACCAACCAGCGAGAATCGTGTATTCAAAGGTAGCTCTGGGGTCCCTTTCCTAGGTGAGGTGGGTGCCCTATCATTTTATAGAGGATGACACACCTCGCCTAATAGAGTTAAATGTCACAGAGTAGATTTGGGCATTTCACAAAAGGTTTTCAGATGATCAGCAAATCTCTACTGGAGGAACAAGACAGGGTGACCTTACTGGAACCGCACACACGAGTGCAGCATATCTCCTTGCTGCAGCCCATGATCCAGTGTCCCCAAGTGTCTGAAAAGCTGACAAACACTGCCTTTCACTTAAGCAGGGGAAATCGTAGTCTTATCTTTGCAAATAAAAATAACTCTTCTGCTGCAATTGCCTATTTGTTATTTGGAAAGACAGCAGGGATTCCTCAGCAAGAAAGGCCCGGCAACCTGCCTCAAAAGGGCCAATAGATAGATGGTTTGGGCAAATGCCGGGAGCCTTTCATCTTTTGGAGAAACTAATACATAGGGCATCAGCTGAGTTTCCATTTCAGTGCAACTTAAGCCTGAGTGATAAAGGCAGCCGTGATCTGTGAACCTTATATTACATAACTCTCATGTGATTCATGGTGACTATTTATAGTTTTCCATTGTGTGGGCTCTGGACTGGGTTACAGGGATGCAGCTTTCTTCCCCAGCGTCCCAGAAGGAGATCAAAATGACTCTGCATTAATCTTGAGCTTCCCTCTAGCCTAGGTCTTTCAAAACAGCTCTTGTTTTATTGTCAGAAATAATTTTGGTTTCTACCTTACCCTAAAGTTCAATTGTTCATTCATTCATTCATTCACTCAGTACAGAGAGAATTGCAAGTTCCTTGATATGGAGAAAGAGAAATGACTTTGGTGTCGGTTCAATATAGGGTGGAATTTCAGCCTTCCTATCTTTTAGTTGTGTGATGCTGGACAAACATTGAACAACTCTGAGCCTCTGTTTCCTCCTTTTAAAAATCAAGATAATAATAATCTTCACATCTAGGATTACTGTGAGCATTTAAGTGCCTGTTTTACAATAAATCTCAGTTTTTATTGATATTATTTGGAATTCAGGAAGAAAGATTAAGCATAAAAAGGTGAACAGTTAAAGATACACGTATGGATCCTAAGCAATGCTCTCTTGCTGCGCAAACTGGGAGAAGGCCACCATATAGATGTGAGCATCTGAGACTTTGGCTCCATGTGGTGCACCTTCCTTGGGGAGAAAGAAATCATTATTTTTATCTTAAAACTAATGTAAAAATGTGGTTGACTAGAATGTCAAATCTGTATCAATTAATTAAGATAAAAATGAAACTTCATATGGTTTGAAAAGACCTGCCCCCATCCCCCAATCTGGAGGACACTATAGGGATTGCTCAGCCTCCCTGAGGGTACCCTTCACTCATCTCTGCCATTAGTGTCCCCTGGCCTTCGGTAGAGAGCAGAGCCTTGAGCATCATGAAGGTCTCACTATTCTGAGTGAATTAGAATATTCAGAGGCCACTCTTTCTGGATATTTAAGTAACCACTGTTAGCATTTTTTTCCGGTGATAGACTCTGCACACATAAGCATGTATATATTTGGTATATTCTTTTTTCTTTTTGTATTTGCAATGCAAATGGTAGCACATTCTACACATGATTTTTAGCCCTGAATTGTACCTTAATGATATACCTTTGAGATGATCTATCTCAACCCATAAAAAGCTTCATCCTTTATGTTTTATAGCTGCACAGTATTCTTGTATGTGGATGTATAATAATCTATTTAACCAATGTTCTGCTGATGTTTTTAGCCTTTTGCTATTTAAACATTGCAGCAGTAAGTGACCATGTACATAAGCCATTTTGCATATGGGAGCATGTTTTGTTCTATAAATTCCTGGAAGTAGAACAGCTGGGTCAAAGGATCTATGCATTTACAGAGGTTGTTTGAATTTCCATTTCTACCAGCAATGTAGGAGAATGTACCCTCACCAACACAGCCTCCTCTGAAAGTCTGATTTCTGCCAGCCAGGAGCAAAATGGTACTTCCAATAGTTATAAAGTGCATCTTTCTGGTGGTGAGTGACGTTGAACCTTTTTCCTATGTTAAAGACTCATTTAGGTTTTCTTTGCTAGGATGAGTTGGTTCATATTATTGGCCTATTTTTAGTTTGGGTCATTGGCTTGTACCTTGTTGATTTTAAGGAATTATTCATATATTTTGGCAAATTAGCATGGTGTCTATTGCAAATATTTTTTTTTCCTTCCAGTTCTGTGATTTGCCTTTGATTTTCTTCTGCAGAACATTGTGACATCTGTTGTGTTTTATGTGTGTCATAAATATGTGTTCTTCACTCTGAGAACATTGTGACATCATTGTTTTTTATGTGTGTCATAAATATAAAGATATTCTTCACTCTGAGATTATTAAATAATTCTCCCATGGTTTCTTGTATTACTTGTAATGGGCTGTTCTTTTTTGACATTTAGATTTTTGTACCACTTGGAATTTTTTCTGATGTGAAGTGTGAGGTGTGGGATTCAACTTTATTTATTTTTATATGGCAATCCTGTTGTCCTAAAGCCCTTAATTGAATAATCTATCTTTTTTTCCCATTGAGCTGAGATATTACTCTTTAAGCTATATTAAACTTATCACATACTAAATTTCCATATGCCTTTAGGTCTATATCTCTGAACTTTCTACTCTATTTCTTTGATCTAGTCATGTATCAGTACTAAGCATTTTAATCACTTTAATTTCTGGTTTGGAAACAAATCTGGTAATTGTTCTTTTTTGAAATTTTCTCGCCACTTTTGCTTGTTTATTATTCCATCTAAACTTTAGAATCAACTTATTTAGTTTAAAAATTCATATTTTATTGGCTCTGTATAACACAGTGATTAACGTAAAGGGGGCCGATGGCTTGATATGTGTTACAATGCAGTGGTCCTGCCCTTTGGTTAGTGTGATCCAATGGATGTCAGACTCTCAGAGTTATCACCAATCAGATATCACAGTACTCTGCCTATGGAGTTGAGTGAGTGAAAGGGAAGAGAGGCAACCAGAAGTATATACCATGCTTTTCTGGGGAGTAGAGCAGAAAACCTTTTCATGAAAACATGAGGAGCAGATGGGTAAAGTGGAATCTTAGGGGTACCTGCCAGGGATTCTTCTCAGAATACATTTCAATGGCTCTTTAAGGGAATTTGGTTTTATGATTCTGCAGTTCTGGGACACTAAAGGTGTGTGTGGATTATCTTACCTGCTGAAAGGACAGTGAGAGGTAGATGTTGTGTAAAGAGCATGAGCCCAATAGGACTGAGTTTAAATCCCAGCCCTGCCCGTGTTGTGACTGGGGCACTTAATTGCTCCAACTCTCACCTTCCACACCTTTAGAAATGCTTTGTAGAATTATTAATATTAGAATTAATATATGTCAAGATTCTAGCAAAGTATCTGGCATACATTAGGTACTGGATAAATAGATACACAAACTTGAACTACTTCACAGTTTCTCTGAAGACATTGGCGAACCTCTCCTGCAGAGAGTGGTCCCAAAGACTAGAGAAAATGACCCCATTTCCTCAGATCCACAGAGCAGGTACTCTCTGTCCTTTATGTTTCTGGCATTCTAAGCATTTCAGCCCTTCCTGAGAGACATGGCCCTTGGTCTGTGATTCACTCAGATTCACTCCATATCTCCATGCTTTGCTATGCATCTCATTTTGTAGGAATTTTTTTTTCATGTTTCCGTGTCATCCTGAGATGGAGATATTTTACATATAAACAAATAGAACCTTGATACTTAAAAAGTGCTGAATATTTTTCCCAAGTATGATTTTAATATATGCTCACTTAAGAAAAAATAGAAAATTGAGAGAAACCTAGTAAATATGAGTTATAATGCCATGAAACAGAAAATGTTCCTTCTGGGCTTATTTTTGTGTTCACACCCTCCTCCATGTGGACCTATTGATATTTACATCCATACTCATGTAGACATCTATACCCTTATACATCCTCACACTGATAAGTATATGTGATCATACCTTACATAGCATTGGGTGTCTTGCTCTTTTTTTTTTTTTTTAAAGATTTCATTGGGCAATTGGGGTAGGGAACAGACAAGGTGCCGTCTTTTTGTTCTTCAGTCTAGTTGTGGAGGACGCTGCTTCACTGGCCCATGTTGGTATTATCATTGCGCTCTTCCTGGGTGAGGCAGATCAGTCGCCAGCCCCTGGACGGCTGCTCACAGTGGCTCTTGGCAGCTCACACCGGCTGCCGGCCGCTCACACTGGCTTGCTGGCCACTCACGGTAGCTTATGGCAGCCCACTGCAGCAGGGGCTGCAGCCTATGCTGTCACCAGCGACTCGTGGCAGCCCAGCTCCAGGTCGAGCTGTTGTTCACCATCTTATCTGTAGAGGGCAGTGTCACTGGCCCTCATGTGGGATCCAAACCGGGGTCCTGCTGCTCAGAGCTGGCGTCCCAAGCCAGCTCTTAACAATGCGCCACTCGGCCGGCCTGGGTGTCTTGCTCTTTTAACATTACGTCTTTCTTCTGTTTTCCATAAGTTCTGGTAAGCATAATTTTTTATCGCTGCCTATTTGGTACATTTTTCTTTTAGAAGTCAAGAATTATGCAAGCAGATTTTATCTCCATTGACACTAGTTAGGGAGAGGAAATAGAGCTTGGAAGGCTGTTATTTACACATTTTCATTTAAATACTAAACAAATGAAGTAAACAAACTATCAGTAAGTTTCTGAAAGCTTATAATTAGAATAATGAATGAAAGCCATTTAGAATAATTGTTTCTCGTCCTGTCTTTAGGGAAAGATTTGAATATTTTTTAGAGTGATTGCTGAGTAACTTGTGTAACTCTGTTTTTAGGAGGGACCCATCAGAAAGCCAAAAGCAAGAGTAATTTCCTTCCCTCCCTTTCTAAAACATAGCGTGTTTATCCTTTCTATGGGGGCAAAGTTGAATATTTTCTGTAAAGAAAAACAACCTGAGTGATTTGGGCCAAATGGTAAATAAAACCCAAGTAAAGTAAATCAAGAAATACTTGTGGGAGAATGAACTAGATAACTTCGGTCATTCAACCATGATGACTTTTTGCTGTGTATCTGGTGGTTGACCACCAGATGTCACTATGGCCTCTTTAATCCTAATAAGCATGTTGCTGGCTGGGGGTGGGGGAAGAACAAGGCAAGAAAATCTTACAGTTTTATGCAAAACGAAAGAGGTTTTTTTTGCGTTTTTTTTTCCCCTGGCAGGCAGCCAGGCTAATAAAAAATAATTTTTTTAAACCAACACTATGAATTGAAAAGGCTTTCAAGAAACATCTGCACAGTGAAACTGTGAACTCCAAAGAAGTCCAACATCGTATTTATACTGTATAAATTAAAATGGAAAATAAAAACCCATTTGGGCCGATGTGAAAAATCTCCAAAGCAAGAGCAAAATACTTCTGAAGTCAATCCATTTTCAAAATAAAAGCATTAAATATGGAGGATACAATAGCTGACAACAATGAAACCTTGCTCAGAGAAGCTTCAAACAACCAGTTTCCAAAAACAAATGTTGTTAATTAACCAAATTTCCCTTTAGACTCAAATTTTAGGGGAAAGAAACAAATTATTTAAAAAAACTGCAAGTTCCTCTCATGTTACTTGGGTAAAATTATTTTTAGATATGGCTAGCACGGTCTGCAGGGTCCACTCTGTACGATACATCTGCAGGCCAGGTGATGAAAGCTGGTATTTATTCTGGATCATAATTCTGAAGAATTGAAAGCTCCTGAGTCATCAAAAAATTGTGTTTCTTTATTTACATGGAAGGCAAGAAAATGCCTTTAAAAAGCAGCTCTACATACAATGAATCCTTGGATTTGAACAGCCATCTGATTGCATGGCTGGTCTGTCCAGCTCCCCACCTGTATGCACATGTCCATAGGCATCCCTTCATCCACGTGGTCATAGTGTGACTGGCATACCATGTGAACCACCCAGTGTTCTCAATAGTGACTGCTAGCCTGACCAAAGTCCCTTCCGTTGGAATTTTGGATTGAGTCAGTTGAGACCCTCTCTAAATGACTTGACAGTGACATGCAAACTCGGGAACTGTTGGTCACCATATTTCCTATCCTGCTGACCAAGAACCAAAACATAGATCTGCAGGGAGACATAAGAATGCAGGGGCCAGTGAGCTGCATTGATGGAGAAGGAGATTTGGTGGCATCTAGGTGTCCACTTCCAACGTGCCCTTGAGGGCCAGAGTCATCCACTCTTGGGTTCCAAGAGAAAGCACTATATCCTCATAGTAAATAATAATTTTGTTCAACCAAACCACTATGGTGGTTGCAATTCATTTAGTATTTTGAACCAATTCCCATGGCTTATTGAGGGACCGGGAAAATAACCTAGAAAGGCCTCAAGGAATATTCCATGATCTTTGGGTGAACTGGGTGTGTACGTTAGGATTCTAAAATATCACTTCACAAAATTTGTTCCTTAATCTATTAATTCTGAAAGTGTTAAGAAAAATACTAAACTATTTCATAGTAAAATAAGTTTGGAAAAAATGTAAAATATATCTCCCTCTTACAGACTTATATAGTTCACGTTACTACATTAAAGGCTCTGACAAGTCCTGCAGTAAAGAAAGGAATCTAAATTTGTTTAGCCTAGAATTTCCCAAATTTATGTTATAATAGATTCCTTTTTTGGAGGGTTAACTCTTATTGGCAAAGTTTTAGAATGTCACTTAAAATGTTTGCTTAACTTTGCTTTAAAGCCAAACTGAGTTTGAAGTGGGCTCACCTTGGGAATTTTGATGTGAGAGGCCCTGGAAAAATCTCAGTCCCTCACGCTCCTATCTCATAGCCCTTAACCAGCCCTGCAGTTAACCAGAAGGCCAGGAAATGGCTCAGCCATGCAGTGCTGTGGGAGACAGGGCCTGGTGGCTTCTCTTGCAGCCCCTACATTTTTCAGAGTCCTGACTTTGTGACTTTATTTTATGCCTTTTTCAAAATATAATATATACAAAGAAAAGTGCATAAATCATAAGACTATAGCATGAATTGTTAAAAACTGCATCACACACTCCTGTAATCAGTACCAGATTTAAAAAAAAAAGAAAGAAAAAGAAAAACACATTACAAGCTCTTTTTCAATCACTTACTGCACAAGGGTAATGGCTATCTCACTTTACGCCTTTTCTTTCCAAAGAAATGGATACAAGGCCAGCCGAGTGGTGCGTTGGTTAAGAGTTGGCTTGGAATGCCAGCTCTGAGCAGCAGAGCCCCAGTTTGGATCCCACATGAGAGCCAGTGATGCTGCACCCTCTACAGCTAAGATGGTGAACAACAGCTTGACCTGGAGCTGGGCTGCTGTGAGTCTCCGGTGATAGCATAGGCTGCAGCCCCTGCTGCAGTGGGCTGCCGTGAGCTACCATGAATGGTTGGCAGCCAGTGTGAGCTGCTGTGAGCCGCCGTGAGCGGCCAGCCAATGGCCACGAGCAACTGCCTTAGCTGGGAAGAGCACAATGATAATACCAACATGGGACAGTGAAGCAATGTCCTCCACAACTAGACTGAAGAAAAAAAGGACAGCAACTTGTCTGTTCCCCTTCCCCGATTTCCCAATAAAATCTTAAAAAAAAAATGGATATATCTTGGAGGACATAGACAGATCCTTGATATCCTTGGATCCCTTCAGTGTCCAGAGTAGGACTTTAGTGATGGATAGTTCATTGGGCTCACCTACAAGCATGAACCACAAAAGCACAAGTGCCTATCAACTCTTGTGCAGGGTGGTGGGAGGGCCCTGGAGTCAGACTGCCTGGGTTCAGATCCCGCTTTTAGACTCTTACCTGTCAATCCTTAGGGACCTCAATTTCCTGATTTGCACTATTAGCCTGGATTATTGGTGTGGGCCCTGAATGCCATTACAAGTACTGTCTTGATAAAAAAGAGCCAGAGAGAGATTCGATGCCCATACACAGAAGAGATGGTGATGTGAAGATGAAGCAGAAAGAGAACTGAAGATGTTGGCCTTGAAGATTGGGGCGAGTCAGCCACAAACTCAGGAATGCTGGCAGCCACCTGAAACTGCAAGAGGCAGCGAACTGATTCTCCTCACAGTCCACAGAGTGAGCGTGGCTCTGCCGTCACTGTGATTTGGACCCAGTGAAACTGATTTCAGGCTCTGATCTCCATAGCTATAAAATAATAAATTTCTTCTGTTGTTTTAAGTCACCGAGTTTGGGGCGATTTATTACAGCAGGCATGGAAATCTAGTACACTTTACCATGTGATAGGCGTTGGGCAGAGAGCAATTAAGAGAAAACATCCTCCAAGGAGCCTATATTCTAATGTGGAAGAGACAGTGAACAGACACATAGATGCACAATCTAATGTCAGTATATATTTTTATACACTAAAAATAAAACAGAGTGGCAGACACCCATGGTGCTTGGGAGAATGGTAGAACATGAGATGGGCAGGGTCCTGCAGGCAGTGCAAAGTAAGGGGGTAAGGGCTTTGTATGTTCTTCTAAGTATGGCTTTAGGAATTACCAGTATATTTTGGGAGCCAGTGGGCTCCTCCTCAAGTTGTGCTCAGTGGGGCTCTGGACTGGGGTCAGTTGACAGATGTTCTTGTACTGATTTAGGCCTTAATTTACTGTGCTCTCGGGAGATTTATTTAGCCTCTTCAAATTTTAATATCCTCACCCAGGTTAGATCACCTACTTTATAAGGCTCTTTCTGTTACAACGAGAAACCAGAGCTCACAGCCCCTTCCTGAACTGGGAAGCCACAGCCAGAAACACAATGGCTCTTCTGACCATGGCGATCCTACTCCGGACCACTAGGGGGAGGCGGGCGAGGCTACCTGTGCAGAATTGAAATGTTAAGAATAAGTCTGAGGGCGTGCTGTTTAAAACAAAACAAAACAAAAAAATCCTTCGCTTACTCTCATGATCTGCCTCTAATTATACATGGGGCTAGAAAGACTCTTAATCACACACATGTCAGCTAATCCTAGGTGGCCGGGCTCCTTTTTCACCCACAAAGCAGTCCAGCTCCAAGCGAGACACTTTCAGACCAGAGAAGTGGAACGAAGAATCACTGATATAGTGTTCCAGCCCCTTCCCCTGTCAAGAGCCTCCTGGAATAGAGAAGCAGTTTGTTAACATTTCCTACCAACAGCTCTAACCCCTGATGGCTAACGCTAAGATTTGACGCAAGCGCCTTTCTAAATTCTTTCGAGAGTAATTTTATAATTGCTCCTTTCTAGTTCAGTGTTAGAGACTGGCTAACGATCCTCTTTCCCCCACATCAAAGTAGAAACAAAATAATTTGGAGTTCATGTAATGAAAACCTCAATTTCATGGGTATGAAGGCCCTTTTATGGAAAGTTATGAGGGGAGGTAAATTTTAGAAGACCTTTTAGCACATAATGTTAATGCGATATAAGGATATAATAGTAACCATTCAGAGACTTCTTTCTCTGTTTAATCTTCTAAGGTCTAAATCCAGAAGCTGCAGAAGATGGAATATCTAGAAAAAGATTCACTCATGTGTTCATTTAGTTAACTTTTTTCCTTTTTAAGTCTTTAATTTTGACATAATTTCTGACTAACAGAAAAGTTGTACACATCATGCAGAGAATTTCTGAATTTCCTTTCCCCAGATTCCAAATATTAACATTTTACCACGTTTGCTCTCTTCTCTTCTTTTTCTCCTCTCTCTCACATTATTTTCTGTACCACTTGAGAATTGTAGCAGAAATGATACCTTTCCCCTATTTACTATACATTTCCTAAAACAAGAACATTCTCTTACATAACCTCTGTACAATGATCAAAATCAAGAAATCAGCATTAAGACAATATTATTTTCTAGTCTACAGATTTTATTCAAGTTTTCCCAATTGCCATTAATATTATTTTATAGTAAAAGAAACACCCAGATGACATCCATTTCTTGGTATTGCTTTTTCTTTCTTGATATTGACATTTTTGAAAAGTACAAGCAAAATATTTGGTAGACGGTCAATGTTGGGTTTGCCTGATGTTGCTTTATGATTAGATTGAGGATGTGCATTTTTGTTAGGAACATCATAGAAATGATGCTGTGTCTTTCTCAGTACATCACATCAGGAATCACATGATGTTGATTTTGATTTGTCCCATTGCTGGTGACATTAACTTTGATCACTTGTAAGGTGGTAGTAAACATATTATAAAAGCTATAATTTATACTATGTATTAGCATATATAGTATATAAGCTAAATACTATAAGAACTAAATATAAAAGTTAAATTTAAAATAATATAATTGTGCTAGGTTCATACTTCTTAAACTCTGGTCTCAGGAATAGTTTACACTTTTAAAAATTATTGAGGGTCTCAAAGAGCTTTTATTTATTTTAGTTATATTTATTAGTATTTACTGTGTTAGAAGTTAAAACAGAAATAAAAAAATATTGACTTATTACTTTATTTAATAGTAATAATACTAAACCTGTTACATAATAACACAAATAATGTTTCATGAAAAATAACTATTTTACCAAACAAAAAAAATTAGTAAACAGAATGTCATTGTTTTACATTTTTGCAAACCTCTTTAATGTCTGGCTTAATAAAGATCAGCTGGATTCTCATATCTGATTCTGGATTCAATCTGTTGCAATATGTTTTTCAGTTGAGTATATGAAGAAAACATACATATGTAATACATATGAAAAAATGCTTATGTAATTGGAAAAGGAAGGGATATTTTAATAGCCTTTTCAGATGATTATGAATAATCTTTGGTATTATAGCAAAACTCAGTTAGCAATAGGTTCTAAAAGGTCAGTTGCAATATACAGTCTGAAACCATATAATGAACACTTTGTTCTCTGTTATGTTAAAATCCACTGATTTATCACTTACTTTGAATGGATCTTTCACCCATACATGATTTTGTAAACATCGCACACTGGTCATTTGGAAAATATTGGCTCCCCGAGTTATACATATCTTCCAAATGTTGCCACTTCTTTCTATAATAACCAAAAAAATAATAATGATCACATTTGTTAATATTACCACTGAGCTCTTCAGAAAAGTGTTTAGATATTCAGAAGCTGTAAAATGCACAGTGGTGGATACACATTTTTCAATATTTGAATCTTTACTTTAAGGCCCAAATTTTTATTATTAGCAATAAATATGGTCAGTTGTTTTCTTTGAAGTGACAGGTTTACTTTATTTATTTTGAGAAAATGTCTACTAAATTCCCAACTCTGAATAACCATAGTTTGTCAGTTGTTCTTTCAAGTAAAAATGGTGTTACATGAAAAAACCCACTAGTTCAGCTCACAACTCAGATAATTGCTCAAGTGCTTTTTGGGGACAACCACTGTCCTTCAATACACAGCAGAAGTGCTTTATGCGTGCTCCCCATTCATCACACACAATACTTATAAGAAGAGAATTCAAGAGTCAAGATATAATAAAATTAATAAATTGTACTGCTTAATCAATCAAGTTTTAAGTAAAACTTGCATTTAAAAAAAAACCAAAACCAAAAGTGCAAAACATTGAAGATTACAGTGACTAGTAGTACAGTATGGGGTTAATACTGTGATCTATGATAAGGTGCCAGTAGTTTTACACACCATGCTTTCAGAATTTGTGCAAATGTCAACATAGTGAAAAAGGCAAATAATGTCTTAATGTTAAAAAAATACTCTGACCTAAAAGGATCTTAGGGACTCCTAGTATCCAGGGACCATACTTGGAGAAGACAACGAAACACGAGCATCATACATATACATGTTCTGTCCTCCACAAACTTAACATCTAGTTGAACCAGCTGACCAGCTGACAAGAAGCAGGTTGGGGGAAGAATCTATAGGTAGAAATAAGTTATTGGTCATATTTTAGTCTTGTTTTTGGTCTTGTGTGAATGCAGGTTGGTTATGTTATAAATCTATGCTGTCCAGTATGGTGGCCACTGGCCACATAAGACTACTGATCACTTGAAATGTAACAAGACTGAATTAAGATATGCTTTAAATGTAAAATGTAAAAAAACAAGCAAACAAAAATATTTTGAAGACTTCGTATTGAAAAAAATGAAGGTAAATATTTCAGTAATGATTTCCATATTGATTATATGTTGAAGTGATAATGTTTTGGACATATTGGGCTAAATAAAATATACTATGAAAATAAATTTTAAATGGGACAGTTTCAAATTTTAAAGCTACGTATATGGCTTCCATTATGTTTCTGCTGGGCAGTACTGTTATAAATCAATATACAGATAGAATAAAATACTGATTATAAAACAGGGCCAAACATAGACCAGTGATGATAATACATTACAAACCAAGGGTTATTTTTCAACCAGTTCTGTGCATATGAGGTCAAGGGCAAAAAATTACATTTATTTGAATAGTGTGGTAAGTGTTATTTAAATCGTTTGATAAAGGTTCAGAATGCTAAGGCAGCACAGAGGAGGGGCAACTAACCCAATCTTGGAATGATCGTTCACAGGATCTCTTCCTAGAGAAGTCTCAGTTGTAATGAAAGGAAAATGAGAAAACTTTCAGATGAATTAGGTGCAAATAGGGAGGAAAGAAGAGGGTGCTCCAAGGAGAAGAAATAGAACTTGCAAAGACTCAGAGCCTGTGCTCAGAGCCCACTTGGAGAACTCCAAAATTTATAGGGGCCACTGTAATGCTGTTACATCACCATCTGCAGCTATTGACATAAAACTCTGTTTTCTCTGAGTATATAAAAGAGAAGATTTACTTTCCTGCATTTTTCAAAAGAATCATGAATTTAAAATTATATGTTCTAAAATCCAGGCAACATCCGGGCTCATACTAAGAGATAGTTTGGAATTACTCTTTAGTTTTATAGGCACACATGGGGTTTTGCTTATCCACATCTTGCCAAAAATGTGACCTTTCGCATCCAGGATAGTAAAAACCTGACTCCATAATACATGGAGCTGCACATGGCTCTCAGCAAGAAGGAAAGTAAAAAAAATAAAAGTCTGCAAAGACATAAAAATGATATTATGGTTAATTCTTGCAATGTCATCACATCAATATTATGGTTAATGCCATCGAGCAGTAGGATCCCAGAGGGTCAGGACCTTGAAAATTAGCAATCTTCCAGCCCAATTGCTACCATGTCAGTTGAGAGAACAGGCCCCGGTGAATAGTGGAGACAGGACTTAAACTAGTTGTTGGATCTCTAACTTGACCTCTCCCCTCCTCCTGAGGTGAAAATGTGTCTGAAGTCCTCAATCTTTCAACAAACTAGAAACTAAAACATCTTCAGTATGAAAATAACCTATTCAAACCCTAACCCAACTACCTGAGCTCCCCAATTTAACTTCATATCCATCTCACTTAGGCAGGCCCCCCACAAACATGGTCCTAATTCTCTGTGCTTATCTATTTATGGTCCACTGGACTGTAGGTCCTATGAGAACTGGGGCCTCATCTGCCTTGTTTGTGCCTGTAGACTCAGTGCCGGGAACAATGTCTGGCACACAGGGGTTACTCAAAAAGTAGGGTTGCTGGTGTACATGTTGTTTTGCTCACCCCATCTTTCTTGACTGGTGACCTACCCAGAAATTCTCTTATTGAGCAGCGTTGAGAATGATAATGCGATAATGATAATGAGCATCTTAACCTAGATGCTCTCTGTTCCCCAGGAGACTAAAAGAGGACAAGACTTAGCAAATGGCCTTCAGTAATTAAGCTCCCCGCTACGCTGGAAGAGCAGGAGCTGGGAATAAGAATCATTCCATAGCTCTCCCAGCATCTCCTCTCAGCCTCAAAATAACTTCCATGGACTCAGTGCCTCCTCCGTGCTGTGTTGGATACGTCATAAACATCACTTCTAGACCCTACAACTATCCTACAAG
Source organism: Hipposideros armiger (assembly GCF_001890085.2). Lineage (NCBI taxonomy): Eukaryota > Metazoa > Chordata > Mammalia > Chiroptera > Hipposideridae > Hipposideros > Hipposideros armiger. The sequence continues at coordinate 3,427,013 of NW_017731389.1, read as the reverse complement.
ATGGCGATTATTAATATTGTCATTGTTTCCATTTACAAAGGAGGAAACTGAAACCACTGACCCAAGTCTGTGCTGTTAGTAAAATGGACTTAGCTGGGATTTGAATCCTACTGATTTCACCCCGGAGTCTGGCCTTCCTCTTCCATCCACAGGTAACCGGGTCTCAGGTTCTGGAATGCTGGCAGCTGGAGGAGGAGAATCAGTGTCTTTGGGGCACCTGAAAGAAAGTGAAAGTGAAGAACAAGTAGCATCAGCGGCCTTTAATGTTTTCTGAGCACATGCCGTGGGCCTACCCTACCAAACATGTTACTGGTGCATCTCAATTACCTGTGGATATGATTTTTATGAAGACTAGGATCTCAGGCTTGGAGAAGTCACAAACTTTGTAATTTTGTGCCAGGCCTTGGAGCAAGTGAGTGGCAGAGTCAGAGTTCAGACTGAAGGCTATATGCAGTTGTCATTTTGATAGATCGTTCCATATTGCCTTCCAAGGGGCTTGGACCCTTTATCATCCCCACCAGCCATGGACCGAAGTGCCTGTTTCACCATGGCCGTACTCACACAGTGCAATGTCATAATGCCCATGCCCTCAACCACTGCACCATACTGTCTCCCAAGGACAAATTCGTTTGAAAGCTGCGTGAGTCCAAGGAAAACTAAATTGCAAAAGAAATGGTCAGAGACTTGACCTAAGTCTTATAAACCGGAAGGTACTTGACAATTATATTACATGGAAACAGTATAAAAAATATTTATGTCAATAATTGAGTTGCCATTATGGAAAGCCTGGGCTTTTAAACTGTCCCCTTCCTCTGTAGAGAGAGGAAGGTGGTTGAATTCCAGGAAATGCCACTGGATTCTGAACACAGACAGGAAACATGCTGTCTTCTCAGTGATGAGGAGGAAGAACTTCTGGTCTGGGCTTCCAAAAGGCCTCTGCACTTACATGGGATAAAATCACCCTTTCTAGTCCCAACTCTGGTGAGCTGGTTGCATACAAATTTCTGGGAGCTTATCAAAAAGGAATAGGCAGGACCCGTCTTCTCCAATGGGCTGCAGACTCCACAGGAGCTCAAGATGAGGATACGCAGTGCTCATTGGCTTCCAAATTAATGCACTGAGCTGGTAATGTAATCCTGGGTGACTTTGTTTTTTTCTTAATTCTTTTGGAGATATTTTACAGATTTTTAATAGGGAGCATACATTACTTTTACAAGCAGGAAAAGTTAATGAAGTTTATTAAAACAATTCTTCTTTCCTTCCTTTCTTTTTTTTTCCCCTCCAAAATAATTTTTTCAAAACATGCCAGCGGCCATCTACATGGTGAGATTCAAGGGCCCCAGGAAGTTCCTGGCTACCTCAAGCCCTTCCATCAGCCTTGCAGCTCCTGAGAACTTTGGAGATGCAAATTCTGTCTCAGATGGACACACTTCCCTTTCTATCTGTTCCTTCCTAAATCTGACTGCAGCAATCAGCTCCTTAGTGAGGTATGCAGGTTCAGTAGGGATGTGAGGGGAGAAGGCAGAGACACCATAGGCCTAAAGGAAAAGGGGGCCCAGGGAGGCAGGATAGAGGTGGATAGAGGTGATGGCATGAATGGGAGATAAAAGCAAGTGATGTGGCACCAAGGACATTCTTCTCTGATTTATGATTTCTCCAGATTGTCTGCAGCTAGCCCTACACATCACAAATTGAAAAGACTCCAGAAGAGAAAAATCTTGATTACAAATGGATTCGTGAACCCTCACTGCTGGTGAGACTGAAAATCAGTTCAACCTGGATGGAAGTTTGGAAACACCGGTGAAGATCCTAACTATGTAAATCTATTCTTAGGAATTTACCCTGAGAACATAACTTGAAATATGAAAAAATGTTGTTTACTGAAAGATAATAATAGCATTATTAATTAATCTGGAAAATAAGACATAACTTAAATGTCCAATCACAGAAAACTAGTTATAAAAATTAGGGTATATATACACAATGCAATATTATACAGGCATTAAAAAATTCAAGTTATAATTTTAAATGGGAAGCAATGTGCAAAAGTGATTAACTGTATGATTAAAATTATGCAAAAATATGCATAGAAACAAGACTAAGGAAAAATACTAAAATGTTAAATGTTAGTCTTTGGGTGGTTGGGGTTATGAGAAATTTCATATTTTTTCCTTCTAATTTTCTATAAGTATGACTTTTAGTTTTATTTTTCGTTTATTTTTAATTAAATCTTTTTTTAAAAGATTTTATTGGGGAATTGGGGAAGGGGACAGACAAGTTGCTGTCCTATTGTTCTTCAGTCTAGTTGTGGAAGATGTTGCTTCACTGGCCCATGTTGGTATTATCATTGCTCTCTTCCTGGGTGAGGCAGTCACTCACGGCGACTCACGGCAGCTCACAGCAGCTAACGGCTGCTCACGCCAGCAGCCGGCCAGCCCCACTGCAGCCTATGCCATCTCCAGCGACTCACCGCAGCCCAGCTCCAGGTTGAGCTGTTGTTTACCATCTTACCTGTAGAGGGCGCAGCGTCACTGGCCCGCATGTGGGATCCAAACCGGGCCCTGCTGCTCAGAGCTGGTGTCCCAAGCCAACTCTAAAGTGACGCACCACTCGCAGGCAGGCCCTGAGTATGACTATTTTAAAATTTAGAAATACTTATCTAAAAACATTATTGGTAAACTAAGGATTTAGCATGTATGTACAGTATTAATTGTACTTCAATGTATTACATAATTCATACAACTCTGTATGTGTAAAAGTGGGCTAATTTCTGCACCACCAGCGAACCAGTGAAAGACTGACCTAGAGTTCAGTATATAATCATTGAAGTCAGAAATGCTTCAAGGGGTCTTAAAGGAAGTATTTTAGATAACTGAAGATTCATTTTAATCAGTAAAATTTGGAAATAATCAATAATAGATTCAATAAAGTCTTTAATTTTTTCTTTCCTACTAAGTAGGTTAAACAAACTTATAAATTTCATTTATGCTGTTTCTTTGCTTGGCAAAATATACCCTCATGAACCCCCTTGGTCATTTACAGGCTGGACCAGACTGGCCCTATCTGGATAAACAAAATTAGTAAGGTTTTATTGTTCATAATAGCTAGTTTTTGTCTAAATCTTACTAAACTGAAATGTTGGGGGGACTAGAGATAGGGGATCCATCTCTGTAATCTGTACGCTTCAGTTACATTTTGTTAATTATGTTTGGTACTATTTGCTAACTGTTTTGTGAGTGAGACCTCCCTCTGTTTACCTGGAAGGCCAGGATTGAACTTGGTTGGACTGATTTCAACTTATTGGGTCGTCAGAAAAGTCATGACGTATTTCGTCTATGTTTTTGAAAGGTCATTTATTTATAAAAGAACAAAGATCAATCAATGATATATTGCCCATTTTGTTTGATAACCTTTTGCCATCTTTCAATGAGTTTCATAATTCCTCGTTCATGGAAGGACCTGTCTTTACTTGTGAAAAACTGAACAAGGTGCTGATTTACAGCCTCATCTGAATTGAATGTTATACCACGCAAGGAGTTTTGAAGAGAGCGAAACAAGTGGAAGTCTGGTGGTGCAAGGTCAGGAAAATATGGTGGGTGTAGCAACACATCCCATCCAAGCTCCAATCATTTTTGACAGGTGATCAGACTTGCATGTGGTCTCGCATTGTCGCAATGGAACACAACTCCTTTACAATGAACAACTCTGGATGTTTCTGGATGTTGGATTCATTCAAACTGTCCAATTGCCGACAGTACATGTTTGAATTGATTGTTTGGTTCCTTGGTAGGAGCTCAAAAACACGACACCTTTAAAATCCCACCTCACTGAAAGCATAACCTTCCTCTGATGAATGTCTGCTTTCGATGTCGTTTGAGGCGAATCATCACGTGGGGACCAAGACCGTTTGGGCACCACATTGTTGTCAACAATCCACTTCTCATCACCAGTTATCAGTCGCTTCAAAAAAGGATCGTTTTCCTCATGTTTAATGAGCATATTGCAGATTTCTATACACACTGTCACATGAACTTACTTTGAGTTCATGCGGAACCCAAATATCGACCTTGCTTACGTATCCCAGCTTCTTCAGGAGGTCATGAATGCTTGAATGATGGATGTGCAATGTTTCTGCAATCTTTCATGTCGTGTAATGTGGGTTTGACTCAGTCAATGCCTTTATTTTGTCGTCATCAACCTCGGTGGGCCTCCCTGACTGAGGAGCGTCGTTGAGATCAAAATCACCAGCACGGAATTTCATGAGCCATCATTGGCACTGACGTTCTTGTAGAGCATTGTTACTGTAAACTTTATGCAACTTTTCACAAGCTTGATGCCTGTTCTTCCCTTTATGGAAGTAAAACAGTAAAATATGGCAAAAATGCAGTTTGGTCTTCCATCTTCAACTTGTTGTAAAATCTCCAATACGCAACCAAATCGCTCAATTTTTTTTTAGAATGAAGCTGGAACTGTCAGCTGTCAAATGACATGGCAATAACATAGATGCGAATCACTCTAGTACTTCCAAAAACGAACTGGCGCCATCTGTTGCAAACATGCATCATGCCTTTTTTGACAACCCAATAGAACCCAGTGCAAGGCTGTACTTTGAAGGATGTATTAGTTGGTAAAATGAAAAGAAAACAAACAAAAAAACCCAAGAGGGTGGGGAGTCAGCGACATGCTGTAGAACATAACTCACTTATATCAGAGAGGTAACAGTTCAAGGTTATCTATTGTTTCCATGCTACTGATCAGGTGCTGTTCAGGTGCTATAGGGATGCAAAGATGAAGAGAACATGGTCCTCGTCTAGGGGCAGTTGTTGCTTACAAGCTCTCTTATGCTACCTTCTGCAAGTAGCACCAGTTAGTAAAGTGAGCTAGACATGACACAATAGGGAGGAGTAAAGAGAATTGTGGCAAGTTGGGGAGGACTTCCCAGATTTAAAGGCTTTGATCAAATCTTATCATTGGGCCCTCTCAGTTTCAAGGTAGGTTTAGCAAAATGAGTTTTTACATAAAATTTCCAGATTTTAAAAATGTTGTCATCTAATTTAAAGGTTTTAAAAACATTGTGCCTTTGGAGCAAACAAAAAAAATCCCACTGGACCACTTTAGGACCTGAAGGCCACATATATGCAACTTCTGTCTTTGGGAAACAGCCCTGTTGAATAACAATGCACTTAAAAATGTGTCCAATTGCAAAGTGATATGGTAATAATACTTATCTCACAAGTCTATTGAAAACATTAAGTAAGATATTGGGTATAAAGTATTTGGCAAAATGGCTGCTCTTCATTGTTATAAATTGGTGATAAATGTCATGTGCCAAGGATAGAGGTAATCAGAAGATTACCTACAGACTGTGCAGGGAAAAGTTAGAGTTTCCAGAGGTGGTGATGCCTGATCATTGTGTTTTCAACAGCTTTATTGAGCGATAATTCATAGGCCATACAATTTACTCATTTGATGTACACAATTCGGTGGCTTTTATATAGACATAGAGTTGTGCAACCATCACCACAATCAACTTTAGAACATTTTCGTTACCCCTCCAAAAGTAATTCTGTACCAATTAGCAGTCACTTCCCATTTCCCCCAACCCTCGCAGACCTAGGCAACCACTAGTATAGGTTTGCCTATTCTGGCCATTTCATGTAAATGGGATCTTACAATATGTGGTCCTTTGCGACTGGCTTCTTTCACTTAGCTTAGTGTTTTCAAGATTCATGCAGGTTGTACAATAGTATGTGTCAGGGCTTCATTTCTCTTTAGTGCTAAATAATATTCCACTGTGTGGGTTTACCACCTTTTATTTATCTGTTTATCCATTAATGGACAAATAGGTTGATTCCATTTTTTTTGGCTATTATGAATAAAGCTGTTATGAACATTTGTGTACAAGTTTTTGTGTAACATGTTTTCATTTCTCTTGCGTATATACCTAGGAATGGAATTGCTTAGCTAGGCATTATTTTGAGTGATAAAGAGGGCTTTAGGCTGAAGAGACAGGTTGAGTCAGTGGAGGGAGAAAGGATGGGTGAGAATTGGGAGGATATTTTTATTTTGAGCAAATCCATAAAGGTATAAATAAAAAGGAATATGCTAGAAACTTGAAGTGGTTCTATATGGAGAAAGGGGTGAGAAATAATAAGGCTAATGAAGAAAGAAGCATTCAGGCCATTGAGAAGCTTGTTGGTCTATACTTTCTTCTGAGGGTAATAGAGAGCCACTGAAATTTAGTTTCACAACTGAAGCCCTACCTGGCAGACAGCTCTGGTCAATTACTTGCTGACCAAATACCTGTTGAATATTTTGCTCTTCAGAGCTATCCACATTAAATATTTGGACTGGCTTTATGCAACCAAAATAATGTAATGTGGATTTGTGATATGCGATATATTTATAATACAACTAAGGGAGTTTTAAGATAAGCCAATTTGTTGTGTGAAAGACATTGCCAAATTGGGTGAGGTGTATTTATGTTGGTACCAAAATGTGCTTGGATTAAGTTTGAAAGTGAGTGTGCCAATTTGCTTAGATTCTTTATTTTTTCTGCAGTAAGAAATGTTCATTTTAACCAATAAAAAGTATGCCAGAATTGTGAAGGAAATTCAGAAGATGACTCATGATTTGAACTTGAATCTGCTAAAATTAAAATTCCTTCTGCACTGGTAGCTCTTAACAATAGGACATTCAGAGGGTGTGTCTTGATTATTCCAGGTTGCAGGACAAGAACCTGAATTGACATGTTTTCATTCAGAATGAATATTTTTGTGTCCCTATGCTATGGGAATTATTAAATAGTATTAAGAATGCTGTTATGTATTTTCTATTTCAAAGCTGCAACTATCAGGCTATGATTGATTCCCTTCTGAGTTTTACGTAATGTATTTTCCAGTACTTTTCAGTTAAGGACCTTCAGAAATAATATTTCTCTGTGCTGATTCCCAATTGAATTTAAGCCTGATTATTAAAATGGCTTGTAGCAGCTTTTTAATTTCCTTATTTACTTGGTAAATAGCAGAAGTGGAGCAATATGAAAGGATTTGGAAAAGTTGTATAAAGCCTTCTAGTTTCCATTTAATGTTTTGGATTTGCTTCCTCCTTTTTGAAATTAAATACGAGTTGGGGGACTTTAAAATGCTATGAAAATGTACTCAGTCCACAAATATTTATTGAATACCTGCTGTGTGTCAGACATTATGGGAGGTTTGGGGTGCTGGGGGTGGGGCCGTAAGATGACTAAGGTAAAGGTCCCTTTCAAAATGTTTATGACCTACTGGAAGAGATGAGAAATATACACAAATGGATCTGCCAGGAGACAGAAGTGGCTAGGGCCCAGGAGTGACACAATGGAAGTACATGGGGTGTAGCCCATTTTTATGGGGGATTTACTAAGGGTTGTTCAGAAAGGGGCCTGTGATTTAATATGTTAGGAAGCCCTGGTTTAGTTAAAATTAAATGGATAGTATAGGGCAATGACTAAGAGTTTGTTCAAAACCTAGATCTTCACTTACCTATTGTGTGATTTTGGTCAAATTATTTAACTGTGGCGTTTTCTCATCTGTCAAATTAATGTAGAGTTAGTGATGAGGATTAAATGAGATCAGACATGTAAAGCATTTAGAACAGCTTGATATAGAGTAAGCTCTTAGTGATGATTATTCTTTGAGAGCAGGACTTCTTAAAACCAAGGTGCAAATATGCATTCTCACTTGAAGAAAGGGAGGGAGGGAGAGAGGGAGAAATGATGCAACTTCTTCCAAATCTGTTTGACAACAGAACATTTTTCTTTTTTAAATAGAGCATCTCAAGGAACTAGTTTTAAGAAACAGATTTTTGGAAGCCCTGGTACAGGGAGAGCAGAGTTAAAAAAGAAAAAAAAAAGATAGCAGTTGGATTGGGCCTTGTCACATGAAAGTTACTTGGTCGAATAAAGATGGGGAACAGGATATTTTAGGTAGAGCAAAGCAAAGACAAAGTGCTGTTATAATCCAGGGCAGCAAAAACCTTTTGTAGAAAATACATTTCTTCATAGGGGGAAAATTGACTTACTGATGGAAAGGACAAAAGCCAAAATGACTGTAGTGGACAGTTACAGCTTTGGCCAGCCAGAACCCATTCCCTCTTCTTCAGGAAACAGCATTAGCATTTTCCTTGGGGAACCACCAGAGGTGGATATACTGTGAGCCTACTGGAGCTTAAGCCTCCCACCCTCTGATTTGCACAGTCCCCTTCCAAGGCCCTGTGAGGGGGCTGAGCAATGTGTCACAAAGTCATACATGTTGTAAAATGTGTGAAAATGAGATATTTTAACTGCAATTTGTTAAGACCACTGTTTCTACCCTGGCATTCCTCATTCACACTTCCCCTTGTGTTTGAGGTATTAGAAGGGCTGTAGGCATATTTTGTAATTCAGTTAAGGGGAAGTTGAGTTGGGAATACATTTAGTTAGTGTTTTTATGGATATATTTATGTGGTTCTTAGTTACTCAGTAGTATTAATAGTTCATAGTTTGCTAGCATTCTAATGTGATTTCCGACTTCCAGGATTACTCCTACTGCCCACTGTGGTGGCAAATGTCACGACAAAGATACTGACAGCAAACTGGTTAATGAGGGTTGTCAACTCAGAGTATTTAGATGAGTCAAGTTTGGACAAGAAAACTTGAACTATCTTGAAATAATCCAGCTCATAGGTAGAAGAACTTTGAGAGAAGTCCCAAACTTGGCAATAATCACAAAAATATACAGAAAATCACCAATAATACATTGTGAAGCTGAAAGAACATTTTAATGCTACCAGTAATTTTGTATGAAGAAATGACTAAAGATTCACTTCGATCAGCCAAAAAATTATAAAGATATGTCAGGAAGGATTTTGTGATGATTGTGGTGAGCTTTTTGGGATTTGTTATTTCTTCTCTTGTTTGAAATATTTTTAATTTTGTCTTTTTCTTAAAGACCTTCCTCTCCTAGCTGAAAAAGTGGTAGAACTCACAAAACTTGATCTCCTCTGGGAATGACCCTTCTCATCACATTCACTTTCTGACATTCAAGTGGAGCCGATTCCATCCCAGACTCTAGAAGGGCAGGTCTTCCCAGGCTGGCCAACAGAGCATTGCATTCAGCTGGTCAGAGAGAATGTTTCAGGGGTTAAGTGTCACGTGACCCAACCAGTGCCAAAGAGGCTCTGTTCTTAGACTTGTGTTGAGAAGCTAACTGGTCAGGAAGCAGGTCCTCCAGCAGGACTGCTGTGGCAAGGGCACAGATGGAGGCTTCATACCGTAAGTCTAAAAATAATGAAGTAATAAATCAAGGTACCAAGTTGGTTAATAAGACATAGTTTGTCCTTCTACCATGACAAATATACCTTCATACTGACAAAATCAAAACAACGTTTAAAGCTATGGTTTTTGTATGATTGAAAATTGTCAAATGCCCAAAGACAAATGAGTTAAATTTTTATTAAGCATCATTGGGCATTCTGTTAGTGGGCTGGTGATGATTAGATGAATAACAAAATAAATACACACACATGCATGTATGTGCCGTAAGTTATTAAGAATTTATTCCATATACAGTACTTGATTTTCCTTTCATGTCAACAAAACTCACTCATAATCAAGGTTTTCAAATAATTTATGTTCCATTGACAGTAGTGAGCCAATGTACTAAAAAACAAAATTTGAATATATTTTCATCAAAAAATATAGAATTAAGGTATATGTAAATTTAAAATGAACAATATTTGAATGCTTTCAAAAATTATTTTGCTTTTAAGCTTTTAAACATTATCTGTTAAAATAAAATAAGGATACATATTATAGTTAATATCAAAATGATAAATTAAAGATATATAAATATAGCTTAAAGTTTAAATTACTTTTAAAATTATAATTTAATCTTATTAATTAAAAATCTATTCATAATCCTAGTGTCTAATATTCTAGTTGCAGACTATTAAATTAGGATCATGTTTTGTTAATATAACAATCTAGACCCATGCATAAAAATTTTGAGTAATATGAATTCTTTAATACTGTAAAAACATTTCTCAGCTACCATGTGCAAATATTATAAATACCTCTCTAATTGTTGGCTTTCTCTGTGACTATAATTGGGACATAAAGAAATGCAAGAAAAAGGGCCGGCCGAGTGGCTCAGTTGGTTAAGAGCTCGCTCAAGAGTTTGAGCTCTGAGCAACAGCGGTTCGAGTCCAGCCCGAGCTGAGCAGCCGCTGAGCTGCCAACAGGTAGCAGGATGGCTCAGCTAAAAAAAAAAAAAAAAAAGAAAAAAGAAATGCAAGAAAAAGAATGCTTGACACTATTGGTAATTAATACTTCATTTTTAGTATTTATTACCTTCATGACAATTGAAAGAAAGGATTTGACAAATAAATTAATTTGTCTTTTTCCTTACCTAAACTCTTCCTCCTCTAAAATCCTTCCCATACTCCCAAGCAGTACCCATCTCTGATATTGTCAGTAGGACAACCCACATAATTTCATGGCATTCAGATGCAGTTAATTTGAGGAAATAGAACAAGAGATGGGGAGAAGTATTTCTCTGAGGCCTAAAAGTTATTATGCACAGAGCAGATGTTTAGAATGTTCTTTAATAAATATAACTATAGTTGTGTTTGTTTCTGATAAGTGGAATCCTCTAAACCATGGGGCCCGGAAGAGGGGTGCCTCTTGCCTCTGGGTAGAAAGAGCTGCCTACATGACCACCATTCTGTAGCTTCCCAGATCTACAGCTAAGTCTCCTAGATACACTTCCCTTTCCAGGGTGAAGGGGCCAGGGAGGTTCAGGTGAGGAGAGCTATGAGTGACAGGTGGTGATCTTTTCCCCCTACTCTCACTGCTCTCAGAAGCTATTTTCTCCAATCTCTCTCAAGGACTATTTGTATCTCTTTAATGACTTAGGTATTGAAAAGGACTGACTTCAGCTAGCTTCAGATTTCTGGGTAGCGGGTGAGGAGATAATCCAAGAAATTATGAAGGGTTTGGCTATCTGCTTAACATATGTAGAGGGAAGGTTACAGAAAAAACTAACTGAAATCAATATCTCAATAAATCATCTTGCCACAGTGGCATGGCTACTTGCTTCCCAAGTGGTGGGAAGAGGAGGTTCAGCTGTTACCTTCATCCCCTGAATTACAATAGGGTCCATTCAGGAAACCAGGTTAGAAATATGGAAGCAGATATTATTCACAGAGATAAAACCTGCAAGTCCTACCACCGGAGAGTGATACAGCTTCAAGGGCCAGCTGACAAAGGGTGGGGGTGTGGGCCAAGATTAGTTGGTGTTCGGTTGGTAGGAGAGCCTTTCCCAAGAGCGTGGAGTGACAGTTTGTCTCCAGGAGCAGGTATTGTTAAATGGCACAGTGACTAACTAGCCAGGTTGTATTTTAGTAAACGCAGCATGAAAAAAGAGTATGTTTTTTGCATCAGACTGAGCAGGCATAATTACAATATAGGTTGGAAGGGTGTTAAAAAAGAATTAGGCCCAGAGGAAAAATTATCAAAAGTAAATTGTAATTTTATGTTGTGAACTAATTGGAAGCTTTAACTGGCAATTGAAATTCTTTCTGGGCCTCAGGGAGATGAGGTGGCCTTCTTCGGGATGTTTGAACTTAATTACCAGGTGTAGCAAGAGCCGAATGGATTTTATAAAATTACTTAAAATAATCATGTTGAGCACCAGAAATGATGATATTTTTCTAAGGGCCTTAGTGCAGCTTTCAAGTTGAAAGATAATTTGTAACATTGAAAACTTTGTAGAATTTTAATGCATCTATAGATGAGTGGGAGAATGTTTGAAAATTTCTTGTCAGAAATTAATTTGGGTTTAAAATGTATATGGAGACTTCTTTAGTGGTATACTGGTATATTGGCATCAAAAGCTTTATGTTCATAAAAATATTTTTAAAAAGAAAAGGTAATATAATAACATTACAAAAAAATCACCTACAACCTTACTATCCTATTATAAGAACTCATCTTTTTTATAATCCTTTTGGGGATATGGTTTTCATATAGTTATGCAATTTTCTATCATGGTCTTTTTTTTCTTATTATAATATAAGCTTTTCCTTATGTTTCCTTACATATCCCACATTTTAATTTAAAATTTTAATGGTTGCATGGTATTCCTTCTAGGAGATGTGCCAAAATTTATTTAACATTTATTTTTTTTGTAACTTTTGCCATTAAAAGTAAAAACGCTATGAATATATTCATGTGAAAAGTGCCCCTCCTTCATCTCTTGTTCTGGTTCCAGACTTTCAATTATTTCTAAGAAGTGGAATTAACCGATAAAAGAGTATAAAACGTTTTCTTGGCTCTGAAGATATATTGGTAAATTACTTTAAAAAGCGTTGTTCCAAGGAAACAAAATGCCTCAATGTATTAGACCAACACATCCATTGTACTCAACAGAATTTTGTCTTTCTCTTTTTCGTGCTAATTTAATAATACTCATCTTTAATTTGTATTCCTTAAATTGTGAGCAGAGCTAAATATTTTTGCATGTGTTTGTTATTTCTTATGCCCATTATGTATTTAGAACATAAAGATTAACCCCTCTCATGTGAACTTAAATTCAGTTGATAACAAATTCATCATGCGTTTCTGAAAATTTGGTAAAAGAAAGTAATTATACTCCCAGCCTAGTGAACAAAATTTATAGTTATATTTGAATTAGAAATAGAATGTTTCTAATGAAAGTTATTTAAAATAACTGTTTTCTTTGGTTACCTCAATTTCAAACTAATTTCTCTCAAAATGTTAATAAGGATTCACTGAAAAGAGTTCCATAATTAAACAAATTGGGAGATTACACTCAAGGTGGGGGGATGGTCGGCAAAAAGAACGCTTCCTCTGATCAACACTAAGAGCCTAGACAAGTTGAATCCTATAATCCCTTATTCCCAGTTTGTAGGATTCCCAAACTATTCCAAGGGAACCAGACTCTAGCTCCTCCTGGGGCTTTCCAAAGCACGTAAGCATGTTAACAGCTCTGTGAGGTCCTGTGCTAAAGCAATCTGTTTAACAAACCACATGGTCATTCTATTTACGTTTTTGTAGATCTGATTACAGAGAAGTACCTAGGACCTTCTTCCTTTGGAAAAGAGGCATTATTCCTCCTTTAACTCTGCTCCTTCCTACCAAAGACAAATAAGTAGCAAAGGGGGTTTGAGGGCAGGGGTTGCTTATTCTGGGTCTTAAGGAGAAGCCTTTGTGGCTTTGGGTCCATGTTTTCTTGTCCTTCTCGTCATCCAACAGTAAGCTACAGTGGTGGTAGTGGCTGGGGATGCTCAGGAGTGGGGAAGAATATCCACTAGAGCTGTAGAAGAATGTAATAGAGCATCTAGTTATGTTTCTTTTTCATCTTATCTTTTGGATATTGCTATGAGTGTTTTATAATGTAGAGTAGTGTATGTCTATAATAAATAAATGTCTATTAGGGCTCACCTCCTGTGAGCTCATCAGACAAGATCACTGGGGTTTGCAGCATATTTTACTTGGAGTTTTCTCTCTGCTTATGCCCATCTCCAAACTGTGGTGAATGAGTTGTTTAGAATTTAGGACTGGTATTTTCAGTCCATCTCTTTCTTTCTGTGTCTTTCCTTATTGAAGATATTATGATACACAATATGCTTGATTCTAAAATCTGTGGTTCTCAAAACTGGCTGCACTGTAGAATGAGTCTAGCTGAGAGGTTCATTATTATGTGAATTGTCCAGCTGATTGAGAACTTGGGGTCATGTGATGGTGTATTAGTTTACTTGGGTTGCTGTAACAAAGCACCACAAATGGAGTGGCTTAAACAACAGAAATCAATTTTCTTACAGTTCTGGATTCTAGAAGTCTGAGAAGGTGTTGGTTAGTTTAGTTTCTTTTGAAGGCTCTGAGGGAGAATCTATACCATTTCTCTGCTAGCTTCTGATGGTTTGCTGGAAATGTTTGGCACTTCTGGGTTTGTAGATGAGATGCATCATACCAATTTCTGCCTTCATCTTCACTTGGCATTCTGTCTGTTTGTGTCTATCTCTGTGTCAAATTTCCACTTTTTATAAGGACATCAGTCATATTGGATTAAGACCCACCCTAATGATCTCACCTTAACTGTATCATCTGCAAACATCCTATTTCCAAAAAAGATCACATTCATAGGTACTGGAAGTTAAGACTTTAACAACTTTTTTAGGGATAAAATTTAACCCATAACACACAGTTAGAATGTGCTGGCAGATAAAAGGATGGCTTGACAAATGCCACTATGATAAAGAATGATTTTCTACCACAATATTTAACGTTAGGTCTTTATCAACCTGTCTTTTTTTTAATTTTTTTTTATTTTTTATTGGGGAATTGGGGGGATGGGAACAGTGCTGGGAATTGGGGGAAGGGGAACAGACAAGTTGCTGTCGTTTTGTTCTTCAGTCTAGTTGTGGAGGATGTTGCTTCACTGGCCCAAGTTGGCACCATCATTGTGCTCTTCCCGGGCGAGGCAGATCAGTTGCCGGCTTCTGGACGGCCATTCACTGCTGCTGCTAGCTGCTCATGCTGGCTGCTGGCTACACATGGTAGCCCATGGCAACACACTGCCACAGGGGCTGCAGCCTACGCCGTCGCCGGCGACTCACTGTGGCCCAGCTCCAGGTTGAGCTGTTGTTCAGCATCTTAGCTGTGGAGGGCAGTGTCACTGGCCCTCATATGTGGGATCCGAACCGGGGCCCTCTGGCGTCCCAAGCCAGTTCTTAACCATCGCGCCACTTGACTGGCCCAACCTGTCTTTTTTATAGCAATCATTTTATTAAATATATAATTCCAATCTACCAAGATAAAGATGATGTATTCCAGTGAAGACTATCCAATACTTTGAAACTATATCTGTTTGGTGCCTGTAGTAAGACAAATGGCTGAGTGATAGCTGAGCTCATTGCTCTTACATAGTAACATTCATGGAGAATGGAGTCTGATCATGGTGGGGAGCACATTTCTGATCAGATGGTGTCCGCCCAGACTAGTCTAGCCCTCTCTAGGTCTAGGCAAGTAGTTTTGATAGCCTTAAATTTTATTCCTTGAGATTTTTCTGCTCTTTGGGGGATTTCACACTAATTGCTTCTGCTTCCTCTTACTCTGGCCTATAATTGTCCTCAAATTTTCTGAGACTTTATGTCTTGCTTGAGAACGTAAGGGTAACAGATACACAGAATAGCATATAGTCTGATAATATGGTTCCTAAATGCTGCTTCATGGGTTGGAGGTAACAGAATCACTGGAGGAAATTAAAATACTAATTTCCAGGTCCATCCATGGAGATTCTGATGCAGCATACCTGGGCTTGGGCGCAGAAATCTGTGGTTCAAGAACGAATAACTTAGGAGAAACAGCCCACTAATCTTCTACTTGTTACTTAGCTCCTTCTAGTAACAGAAACCATCATCCCACTCCCTCGGAAGTGGTTATTTCATGCATGCCAGGCCTCCTAGAAGTCTAGATCCTAGACTCCAACTTGTAGAAAGGGTTGAGAATCCCCAGGGTGGCGGTGTGGTGTGATGATTCAGAGCCTGAGTGATGGATTCTGCCACTAGCTGGATGACTAGCTGGGTGACCTTGGGTTTGACCTTTCTGGGCCTCAGTTTCTTCATCTATAAAGGTAATAAGAGCTACCTCGTAAATTTGTAATTTTTAAATAAGTTCCTACATGTGAAGTACTTATGAAAGTGCTTGGTACATAGCAATCTCTTAATCCATTTTACTAGTACTATCATGATAATTATTTTCCTTTCCATCAAAGGTTCAATGTCTAAACTCCAGTTTACTATCTGAAGAGCTATGCCTTTCTGGGAGACTGTCAATAGGAATGACTCAGGTGTATCATTTGAACTTGAATTCAAATATCAGCCCTTGCCACTGGACAAGTCTACTCCCTATCCAGGGGTGTGTGGACTTATCTCAAAGTAGCAACAAGAAAACCACATCAGAGTTTGTGTTTATAACCAGCACAGGAGGTACAGTTGCAGGATGTTGCTTCCTCATAGCTACAGTGGTAGAGTCCTCGTTTGGTGTGCAGACTTGCACTGAGACCCTGGAGACTTAGGGCACCTGGGAGAGCAATAGCCTTTCCCCTCGTACCTCTACCCTGTTTGTCCAGTTAATAGCATTGGGCTGCAGGCTCTTAACTTGCATGCCTATCCCTTTCTGGATCTGGAGTCCTACTCTGAACTCTGCTTATGTGGCTGGAACTCATGCCGTCTGCCTAGTCTTTGTGGATCCTGCTCTTCAGGGTGATGGATCCTAACCTTGTCATCCTAGTACTGGTTCTAAACCTACTGGGAAAAAAATGTGGTAAGGATGAGGAACTGCGGTAATGGTGGGGAACTGCAGAGGATTGTTGGTGCCTTATGAGATTTGGAAACCTATGTAGTATTATTATTGAAAATATGATAGATATGGAAAATATTATGAAAACTCATTGCCACCAAAAACACAGACATGGCGTAAACCAAGACATATATGCGAGTGACAATGATTTTTATTTTAGAAGGGGCACATTACTTAGTGCTTTCTGAAATTATTGTCCACACTAAAGACTCTCTGGGGAATCCTACCATTTGTGCCTGAGGGTTCTCTTTTCATGCCTTGTACATCTCTTTATTTCAGGCCTTACTAAACTCTGTGCATTGGTTTACCTGCCTGTCTCTTGGTAAGATCATGAGGCCGTTGATGATTCATCACTACATCCTTATCACATGGCTGAGTACCTGGCATTTAGTAGGTGCTCAATAAATATTTGCTAAATAAATGAAGATTTTAAGTAAAGTTTTATTAAACCACAGGAGAGAGGTATCAACAATTAAAAATAGCAAAAAAATCAGAACAAAAGAAATAGTCAACATTCGGGGAGCGGCTAAATAAATTATAACCAGAACCACATGACAGAATTTGATGGTGTGAATAATTGTGTTCAAAGAATGTTTAATGACATGAAATAGTACTCTTACTAAGTTAAAAAACAGTGTATGAAACTCTATGGTATAATCCCTACTTTATAAAGGATGTTATAAATCTCAGCGCATACATATGTAAGAGCATAAAACAGCTGTGTGTACATGTTAAACATACAAGACTAAAGTAGGAAGGAAACAGACCCACGTATGACCTGATTATCTCTGATTGGTGAACTAGTGTTTATTTTCTTTGATAAAAGTGTCTGTATTTATAGTATACTTATTCTTCATGTATTTTTATGTTCTGAGAGACATTGATAAGCTGGATTAAAACCTACGTAAAATACATACTAAGAAGCCCTCATCAAGAGTTGTGAAGGCTGTTCTCATGGGAAGTGAAAAGGGGACCAGGATCATTTATTAGTGCAAGGTTAAGTTTGAAATTTATCCTCAGGCCCTCAGGGCCTTGAAGGAACTCTCCGCTGGCTCATTTCTAAAACTGACTCCTTGGAAGAACCCCACTTGCCCCAGGATGACCTGGGGCAGCCTGGTTTGGTGCCTACTGTGGAATAGCAGCTACTTACAATTTTGCTATGTTTTTCCTGTTATAATCTAAGGTGCTGCAAAGACAAAACTCTACACAAAACTGTGACCAAGTGGTGGCCTCTCCCTTTGTCCCACCCAGGCAAACTCTTTTTCCTGGTGTTCAGGCAATCTCAAAGGCCAGAGTGGAAAACATAACACAGCCGTATCCCTGTGCAAAGCAGCTGGTCTGGTCACAGTTTAAAACCTTCAGGCAAATGATTTCTTATTTAGAAAGAAAAAAAAATTATTGCAAGGATTCTTAAATGAGGGCTACTGACAGGTTCTGGGGTTTATTTAAGGAGGAGGTGGGGTTGCAGAACTGGTCCTGAGAGAGGAAGATGAGAACTGGACTGGAGTATCTGAAAGGAGAGGTCACCAAGAAGAGTGAGACAGGAGGCTAAATTTACACTCAGTATGTAGGTCAAGCTGACCTGCCTGGGGGAGGCAAGTTGAGGCTGGGTATGAACATTGAGGCAGCCACCGAAATAGAACGGCTTAGGCCAGTGCTTCTCAGGCTAAGTGCTTCTCAGACTAACATGCCCATGAACTCCCGGGGGGTCTTGTTAAAATGCAGTGTCTGATTCCATCGTCTGGGTGGGGCCTGAGCATGTGCATTTCTAACAAGCTTCCGGGTGATATTGACTCTGCCGGTCCATGGACCACGCTTTAAGAAATGAAGGCTTAGAAGACACAGGGAACACAAAAGGGGCACTCTGGGGCTGAGAGGAGTGTGGTTCCCCTCCTTGTCTGAGACCACCAGGCCAGCTGGGACTTCCTAGTGATAGAAATTGCCTGGTAAAGTGAGAGGCCATCTGTCTACAGCCAGGAGCATTTCGGAAGCCACGTGGGGTGGTGGAAAGGAGATCAGGATTTTGAGTCATGTGGACATGGGTGTGAATCTCAAGGAGCTTGGTGTTTATTTTGTAGGGGATGGGGAGGCTTTGAAGGGTTTAAGCTACCACTAGTCAGCTTGTTCTTGGCCTTCTGGCTGAGTGCCTCATTCGTGCTTGAGGGAGACATGGCCAGCCTTCGGTGGAAATGGCTCATTGTCACCATCCTGGCCAAGCTGAGGCAGGCCTCCTGCCCAAAGTCACTTGGCCAGAAGGTGAGAAAGGTTTCAAAGGCCTCTAGCTTCCGTCAGGGTCCACACTGGACCCTCATGGCCCCTTTCCATAGTGAGGTCAGCTTCCCCGTCTATGTTATCTGTGCTCTGCACCCTCCCTACTCAGAGGCTGGTCCACAGACCAGCAGTATCTTGCACAACCTTGTTAAAAACACAGAATCTTTGACTCCATCTCCGACCTTCAAAATCAGAGTCTGAATTTTAACAAGATCCCCCGGTGATGTGTATACACATTGAAGTTGGAGAACCACTGCCTTACATAACTCTCCCACCAGCACCCTTTGGTCCAGGGAGAGAAGCTCAATTAATAAATTAAACAAATGCTTACACAGCCTCCCTGTGGGCTAGGCAACATTCTGAGCACCTTTCAAGTATTAACTCTTCTAATAACCCATTCTCCATATCAGTGTACCCGTCTCTTGCCTCATACCTGGGTCGGGGCCACCCTACGGTGTCCAGGAGAGTGGTGGGCACCCTGTCACATGTAGCCCCACTTTGACCTGGCTAGCTGGAAGATGACTGGAACCTCTTTCTAAGGCTCAGAAAAACGCAGAGCCTAATGTGGGAGCGGGGAGGGTTGCATGTGAGGGAGCGCTTGATCGCTGACACGAAGTATCTTGAAAGCTTTCTGGGCTCTGACAGTGATTGCTTCCTAGAAATGGGGTTGGTAGGTTGGCTCCTACCCTTACTCCCGTCATTCTTCAATCTTCTATCTCCAGAGGGAGGAAAACATTGCTTTCTAAAATCTCACGCCATGCCTATGGGGTGTGTCTCTGGAGGGGAGAATCTGAGAGGGCTCTTCCAGCACCTCACTCTTAGGGCGTCGGACTTTTTGGTGTCCAAAGCAGTGATTGAGAGCTTAGACTTTGAAGGAAGACTTTCTGGGTTCAAATCTGCATCCTGCCACTTGCCAGTGGTATATGGACCTTGGATAAATTACTTAACACCTCTGTGCCTCAGTTTCCCATCTGTAAAAGGAGGGCAGTTAAAGTACCTACCTTACAGATGTGTGGTGAGAATGAAATGAATTAATATGTGTAATGTACTTAGAAGCACTCAATAAATGTTACCTTTTGTGGCGGTGGTTCTGTCCCCAGTTATGCTTAGCCTCCCCTCTCCATCATCCAGATTGGGTGGCTCATTATTCAGGGCCAGGACCAAACTGGGGGATTCCAGGGATTCCCCAAAATCTGAGGAGGGGATTGGTGGGTTTTCTAGGAGAAAACAGCCTCATCAGTTTCCCTATTGCTGTAACAAATGACCTACTGTAACAAATGACCACAATGTGGTGTTTGAAAACAACTAAAACAAATGTACTGTGTTACAGCTCTCGTGGTCAGAAGTCTGAAATGGGTCTCTGCAGGCTAAATTCAAGGTGTTGGCATGGTTGAGTTCCTTCTAGAAGCTTTAGAGGAGAACTGGCTTCTTCGCCTTTTCCATTTTCTAGATGTTATCTGTATTCCTTGGTTTATGACCTTTTTCTCAAGCCTCAAAGCCAGCGGCCTAACATCTGCCAATCTACCTTGCATCATTGCAAACTCTGCTTTGGTCCTAACCTCTCCTTCCCTGTCAGTCTCACTTCCACGTCTCCAGCTTTCCCCTATAAGGACCCTGTGATTACAGTGGGCTCGCTTGGATAACCCAGGATAACTTCCTCCTCTTCTCACAAGCCTTAACTTAATCACACCTGCAAAATCTCTTTTGTCATGTAGGGTAACATTCATAAGTTCCGGGAATTAGAACAGTGATATTTTTGTGAGAGGGGCATGATTCTGCCTATCACAAAGGGCCAAAGAGATTCAGCAACATTTACTTTGCCAAGTAAAGGAAGAAAGCCCTTGTTTATGCTCAGAAGAGGTTGGTAAGAAGCTCTTGGTAATCAAGAGGGCACTACCATTGTTGAGGGCATTTATAGGTGTCAAGCCCTGCTGTAGGTGCTCTCATGGTTTTTACCGTTTAATTTGTACGTATTTTATAAGTGAGGAAACAGAGATTGGCAGAGATGGAGTCACTTCTTTAGTGGCAGGGCTGGTGTTTGAACTCAAGTGTGTCTGGTTGGAAAGCCCATCTTCTTACCAAAACACTGCGTGTTTGATTCAGAGTCAAATAAGCCCAGTGAGGCATGCCCATTCAGAAGGCTTAACATCCTCAATGGAATCAATTTTTACAAACATTTCTTGACTATTTCTACAGTTGGGTGTTGGCCAGAGCAGAAGTTGGCAGTAGCCTTTGTTTGGAGTCTCATTACTCAATGCAGGGGAGCCCCTTCGGGAGGGAGCCTCAGGTTGCCATGGGCCCCGCTGTGGGCCTTCTCTCAGAGCACATGGTTTCCAAGGCGATATGGCCCAGAAACCCGATGCATTGCACTGCCTGGTCCAGCTTGACACCCAGCCCAGGGTAGGATCCTTTCAGATAAATAAATGAAAGCATCTTATAGTGTGTAAACCACTCCATAGAATCAATTCTGCACCTCTGGCAGCAGAGCTTTTGGCATTGAGAACATTGGAAGAGTTCAAGAATAATGGAGATCATTCTAAATGGCAGGAGAGAGGGAAGCCTGGGTTGGGGCAAGTGCTGTTTTGTTATCACATCCACTGGAAGTGAAACATTCAGGAGTACAGACAGACTTGGGCAGAGACCTTCCCTGATGGGATTATGAGCAAGGGGAGAAGCCCCAGGGGAGACTGGGGTGAATTCAGGTGCGTGCTCCATCACAGAGCTGCCCTATATGGTTTCTATTGCAAGCAGCCCTGGGAGAGCCCAGTGAGCAAATGGGGTTGTGGGGAAAATGGTAGAGAAGCAAATTTCTGCTTAATGTGAGAAAGAGCTTTCCAGCAACTAGAGCTGCCCAAGAATGGGATTGGCCAATGTGGAGAGCAGGGAGCCCCTGTCTTCAGCACCATTTCAGGAGAGATCACAGAGAGACCTTTAGGAACTCTAGAGAAATGTCTACTGCAATCTTGAAGTTCCTCACTTGTGGCTTTGAAAAAGGCCCTGTTAGCCTGTAAGTCCACATTTGATCAGCTTGTGTCACCTGTAGAAGTCCCCCAGGTTATTGCTGGGAGGCCCCAGGTATTTCGCATATACTCAAATCAGTCCTTCTATGCCTTGTTTGTTGATGTCACCTGCCTACCAGTTTCATGAGGAAGGCATCTCATGCCCCTCACTGCTTCTGGTGGATGCTTTATTACATAAAGCCAAATGCTTTATGTACCAAATGCACTGCATGCCCAAAGAACAGGGAGAAGGCAGTAGGGTGCTGGTAAATGTTTAATAACTGGCTCTCCAGAAAACAGAAATGCTCTAATCCACAGTCTCTTCCAATTTCTGTGGTGTAAATGCTCCCACCACGGCTGATTGCAAGCCACCAACTTATGGTCAACTGGCTGGCAAAATTCCAGAAAAGTTAACAGTTGCTTTTTCTAAATGGATACAGATCAGCTCCAGCCCACCACTGGCAGAAAGTGTCCATCTCTGTCTGTCTGTCTTTCAGAGTCCCTGTTGCATGTGACCAGAGTGCATTATGAAAACTGATGTTTGCTTTCTGGTCATAGTACCCTTTACCATAAGGGACCAGACCAAAGTTCTCAGGGCGAACCATGCAGTATGTGCTCGCCTTACTTCTTCTTCACCCTTCTTCATAGTGTTTTCCTGAGTCTAGGCATCCAAATACTAACTAATGCACCATCTTGGGAGGTACCTTCCCACATGCACACTATTATGCAAATAGATACCTCATAGACCCTCCAGAGCCTCCTTCAATTTCAGTTTAAGTTTAGCTCAGCGGTTCTCAACCTTCCTAATGCTGCGACCCCTTAATACAGTTCCTCATGTTGTGGTGACCCCCAACCACAAAATTATTTTCGTTGCTACTCTATAACTGTAATTTTGCTACTGTTATGAATTGTAATGTAAATATCTTTTTGTTTTCTGATGGTCTTAGGTGACCCCTGTGAAAGGGTCATTTGACCCCCAAAGGGGTCGCGACCCACAGGTTGAGAACTGCTGGTTTAGCTGGTTCTCCAAAGTGGCTGATCATCAGAATTTCATGGAGAGCCTTATAAAAATATAGAATCTTGGGCTGCCCCTCTCTCCAGAGTTTCTGGTTTGGTAAATAAGGTGTGGGGCCTGGAAATCTATGATTTTCAGAAGTTCCCTAGGTGACTCTAATGACGAGACAGGCATGTTTGAGAGTCACCACGTATCACTTCTTATGGAAGGAGTTTCATTAGACAGCAGAACACTTCACAGGTCTTCCAGAAGAGTCAAAGCTTTCACATCTGCTTGTCAATGGGGGTGATGTCCTAAGGAGGGGAACAGTGAATCCAGGGGATATGAATTGCCCCTTTCAGCCTGCAGCAGAGCAGGCTTAAAGAGCTAATGGTCTATACACCACAATCCCAAGAGAGTGGCTAAACAGGGGAGTGACAGCTACCTAGGTCAAGTAGTTCTGAGACACATGTTCCTAATGACCATCACCCAGTGCCAATGGGCTGTGGTTAGACTATTCCTTCAACTGTGCCAGCCCTGCCCTCCTTCTTCATCCTTTCTCCCCAGACTTCCTCCCCACCTTGGATCCCTGCTGAAAAGCTTGCTGCTCAGAGGCAGGCCTCTTATGCTCAAGAAGGTGTTGCGTACCTGGTGGTATCAGACCAACCTCACTACATTCTCTCTCACTCTCTGGGGCGGATGGATGAGTGTAGAGTGGACAAGAAGAGAGTGGGCCTCTCAGCTTGGGAATCCCAGGTGCTTCCGTGTACCCTCCTAGTGGCTGTGAATGCACCCCGCCCCCAGAGCTGGGGAAGTTGAGACAGGATGACTGCAGCAATTTCCCTCCTAGATAGTATGCCTAAGGACCCTTACAATAAGCTCACATTGCTCTGATCTGCAGACTCTGTCTGTATTTCTGCCTTGCAACCCCGAGGAACTTGACCAAACGATTGGAGCTTCACCTCCAGTTTTAACTCATCATCTAATTATCAAGATGCCAAACATTATACTCTCAGATTCCCCATTATCACAGTGCCTGAGGGCATTTTTGCCTGGACCACGGTGATGTTTCAGTCTTCACTCAAAGTGACCACCCAGGCTACAGGGCCTGCTGTGAGCAATGAGGGTTGGAGAAGCGATGCTGTATACAACTGTCTACAGGAAGTACTGCGTGTAGGAAGAAGGCTTAGAGCTGGGGATGGGGATAAATAGTGACTGGAACCTGGGGGCGCGATTCTCCCTCGCTATCTGCCTTGGTAATGTGGAGTCTCAATCACTCTGCCCCTGATCCAGCCTTTCTCTGAGCCTCAGCATGTTCTGTGCCATACACGCTCTGGCGTTGAATACCTAGGATCTCCTGCTGGGTTCACACGATGCCTCCTGAAAGACTAGTGGTTGGTTTACATGACCTCTAAGTCCCCTCCATCCTCCTAATTTCCGAATTTGCTGCCAAGACACTTGAGGGCAGGGAATAGGTTTTCTATGTCGTTGTTATCTCTCCCAATGAGGTGTCTTCTAAACTGGGGTTACCAGAGAAATGCTGCGTCCAGCTGGCCTCCTGCCTCTGCAGAAAACAAAGATACAGCTGCAGAGCCAACGTCTGCCAGGCTTGGGGCTCGTCTGTTACCTATACCTACAGATTACAACATGGGTGAACTTTGGACGACTTCACAATCCCATCACAGGTTAAACTTTAGCCAACTAGTGAGGTGAAAATGAGATGCACATTTCATTCAAAGGACCCTGGAACCTAATGCCATGGCTCTGAGCACATAGCGATAAGAGGGCTTTATGCGTGTGAGACAGTTTGCAGATATGGTCTCAAGCAGAGAACAGGAGGGTCATGAGTAGTGAGAGGGAATTACGGTGGCCAGCATGTAGAAATAGCTGAGAGCAAGGCCAAAGAAACTGGCCTTACACTCAGTAACTTCCACTAACTGTGGCCTGATGTACGTCACTTACATTCTCTGGCCCTCAGGATCCTCATAGATAAAATTTTGATTTTATATATTGGATTGTTGGAAAAGTCATGATGCATTTTTGCAACGAAAGACATACAAAAAATACGTCATGACTTTCCTGACAACCCAATAGTTGAAACTATCAGTTCTTTCTTTTATTTCCTGACCATCTGAATCAGAGTCCTAAATGTCCCACTCTCAAGAAATTTACCCACAGTTTTGTGTTAGTTCTATAATTATATTTGTTTTATTTTACACTGAGATCGCTAAAGTAAAAAATGATGTGGAAATATAAATGTATTTTGTATTTTGTTTTCAAATGCCTATCTGGTTGTCCTAACATCATTTATCAAAAATTCCATCTCTTCCCTAGTCATATGAAGTACAACTTGAATCATAAGACAAATGTGCTTGTGCATATGTTAATTATTTATATACTTTCTATTCTATTCCATTTTTTCTGTCTATTCTTATGCTGACATTAACTGCGTTAATTGTAAAGGCTCCTTAGATATGTTAATATCCAATAGCACTATCTCCTATTTTTTTTTCTCCTTGTTTTTAAAGCTTTTATGGTGTCTTAGCCTATTCAGGCTGCTGTAACAAAAGTGCCACAGAATGGGTGGCTTATAAGCAACAGAAATATATTTCTCACTATTCCATATAGAAAGTTTAAGATCAAGGTGCTAGTAGATTCTGTATCTGGTGAGAGCCCACTTCCTGGTTCATAGATAGCTGTCTTTTCTCTGTGTCTTTACATGGTGGAAAAGCCCAGGGAGCTCTCTGGGGTCTCTTTTAAAAAAGTCACGAATCCCATTCATGAGGCATCCACCCTCATGACCTAATCACCTCCCAAATACCCCACCTCCTAATTCAATGATATGGGGGGTTAGGTTTCAACATATATATGTGGGCGGGACATGAACACGTCCGTAGCATGTGGCAAATGTTAATCTACCTCTAAGAACTCTAGAATAAATGTTGTCTAACTCTAGTAAACACATGAACAAATGTAGTGTGCCAATACAATAAGTGAACAAGTCTTGAAGCGAGTTCAAATCCCTGTTCTGGTACTAAGTGTGTAAACTTGGCAAATTGTTTAGCTTGTCTGGGTCATCATCTATTTGTAAAACAAATGGAGAGCTGTACGGCAGAGCACCGTAGAGTGAAATTAGGAATCAGACAGACCGGGGTCCTCCTGCCACCTCGGCGACATCCTCCCTGAGCTGCTTCTTCCTCCTCACAATACAGGGTTCACGTTAGGGCAGAAAGATTGTGGTGAGGACAGTGCCAGGCTCACAGTGCGTGGAAAGAAAAACAAAGCTAGAACTAGTGTGTTTGGGGATCATTTAACTATTTTTTTCCTGCTTCCAGGTTCTAACTGGTAGAGAAAAGATGTCAGTGGCCAAAAGGCGGTCAAAGTCTCAGCTATATTCGTGGTGCCAAGTGCCCAGTCATCCTGAATGTCAGGGCTTCCTGGTGAGGCTGAATTGGAGGCTTTGGCTGGGACCAAGTGAGGGCTTCCTGCTACTTCTTTTTTTTTTTTTTAAAGATTTTTGTTGAGGAATTGGGGGATGAGAACAGCACTGAGGAATTGGGGGAAGGGGAACAGACAAGTTGTCATTTTGTTCTTCAGTCTAGTTGTGGAGGACGTTGCTTCATTGGCCCAAGTTGGCACCATCATTGCGCTCTTCCCGAGTGAGGCAGATCAGTCGACGGCTTCTGGACGGCCACTCACAGCGGCTGCTGGCCGCTCACGCTGGCTGCTGGCTTCACACGGTAGCCCATGGCAACCCTCTGCAACAGGGGCTGCAGCCTGTGCTGTCGCCAGCGACTCATGGCAGCCCAGCTCCAGGTTGAGCTGTTGTTCAGCATCTTAGCTGTGGAGGGCAGTGTCACTGGCCCTCATATGTAGGATCCGAACTGGGGCCCTCTGGCATTCCAAGCCAGCTCTTAACCAATGCACCACTTGGCCAGCCCCCTGCTACTTCTCAAACACAGGCCTTAGCCCCTGTCTGTGGGGAACTGCTGGATGGCTCAGTGGGTTCAGGAAGCCCAGCTGGCTTCAGGGAGGGCTGTAGCCTGCTCCCACTTCCATTGCTGGCAGAGAAAGCAAGGTCCCCAAGAGAGTGGTGGCCTCCAGGTTGCCTCTCGAAGTCTGACCCAGAGGTTTCTCCGTCAGTTGGGAATATCACTGGGTCCTGGCCCTTCCCTCACTTCCTTGAGGCAGGGAAGAGAGAGACTGAGCAACCCTGTCCAGTGAGTGCCATACTGCCTCCAACCAGGTCAGTGCCTGCTTTGTAGGGTACAATAGGGATAGACAGAAACTCTGGAAGTGTTGCCCAACGACCCCACCATCATGGAGAGGGGTGGTGTGAAAGCTGCTGAAACATGGACAGGGGCTGAGTGTCCCTTCTAAAATAGTTGTGCCTGTGGTGTTGAAAATAACAATTATACTATTGTGAAGAGATTGGGCTCAAGGTATTTGCAAGTCTGGCAATTGGATGGCACCGGGGAACCGATTGGATGAAGACACTTTCCGGCACCTGTCTCAGACATAATCTGCCATGTTTCCATTCACCTTGAATGATATGAATATAAATTTCTGTTGAAGTGCGTGAAAGCCAAGAGCAGAACATCTGGAACTTTATAGTGCCAGATAAGCAAGAATATATATGAGTTAGTGGTGTTGATAAAAAGAGACAGGATGCCTGTTTTTGGAAAGGTTACCCTGGAGGAAAGGGGACAGTTTCCCTCCCCAACAGCCCCCCCCCAGCCCCCCCTTCCCGGTTCTCATCACTGCACTGGGGCCCCCTAACTGATATCCCTGCTGGCTGTTTCTTTCAATTCTGCTCCTTCTTCACATGCACACAGCCTTCTTAGAGTGAGAGAGAATAAACAGCCAGACAGCAGTTGGGGTTGCAGCCAGGCCAGGGGCTGGTCAGAAAGCAGAACAATGAGCTTATCTAGAAACAATCAAGAGACTTATTTTCAGAGAAAGGGCCATGTGGGAGGCTGAGTCACTGCTTCTTTGATCTGATGGTAAAACAGACAAGTGAGCAGTGATATGTATAATTATAGAACTCTAAGGCTGAATTCTTTCTCAACTCTAAGTTAAGATGGCTACTTCTAGTTACCATGTGAACCTTTTGGGGCCTCCTTGAAGATGGATGTACAAATGGGTAGGAACACAAAGAGGACTAGGTAGGGGGACATGCAAAGAGAAAGGGGGCTGCTTCTTGAAGCTTTATGGTCCTGGTGCAGGGCCCTGAGTTGAGGACTGAGTCAAGCTGGTAACCAGGGAAAGAGCATCTCATGGCTGAGGGGACAGCATACGCAAAGACCACAGGACAAGAACACTGTTAGCCTATTAAAGGCTCGTCAAGAAGACAGTGGGGCCAGAGCACAATAAGCCAGGGGAGGAGTGGCGGGGGAAGCAGTCAGGAAGGGAGTCAGGACAAATCAGATAAGGCTGCAGTTCTCACCCACCATGCACCTTAGAATCACCCACATGCTCTAAAAATACAGCTATCCGGGCACCACCCCCTCAGTATTTTGTATTGACTTTTAGGCTCTCTGGTTCCTCCACTGAAAAAGAATATTGTTGCTGCTGCTATCACTTTTTATGAAGAAATACTTGGTTTTTGCACTTTTACTGAACCAAAGCCCATTTGTCCAAGAAGATCAGACCCTCTCTGGAAAGTTTGTGTGTGAATAATGAGAGAATGTGGCTTTAAAAGAAGTTGTTTCTTACCTGGGAGATCCAATAGGAAAACTGCTGGGCCTCATTGGGGTTAAGAATCTTCAAACAGTTGAAGCTGCTGAAACACGAGGGCTGACCATCTTGATGACCAAAAGCTTGGGTGAAGCTGGTGGAGTTCCTGTCTAAGTGAACATGGGTTCATGCAGGAGTCAGGCAAGAAAATTTAGAGAGCAGTCCTGGCAGTAGCTTTGCATATGAAAGTTGTCAGATAATAAAGAGGTGGCTGAGTTTTTCGTCTTTGCTCTGAGCCCTGACTCTGCCTTTTCTTCTTTTCGGCATAGAGTATCCTTCATTGCTTCTCCATCTCCTTTTCTTCCCTTCACCAATCAAAAGCCAGCTCTGGAAAACTATCCAGTGCTTTCACTTTAAGGTACTGTGGCGGATGACAGCAACACTATCTCCCATTCCGTATCTTCTTCTTACAAGTTGGCCTTGACACCCCTCCCATTGGGTGGTGGAGACTGTATCTTCTCTCCTTGACTTTGGATGGACCTTTTTGACTGCCTCAAACAATAGAGTATGGTAGAAGTGACACCATGTGATTCCTGAGGCTAAATGAAAAATACACTATGTACTTCAACCTTCTTTGGGGACACTCACTCTTGGAACCCAGCTTCTATTCTTTAAGAAAGCTCAAGCAAGCCCAGGCAGAGAGACCCCATGGGGAAACCCTATGTAGGTATTTTATTCAACAGCCCTGTGGAGGTCTCAGCCAAGAGCCAGGATTAAGCAAATATGTGAGTGTAGACACCTCCCGATGATTCCAGCCTCTAGGCAGCTAGTTGCCCCTGGCTTTCAAGTCTTAGCTGAGGACCCAAACATTGTGAAGTAGAGACAAGCCGGCCCTGCTGTGTCCTTTCCAAATTTCTGACACACTTAATTCAGGTCTCTTCTCAAATAATACCTCCTTGGAGAGGACATTCCTAACCATCTTTGTCTAAAATGGTATTTTTAAAATTGAGATATAATTGACATAAAACATTATATTAGTTTCAGACATACCTCATAATGATTCATTGTATTTGTATATATTGCTAAATGAACACCACAGTAAGTCTAGTTAACATTCACCTCCACACATAGTTACAGCAGATATTTTTTTTCTCGTGGTAAGAACTTTTAAGATCTGCTTTCTTAGCAACTTTCAAATATGCAATATAGTGTTATGAACTATAGCCACCATGCTGTGCTTACATTTTCAGACTTATTTATTTTATAACTGGAAGTTTGTTCCTTTTGACCACCTTCACCCCATTTTGCCCGAAAATGATATTCTTGATTACTTTCTATCCTCTTCCTTTTTTCCTTCATAGCACTTATTTAATAAAAAAACATATTTGTTTGATGGTTTTCATTACCTGCCTCCTACATTAGAATATAAACTCCATAATAGGGACGTTGGTACTTAGGAAAATGCCTTCACATATTAGGTAGATATTTGTGCAATCAGTATCTGTGGAATAAATCAAACTTGACAATTATGCTATGAGTTTATTCTCCCAGAGTCATGTCAGACACTGTTAAGCAACCCCAGCACTCTTTGCCCTGGAGTCTGGAGTATGCCTTAGAATAACTCACAACACAATCACACAATGCTGAAATGAAACCTTTTTTTTCCAAACCTGGCCTATAGCATTAATTTTGGCATGTTAATTTATTGTCTCGTTGTTACTATTTGGGGGTGTCCATCTAGATAGCAACTAGATGCTCTCTGAGGCCATAGACTGAGTCTCATACTATTTTTGGCACATTGTTGAAGTTGAAAGATTCTTCGATGAATTGAAAGGATTTGTGATAATCTTTATATCAACCCTTTGGCAAGGTAGAAGGAGGACTAGACATAGGATCCCAAAGCTTCGAAAGATAAGACAACATATAGCAGATGGGAAAGTTAGTTCTAATGCCAGAAATTTGAGGTTTAAGATGTTCAATATTAACCTCTGCAGGATTTGAAAAGTGGACCTTTTTGACCTATCCCACCACAAAGCATCCCAGACTTTCATTTGCATCATCTACTTGCATATGGTATGATGTTGTTCAAAAGGAATTTCTACAGGGCTAGGCTTAGAAGCAGGGTTCAGGCTTAGAGTGAGGGAGAGGGTGGGATGGAAAAGTGACAGCTGCAATGCATTCCTCCAGACTTGAATATCAAAGTGAACCTGTTACCAGATTTTGCTGAGAATGGGTGGTCCGTTTTAAAAGAAATGAGATCTGGAATTATCTACAACCTATAAGGCCCTGATTTCTCTGGTGGATTTTCGGGCAAGACACTCTCAATAGAAGTACGTTTTCACGGCTGTCAGTTGAGGGCCTCACTCATACCAAAAGTTTTTAAGACAGGAGAGATATATCCTAATTGGTTATGAATGCCATCATTTCTGCTTTAGGACATGCATATTCGAGAAGTACACCCACTTTGTAACTGAAAGATGAATGCCATTTTTTGGCAAGAGCTAGTTTCAAGAAAGATTACCATCACATATGAAGCCATCATTCACCCCTATTGCCAGTATATCTGTCGCTCAGAAACAAACCAAACTATGAAAAGAAAACAGAAAAAAAACTGGGATGAACTCAGATATTTACTTCCCAACCAGCTCTCAGCAAGTTGCAGGAAGATATATGGACCAATAAAACCATTCTCTTCTCCACAGAACTGTCTGAATATGACCAGAAAAATGATTCAAGGGGAGACACTGCCTTATGGCTGCAGCTGGCAGGGTTGCTTAGCCTTTGGGCAGTTGGAGGAATGCTCTGTTAATTTACTAAAGCTAGGAGTCTAGATTCCAATGCTTAGGCTCAGAGTAACGACTTTACTCTAGGTCTTGTGGTAGGCTCAATAAAAATCAGGCAGTGAGCACCGTGGAAATCAGGCAGCTGGTATTAAAGTAACAAATTTAAAAGTTTGCCTTAAATCTTTAGACTTTGATCATTTCTCCTGGACTGATTCTGTGTGTGTTTAGGGAGATGCTGAGAGAATCTAGGGAGAGCCAGAATTGCCATCTTGGGTCTTTTCCAGAAATTACTTAAGTCTATAAGATTCTGTGTAGCAGGAATTTACTTAGGATCAAGTAAATCATTGTTAGATTTGTTGTGCACAATCTAGAGAAAATTCATTGATGCCTTTTCAAATAAGGTCTTGTGAATATTTTTGAAAGGATGATTATGTTTGAGGTTCTGTACTTTTGAAAAGTTAATCAAGGACAATATCACTTGATGTTTTTCAAATTGATTTCAGAAGCTTTTTGACATAGAAGCAAAAAAAGGATGCATTGGTTTTCATCCATGTTTACGCATCAGCATACAAAACTTCTGTCAGTGTGCCCCATCAAATAGTCCAGGTGGTTTTTCAGAGTTTCAAAATGGAGGTTAGTGGGCAGATCAATCCCAGATGCGCTTGGGTCCTTTTTTGCTTTTCTGGGTGTCCTTCCTGGCTTTTCTGTTTTCCTGCTTACGTTTAAGAGCCCACACATGTGACTCTCATTGGAGGATTTCCTGCATGCTCTTGGGGCCACTTTCCCAACTCCCGAAAGTCAGAGAGCCTAAAATGCCCACAAGTTTACACTAATTCCCTACCCCCGCTCTGCCCAGAGCACTTAGCCTTTGGCGACCAGTGCAGGAACATGAAAGCCAACTCTGAGGTGTAGTTTATACTCAGGAGACTGCCCTCAGACCAGGCTGAGAGTGGAATTGCCTGAACGCAGACCCCTGCTTGGCTTCTTACCTTCTGCTTCGTTCCCCTTCCTTTGTTGGTCTTGTCTAAGGGTGCTTACTAAATAAATCACTGACATGTGACAATTCACCTCAGGGTCTGCTTCTGGGGAACCCATTACGTTCCCCATAAGGTAAAGTTGTGGGAATTAACTGCGATAATTGCATATAAATGCTTTATATGCAATTATCTCAGTTAATTTGTGTTTGGCCACAATATATACTAAAAAATTTGTTAAATATCGATATTACTCCCATGATTCTCACATCAGTGTTTTGGACTCTGGTAGATTGGTTCCAAGACTTGGAACATCTCAATCCATTCAGTTGTGCATGGTGAAAAAACCTTTGAATAAGACTGAAAGGGCATGTGGAAGTACATTGTTACATACCAAGACCTTACCAGCTTGGCTATCTATGCAAATGAAAGCAGATCGAGAGCAAGGGTAGCTAGCAGTACAGAAAGAATCTGCTGGGGAACGGGTCTCCCTTATAGTTATTTTTGCTTTAAAGCTGGGTAAGCCCATTTCTCTAAGAGTTGGCAATTTCAGACGTTTGGCCATCTACTATGACTAGTTATTTTTAAAGAAATCTCTCAGATACATAAAGTGAAAAGCTATCTTGGCCATGGTGGCAGTGAGGTCCAAGAATCGCAATGGGGGTGGGGCTGGGAGAGACGTCACAGTGGTCTGAACACCTTCCATCTAATGAATCAGGTGGTGTTGCTCTGCATTTTACCACCCAGAGCAAGAAACGAAGAGAAAGGGAAGTTTTGGATTCACATTAATACGATTCTACAGAATTCAAGAGTCATAAAGAATCTGAAAGGCTTTGAGATAGTTTGAGCAATCTTATAGAATTTGTACTGGCAGTTTACTTTTCCTTTAGACTTCATATGTGAAATAACAGAATTAGAGGGCAACCTTCAATGGGTGTTGCACAAGCTTTCTAGGGATTATTTTTTAAGGCAGACAGTCAGGAATCTTAATATTCAAGAGGCTCTTGAGAAGCCATCTTGTCTGCTCACCTTCCATGAGGATCAGATGACACAAAATACCAAGGCCAGATGGGACTGACTTATTCCAATATCTAACAACTTTCACCATTAAGAAAGTCTCTTTAAGCCTCTCAGGGAGAAGGGAGTTATGCCCACTTTCTCTTTTTTTGGCCAGAGAGCCAGTCTCCAGGTTGGGCTTTTCAGGTTCTTTATGACTCTTAAATTCTGTTGAACCAAATCAACTTAGTGCTGGGGGCAGAGAAGGATTTTCACCACTGAGTTCAATCACCAGTTGGTTCCCACACCTGTCCATCACCTCAAAATGCTTTGAGTGGTCCCATCTGGAGTGGGACCTGGAATCTGATTTTAGATCTTGACCCCAGGGCAAGATTTACTGTAGTGCCAGGGAATGGGAAATGACAGTGGTTTTTATCACCTGTGGAACGAGAGAGTAAAATGTAGAGGCAGTCTAAGGAACATATGAAGCTGCAGGAAAAAAACAACTGGATGCATCTAAATGGCTTAAATAAAAAGTAGCTAATTTAGAGGTACTGTCAGCACAGGGTGGCAGCCAAAGGGAAGCGCATTGCTTCTCCAGAAGTATTGTTTTTACAGGAGGTCACCAGTGTTGTCACACTAGTGCCTTTTCATGTTGCATATATCACCTGCCTAACTGCGAATTCAAGAGAACAAAATCTTCATCTGTAAAGCAGATAGATGAAATTTATTATGTAACACCATTTGTGCAATGATCACACCCATGAAACAACTGTATTGAAGGATATCCACACATTAAAAACATGCACTTAGATATCCAAGTGGCTCAGTTGGTTAAGAGTTTGTTCAAGGGTGCAAGCTCTGAGCAACAGGGTCACCAGTTCGATTCCTGGCCCAAGCTGAGCTGCCACTGAGCTGCCAACTGGTGGCAGGATGGCTCACCTAAAAAAAAAAACCCACAAAACTACATATGTAGTCTGACAAGTTCACGAACTTGTTGCACCGGTGTTGCTAACCTTTATTGATATCAGAGAGATTATTCATTATGAATTTGTACCAACTGGACAGTTAACCAAGTTTACTATTTGGAAAAGGTTGCATGAAAAAGTTAGATGACCTGAACTTTTTGCCAACAATTCATGGCTCTTGCATCACGACAATGCACCAGCTTACATGGCACTGTCTGTGAGGGAGTTTTTAGCCAGTAAACAAATAACTGTATTGGAACACCCTCTCTACTCACCTGATCTGTCCCCCAATGACTTCTTTCTTTACCCGAAGGTAAGGAAATATTGAAAGGAAGACATTTTGATGTCATTCAGAACATCAAGGGTAGTACGATGACAGCTCTGATGGCCATTCCAGAAAAAGAGTTCCAAAATAGCTTTGAAGGGTGGAATAGCTGCTGGTGTCAGTGCATAGCTTCCCAATGGGAGTACTTCGAAGGGGACTGTAGTGATATTCAGCAATGAGGTATGTAGCACCTTTTCTAGGATGAATTCACGAACTTAATTGTCATATCTTTGAATGTTGAAAATGTTATGGGGGGTTGGATATTATGAAAGGAGAAAAAAAAAAGAGGCCCTTATACTGACTAAAAATGACAGTGCTGAGCAGTGAGGAACATTGAGGAATCTGGTTAACTAGACTCTCTGTATCCAGTCTTCAAGAAAAATAAGAAAAAAAAATACTGTGAACAATAAAAAAGAAAGTGCTCCAAGTGAATCAGAGGCTCAGCCAAGCTTGGCCTTGGGGTGGCCCAGCCCTTATTCTGCAGAAACAATGGAGGCCCAGTGAGGAGAGTCACTCTTGGAAAATGCCATACTCCCCTCTATCCTCCCAACACCTGCATTTTCTCTCCAGTCTATGTTTTTTTTTTTTTCTTTTACTTTCTCATAGCTCTAGTTTTCTAATTTGAATCACTGGCATGAAGCACTAAGCAGTACGGCTGGCATTTGGTTTAAGAGAATGGCAGGAAGACATCACATTGTTCTATTTTGCAACGTGCAGCATTGTCCTCTGTCTTGGATTTCTTGCCTTGGTAATCAACATGCTTGGTACACAGGTTCACTTACTGAATGCTTACTGTGTGCCAGGCGCAGTGCCATGTGCTTTACCTAAATCATCCCATTTAATCTGAACCAAAACCTCAGTGAAACCCGCTCCTATTTTTTAAATGGCTAAAGTTTGGAGAGGTGGTGTATCTTTTCACACAATAGTTACACTTAACATTCCATGGGTATTATCACTCCAGTTGAGACTATCATGAATCATCAAACCAAAAGGATGTTTCTTTTATCAGACTGGGAAAAATAAGAAAAATTTTTTATTGCAAACTTTGGTTGGTATCCATGCAGAGAAAAATGAATCTTTCCTCACTGAATGCTTGTAAAATAGAACCATTCTTATCTTTGCAATTGAGAATATACCCAGGCTCACATAATTTAAATACTCCTTCTATGGGACCACATTTGGGTATCAGCCATTTCATCTACATTCTACTGGAAATCCATGTCACTGAAACGTTTTTAGAAAAATGGTGAGCAACAAGGGTGAGTTGCTGACAAGTCCCTTCATGTCTTGCACTGTTGTCTCTAGCTAGCACTTTCATGTCTGTGAATGTGTGACTGTAGGATTGATTGACTGCTACCCAAGTTACCTGCTCTTAAATGATTTCCATATTTTGTAGACTATAGTCTGTAAATATCTAACTGATGAGGCACCTGCCCATGAACCCCATGAAAAATCATGCATCTAAATAACTTAAGTAAAAACACCCAACTGAGAGGTACTGTCAGCACAGGGTGGAATTTTCAAATGCAGCCGAAGGGAACAGCATTGCTTCTCCATAAGCATTGCATTTACAGGTCACCAGTGTTGCCACACTAGTGCCTTTTCATGTTGCATATATCACCTGCCTAATTGGGAATTTAAAGGGACAAAGTCTTCATCTGAAAATAAATTAAGTCATGAGATACAGAGTAATATCATAAATTAGCATTTTAAAAGAAAGAGTATATCCATGGTGCAGAGTGTTTAATTCAACTTCCATGGCTTTGGTCGGTGACCCTTCTTTTATTTTTTCAATTGCTCTTAGCCCTTCTCTTTTTTCTTCATTGTGCTGCTTCTTGATTATTTACACATATGAACATACACACAAAACACAAACACATTCTCCCTGGCTAACTTCCAACTTTATATCTTTTATGCAATGGTTACATTCTTCTAAAAATGAATTATTGCTACTTGTCCATTAGCATTCAATTAGGGCACTCAATTAAATACCCTGTATATATGTGTACGTGTGTGTGTGTGTGTGTGTGTGTGTGTGTATAAAACTGAATTCGAGAAAAAAGCCTGGTTGATCTTCAGCTTGCAGAAAAAAATTCATTTCAGAAATGTTGCACTCACAAAGTAGTTTCTAATTTTGGGATTCACTTTGTTTTTCCCTCTGGTTAGTAGAATTCATTTTACATAGCTAATGTCACAGTGATAAAAAACTGAATTTTGACAACTGATGTACCATACAATGGGAGAAAGGATGAGAAAATCTTAGAAACACTGGATTTGTGCTCTTGAATGTCCATCATGAAAATACTTGAGTTACCTTAAAACCAGTAGAATTTCTGGTTTCTATAATGCCAACACAGGGCTGTTGAAATCCTTGATGATTTGCCAAGCATTACCCTAGGACAGGGGTCGGCAAACTTTTGAGATGGAAGAGCTGCCAGGGGTCAGCAAACTGTGGCTTGTGAGCCACATGTGGCTTTTGGGGTACATACATGTGGCTCTGAAGTAAAATTGAAAATGAAAATAAAACTATCATAGCTTCATTTATAAAAATTTTAAAGGATGCTATTCACATAATGGTGATTATGTAAAAATATATTTATGGCTCTTGAATAATTTTTAAATTGTTGTGAGGGACAGGACTGGCTCTTCCAGGGGTCGGCAAACTTTTGAGATGGAACGTACCCAAAGAACTGCATGTGGCTCACGAGCCGCAGTTTGCCGATCCGTTCTAGGAGAAAGTTAGACTTAGACTTTCTATAGGTAACACTCCACTGGTGTGCATTATGGAAAAGGTGCCATGACTGGACCGCCCACCTTTAAAAGGCATGGGAATGTTTTGGGAATCTCGCTGTCTTTTCTGCAGTTATTTTTATAGTTGTCAACTCCTTTCTATGGAGTTACAGGAAACTTGCCACTCAGAAAAGTCCTCCTATGCGATCTCATTGGAGACTCTTCTTCCCTCTGAGCTTGGGTAAACATTAAACTACCTAAAGGTCCAAAATTGTTTACACGTTTTCCCAAAGGCTTTGTCAGATGTGCTTCTGAAGAAAAGACTGATTCCCATAAGCCCACCAATGAAACTTTCCTCTGAGCTGCTGGCAGATTGCCCAAACCCAGATTATAGTAAATCCATGAGAGTAGAGACATCATGTCAGGTTTTATTTCCCCTGCAAGGTTAAACCATGTCTAGTGACGTAACTATTAGCCAAGAGCAAAGAACCAGACCCCTCATTTACATCATGGCACTGCAATCTCAGCTGGCAAACAAAGATGGCCGTCATTCAAGCAGCCTTGTTCCTGGAGCACAAAAACACCCAAGACTCAACACCTTTAAAGTTTTCATAGTTTTGAAAAAAGCTATTACCATTACACAAATGATAATGATGGTAGTCCTTAAAAAAAACAAACTGAAAGCGTTTTATAGCTAAACAATTTTATTGGCTTTTTGTGGAATAAAAAACACAAAACAAACCCCCATGGTTAAAGGCCATAATCAGCATCAACCAAATGAACCAGCCACTTGGTCACAGCAGCTGATAACAAACATGAGTGGATATTATTGCTTATAACCCAGGTTCATTTCTAGGTCCATTACTTTTTGGCAAGATTACAATCAAATGGGAGCTTTGGTTGTGTAAATTCAACTCTGACTACACACTGAAAACTCAACCTTTACCATTTTATGATGGGATATATATGCTGATTCTTCCTGAATCTTGACATTTATCTACTCAATATTTCTCCTTTCTCTTTCCATTAATGATTTACAACCCTATTGACCAAAAATTAAAGCACATGCATTTACAACCATCCGTCCCTACTCCATTGCTCCCCTCCCTTGTCATGAGAGGGTGATGCATTGTCTGGGCCTCTCCAGACTCTTGTATCTGGTGTGTTTCCACTATCAGTAATAATCGCCTATCTATAATCTGGATAGATTTTTCAAATGCATATGATTGCCAACATTGGAACTGGGACTCAACTGTCTCTTTTCCAACTTCCGAAAGCTACAAGAAAAAAAAAATCCACAACTTTAAGCATTAATAAATTGACCTTGCGACAGAATAAACCACGCCCCCACCATACAACATCCCATGGTAGGTAGGGAGCTGCGGCCTTCAAATGCTCTGTATGAATGCTGTAACATTTTAATTCACTGAGAAGCAGTGATTGGCTGCCTCCTGAAAGCTCCCCTGCTGAATACTTTCTATGTTAACACTGAAAGCTCAGAGTGACAAAGGGTCAGAATGAATTCACAATAGCACCATTTCCTAGACTCTTGGACTAAGATTCCTGTCTGTGGTGGAGGATGCAGGGACCCTAGACGACCCAGCCTCCAGCTTTGTACCTTCACAGGCTCCGCCGAATTTCGGCAGCAGTGGGTAGTCTGCCTTAGCCTAGTTCTGCAGCAACATGAAGTTTCCCTGGGAAGAGTTAAAAATACATGTCTTATAAAGTGAAGTTGGCCGCAGGTGAGAGACCTGAGGAAGCTTATTTCTGGTGGTGAGATGTGACAAGCCTGCAGATGGTGGGACAGAGGTTGGGGACCCCTGCCCTTACCCAACTCGATTCAAGTCAGTAGAGAATCTGCATGCGGAAGCATGGCAAGATCAAGGAACAGGACAGACAGAAACCCTAACACAGCGATCCAAACACCAACGCTCTTACGTTATCTTTTGTATTCAGGTCCACCAGCGAGTTTGCCCTGAATAATGCTGGGATTTAATAAGCCCTTCTAATGATTATAAAGATTATCCTCTTGAATCTAGACATTTGAAACAACAGAAGATTTGATATCACTATATTTTACATGGCACATATAACCATATAATTACTAGCACTCACACGGCAAATATTGGAAATACGCATTCTTGGAGTTGACTTGGTAATTATACCAGTGCTATTCAGCAGAACAAAGATTCAACACTCTCTAACTTGCACTTTGGGAAATTTCATTCCAACCCTTTACTTCACAACAAAAGGATAACCCTCTAATTATGTAATAAATGCTCTGCGTTCATGTGGGCACAGAGAATCACAGGGTGTCTTCATGGTTAATTTGTGGCCTGTAAAATAAAGTAATACATAGTACTTTCATTTCAACAAAATACAAGAGACCGTATAAAAATATTTTCCAGTTTGGAATTTGAAACATGAAAGCTGGGTTGGTTTTTTTCTTTTTTCCTTTGTATAAAAAGAAATTAAATAATGGACTAAGGTTTATTAAGCCTTCTAACAAAAAAATATACATATAAGGAATGCAGTGAGCGTAGATTTCCCTTTTTGTCCAGGCTCATGGATGGTGAGCTTGTGCTTTGATCCCGACAAAGATAAATGCACAAAAGTGGAGGAAGATCAGTGCCTGAAACCTGAACTACATCTTATCTCTAATAATAAGACTAATTTTACAGTAGTGCTTTTAAAAGTGGTGTGTCGGATTACTGATCTTTTTTTTCCTCTTCCTGCTCAAGCGACCGCTGGACTTGAATTCCAGAAGCACCACTTTCGTCTCGAGTAGTGTTTATTTAGTGCAATATCTTCCTTCTCGCGTTCCCTTTTCACGCGCTGGTAGTGGTCTTCTTCTTTCAGGTACCACACAGGGGGCCAACGATGGCGCTCAAAATATTCCTGGTTGTCTGGTGAAGGAAAGGGGTGGATGATCACACCTGTTGATCACTGATCGCTTCTATGTGCTAGCATCTGTGTTTAATGCTTCACATATATGATTATTGTATACATCCTCTCAATGATTTGATGCACAGGGACTATGATTAGGACCATTGGCAGATTGTGACAATGGAGTTTTGAGAGGTAGGGTCACTTGCCCAAAAGTCATGTATCTGGGCACAGGGAGCCTGAACCCAGGGCCACCTGATTTGGAGTGTAAGCTTCTTTCTAAGCCTGTCTCCCCGGACAAGGCTGGGCCGATAACCTCAGCATGCCCTGTAGCAGGGCCTCCTGAATCCCACCTCACCCGAACCCCTAAGCATGAAGTTCTCCAAAGAGAATTCCCAATCTACAATCCCTGTGTCATGTCATGTGAGGATATGACCAGCAGCCAGTCACCATGACTTCTCCATGAGCTGCTTACTGCCCATGTTCCTTCTTGAGGGCAAGGAAAGCAAACCCTTCAGTCAGAAGTGATAAGAATTGGATGCATGGGGATCCCACCGTCTCACCTGCAGATTTTGATTTGATTTCCTTGCGGAACTTGGAACAAACACTGTTGTAGTTGGTGCAGATGTGGTGCAAACACCAGGCGGCCAACTGGTGGGCGTTGTGAAACTGCAGGGAAGGGACCAAAAGAGGGTGAAACTCTATTATCTACAGTGGAGAAGCCACGTAGGCATGAGGGAAATAAAGGGCCATATGCTAACTCAGTAAACATCTTGTTTTGACTTTGGCCATCGTTCTTATTCCAGCCAAGTATAGCATTTGGCACACCCCTCTTTTATCCCCTGTGATAGGTGCACCAAAAATAATCACAGTAACAGATCAGGAGTTTAAAGTATGCCTCGCCCTCCCCTTTTCCCCCCGCCAGCTGGCCCTCTAGTGATAACTGACTGTGGCCTCTGGAAGGCACCAGCCCATGGCAGAAAGCAGCGATGTCATCTCTGTTTAAGGAAGCCTGGGCAATGCAATACTCCGTGTCGCATGTCAGAGCTCAGCTTGCTGGGGCCAAAGAGCTGAAAGCGGAGACTGTGGAATGTGTGACTGTACTATACCTGTCCTTTGGTTACATAAGAAGAGCAGGCGGTGTGGGCAGAGTGGGAGGGGTCTGAACACCCACCCCTCCTTTCTGAGCAGGTGCTCAGGGAGCTGGCCCTGAGGTAGCTGTGACTGAAAAAGACCTGACGCTCAAACATCGACAGTCCACCACTGTTCCTTCCCCAATTGTGGCAGGTCTCCTCCCATCCCTCACTCTTTTTGTCTATACCCTTTCTCAGACATCCATTCTGTTGTTTATTGCTCCTGATGTTCCTTGGATCAGGCCAAACCCTGAAACCTACAGCCCGGCATCCTCTGGGGCCCACGTCATCCTGAGCGAAGGCCAAGAAAAAAGCCAAAGTCCTCAGAAACTAATCCAAGAAACTCTCTAAAAATCACAACCCCCATGTCACAGACAATTTTAGCTGGTGCTCTAAACTCTTGCTATTAGATTTCTTTCTGAAATTAGGTTTAGGGTCATGGTGTACTGGAGTTGACTTGTATCTACCTGGTCAGGAGAGTCAATTGTTAGTGTGTATTCATTCCCTACTCTGAGCTCAGGGACTTCACATTGTTAAAATGGGTCAGGTGGGAAATCTATACCACAGGAATTAGAAAATGCAACAGGTCAGGGGCCCACTTTCCCCAAGCTGATTGTGAAACACTTACCAGCACACCATTGGGTTAGGGTCTAATGAATAAGCTAAGGTATGGGAGACTCCACCCTAAACCCCTTCTCCCAAGGCCTGTCAGAGCTTAGCAGTAATATTTCCTTGCAGAGTGTATGTGTGGGCAGGCTGGGGGAGGGGACAGCATGGGAACACAAAACCAACAGCCACAAAACAAACAGTCACAAATGATTACCTGAAGAGGCCTGGTCCTATATGAAATTCTGGGTCATTCCATCTTTAGGAGGAATACTCACTGGAGAGAGCCCAAGTCACAAATTATTCATCCCCCAGGCCTGTTTTAAAAGACCCCAAATTTCAAGTGTGGACAATCGATTTTGATGGGAGCTTGCTGAGCCTCCTGCAATTGATGTCTCTTCTCAGTTTTTCCTGTAACCTCTATTAGGCTGTTCTTCATACTGGATTTTACTAATTGGTGCCTGCATCTATTTCTCTCACTTGCCTATAATTGCCACAAGGGCAAAGAATCTCCCGTTTTAATCTACCTCTTGTCTAGGGTGGTGCCTGGTACGTGGGGAGAAAATCTAACAAATAGTAATGCTTGCTGAATGTTAAGTCAGACTGAGCAGGTTTCTGTAAAGTCATATTCCACTGTTTTCCTTCTTGAATCCAAGCCATCGCCTATGGCCACAGTTGGAAAGGCCCGAGGAACACCTGCTATGTATGTGCCTCCCTCATTTCCCTGAAACCACCTCTTCTCCCTTGATTGAGAAATACTGATTTAAATTGGCTGACCTACAACGTAGGAAACCACTGCCCTAACAGAGAGGGAACAACGAAAGCCAAAGCCAATAGACCAAATAAAAGACTAAAGAATTTGTTCTTAGTTCTTTCAGAGTGAGAACACATTGCCAATAAGTCTATGCCAGA
This sequence comes from Hipposideros armiger, assembly GCF_001890085.2. Lineage (NCBI taxonomy): Eukaryota > Metazoa > Chordata > Mammalia > Chiroptera > Hipposideridae > Hipposideros > Hipposideros armiger. Next base: position 3,384,361 of record NW_017731389.1, on the reverse strand, counting down.
GACTAGATAATCCCACACACGAGGATGTGCCTTGCATTATGAGAGGGCTTCCACTCTTACATGCTGTTTCTTGAACAGTCTTTCCCACTTGATTCTCACCATAATCGGTAAGGTTGATAGGGCATGAATCACCATCTGCATTTCTTTCTTTTTTATTTTTTAATTGGGGGAAGGGAACAGTGCTGGGGAATTGGGGAAGGGGAACAGACAAGTTGCTGTCCTTTTGTTCTTCATTCTAGTTGTGGAGGGTGTCGCTTCACAGGCCCATGTTGGTATTATCATTGTGCTCTTCCCGGGTGAGGAAGTCACTCGCCAGCCATTGGACGGCTGCTCACAGCGGCTCATGGCGGCTCATGAAAGCTCACGCCAGCTGCCAGCCAGCCCCACTGCAGCCTCCGCCGTCGCCGGCGACTCACGGCAGCCCAGCTCCAGGTCGAGCTGTTGTTCACCATCTTAGCTGTAGAGGGCGCAGCGTCACTGGCCCTCATGTGGGATCCGAACCGGGGCCCTGCTGCTCAGAGTTGGCGTCCCAAGCCAACTCTTAACCAACAACGTGCCGCTCGGCTGGCCTCCCCCCGCCCTGTTTCTTACGGAGGAGGAAACTGAGGCAGAGTTTAGCTTTGTGCCTTGAGTAAGGTATTCAGTTACAAAGCTGAAGCTGGATCTTGGACCCTCTCTACAAGAAGAGTGCAAGTGCATACTGGGAATACAGAATCACAACATCAATATTAACAAATACTGATTTTTAAAAACCCCAGGGGAGCTGCAGTGAGATGTGGAGCCTCCATGGAATTCTAGAAACTATCTGATCTTGGCCTACACACATCTAAGCATTTAAAAAAGGAGAGACAAAGCCTTCCCCTAGCATGCCCCAAGTTTTTCTCCCACATGTGAAGTTGGTGCCTTGGGGCGGCAATGGGGGCTGGTGTGGGGGCAAGGTCCTTGTTTTTTTTTCAAATGGAGCCCAGCAGGGTGAATGGTGCAGGAAACGTAAAACTCTCAGATCTTCTCAGTGTACACAGGGGGCCTCTGTGACTCAGTGGTGACATCTTTATTTAGACAGATGCAACACTGGAATGTTTTATCAGCATTCAATGAACTGGTTGAACACACTTAAAAGGTAAAAAGCAAACCATTACAAACCTGGGCCAGTTCCAAATAAAAGAGCACTTCTCCATCAATGCTCACACCACTCATGGCAGCCTTGGTCAGCTCCTGAACGGCGTGCTGCTCTGGGGACGAGAAGGGACAGGAGAAAGTGAAGCCGTCCTCTACAAACCAGACATCTTGCCCTGAGGGTCTGGTCTGGGGCCACCCAACGGGGGAGGAAGTATGGGACACAGCTCTGGCAGCCATCTGAACTGGATCTAAGGCCCTTCCGATGTGTAGTACCTTTCAGTACATAGAGCTTTGGTCTATAGCCATTGCACCAATGGTTCTGGGGACACTTGTTAGCACTTCTGCAATAGCCAGAGTCCCCCAGACCTTCACAGTTCTAGATAGTCCAGCACTTTCCTAGAATCCTCGAGACTCTCTAGTATCTTCCTGTTTGACAGTTTCCCCACTCGCTTCACTCCAAATCTCAACACTCTCTGAGAGCGGAGAGACTGAGTAACAGGAATGAATCCATACGGGAGATTAACAGTGTGAATGCATATGTCTGTCTCAACAGCTGCAGATGGGCGACATATTGTTCAACCTCTTAGATTCCAACAATTGGGGAGATTGTGAGCCGGAAGTAACACAAATCCAGCTGAGAGAGCCATATTTGCTTGGGAGCTGTGTCCGAGGCTTCTAAGCTGAATTTCAATTGTGGTTCTGAGACTGAGCTGTCTTGCCTCCATTTGGGCTGTCACCTGCCTCTGGGATTGACATGCATAGGTACTCTATGCCACGCACTTCTAGCTTCTTGATGTTGCTGTATTCCTTTTTCTTATCTATTATTGTATCTGTTCTCTAATCCAATATATTTCACAAATCATACTGACTTTCTGCTCTAGCTCTACATACTTGTTAGGTAATATACCTCTATCTGGTCAATAAGGTATCCACATTTGAGTGGTTTCTTTGGTAAACCCTTCCTCAGCTGGATTGACAAACAAGTGCTATTTGAAACTAAATTTCCCAGAAAAGTCATCGGGCTTTTCAATTTTAGGTAACTGCAATATTTCTTGATATTCATTCAACACTTTGGCTTGCATAGCATTTTCACCCCAGAAACTGATTCGTAAACACTATGTTCTAAACACTCTATACTTACACTAAATGGTACAAAGCAAACACTATAAAGGATGAAAGTAATCATCTTAGGATGCCACATATTAAATAATTATAACAGTAATAATAGCCTTTAATAATAAACATACAGAGAAGTCTGTAGTTCACACACGGTTTCTTTGGGTCAGTTTCTTCCATGGAGAAATCAGTCCCATGTTTTCATCACCATACTTAATATTTAAGCCAAAATGGCACTACTTCTAGGTTGATCACAAACCTTGTTCAACAACTTTGGCTCCAAATTACTGTTGACTGTTTCAAAAAAGATCAAATATATCCTCACAGAACAAATACTTGTAAAACCTGTGAGTAGTCAAATGGTTTGGAACTGATACTTCTAAAAAAAGGAATTGCCCATCGTAGCCTCCGAGGCGTACTATTTAAAAGGCAATATATTCTCATTTGGGTCTATGACTTCAGGTATATTAGTTAAAAACAGTTTTGTTTTGTTTTTTTAAATCAGATGGCAATGCTTCAGCTATCTCTTACTATCTAACTGGGGAAGAAGGAAGATGAGGGGAGGACTTTGATTTCCTGTTGGTCGAGTAGAGTAGAAACCTGGAGAAATAAATCTTTTTTTCTAAAGACATTGCCCGAAGGTCAAGCACAGATCTGACTGGTTGGTATGTTCATACATTCATTTTAATTCATTTAATGATTCAGTGAATATTTACTGAGAATCTGATATGCTTAGGCACTTTTCTGTGTGCAGACGATAGGCCAGGGAACAAAACAGGCACTCTCTCTGCTTTCGCAGTTAACCGGAGTCAACTGAACATAGCGATAAACACCTAGATTGCTGATTGACACCACTGGTGAATGAGGCTGAAGGTTTACATTAAAAAAAAAAAGGTATCTGAATGTACACATCCTATTTAGACCTGCTTCAGCTTACCAACTGAGCAAATCTATAAATGATAATAAGATTTTGTGAAGTTAAACCAAGCCTCCCTTTTTTTACTTTCTCCCAAAAGGATCTTGACGATATCAGAACATTTTCTAAAATAGCTTTAAGAAAACCACTTACATAATGTTGACTATGTGCCAGACACTGTTCTAGGACTTCATATGTATATGAATATATATATATATATACATATATATATGTATATATATCTATATATCTATATCTATATCTTAACTCTTTAATCCTCATAACAGCTCTGTGTTAGAATAATATCATCCCCATTTTAAAGAGAGTGAAAGCTGAGACACAGAGAGGTTAATTCAAGTGTGAAGTCATCCCGTCGGTAAATGGTGAAGTCAAAATTTGAATCCCAGCAACCTGTCTGTGTAGCCTATGTTCTTAACTCCTGCTTCCTATTGCTGCTTTCTTAAAGACTGTGTCTGAGCACACGTAATGGGGATCACGTGGACATGATGGTTTTACTTCAAATCCCATGATCCACAAATAAGGCCGAATGCACAGAGCCTGGGCCTGCAGGCTGGGGGCTGTGCATGATCTATGTTTATATTTGTATCACCTAACAGCGCCTGCTACAGACGAGGTGCTTAAGAAATATTTGTTGAATTGGATTGGGTTGTCTGATACATTTGATCGGTTCATATCATCCTGCACAAGACAGTCCTATATTGGGTGATAAAAAATGGATTTTTATTCCCTGGAACGCTTATTTTTGTTTAAATGGGATTTTGATAAATATGACAATCAGACACTGCACGGCCCTGAGTCATCAGCCTTACCTGCGAGCGCAACCAAGTGTGGCAGGCAAAATCTGTTTGCCAAAGCAATTAATTCCAGTGGGTCCAGGTCCAAGTTAGGTGACAACTGCTTGGTATAGAGATAATCCAACACCGCCTGCATTGACATCTTGTTTATGTTCGGGAGATACACCTGAAATGTTATTTGAAAAGCTAAGTTCTAATGAAGAAAGCGGTGGGCATATTTTCAGGCTACGCTGCTTATAAATATCCCAACTGTGTGATTCAATATTGGCAAGTCTGGAACGCCTGCTTTGAGACTGTGTATAGAAGCCATTCACTATTTATGGCTTTAAACATAACAGTTTGATTTGTAGATGACAAAAGAGTGGGGCTGCCTGACAAAGCCTGATTTGGCATTTTTAAATGGCTATTTGGACTTATAAATCAGACAAATGGGCTGTAAATGTATGATGACATTATAGGCCCTCCTTGCCAAGTACCTTATAATACTCTATTGTGGGGAAAGAAATCTCCTAGCAACATGACAGGTGTTGGGGGGAGCTGCAAAGTGCACTGTTGCTGACACACGATAGAGCCCAGCTCTCTAAGATGTCAAAACAGAGGATGCATATCCACCCTAGTCGCCACAGTGACTGGCTTGATTCCAACATTCTATCAATATGTACTAATGCAATCTACACACTTAATCATTTTTCCTATGGCACAGCCACATAGGTTCAGAACCACTGGAACATTATCAGGCATCAGTAGACTGAGAGAACCCACAGAAGTCCCTTGCCTGAGACTTCTGGGGGAATAGTTGGTTGGGTATGGGGGACTCTCCCCTGTGGGACTCTGCTCATCTCCCTCCTGAGTACAAATTTGTTGCTGAAATTTGCTAGAGAGCTGGGAGTGCTGGATGGCTGGGTGTGGATTAATGAGGATATATACTGTAGAGCAGCTACTCTTCATTGTGGGTCTCTAACTAACTCCCTGTCATGGGCCCTGATGTAGTACAAATGGTGCCACCAGTGTTTGCTATCGGGACAATGATGATTATAAAAACTAACCTTCATTGAAGGCCTCCTATATACAAGAGACTGTGCTAAGCTTTCTGTACGCGTTATCTAATTTGATGCTGGGGGAAGTGATTATTTTGCTATTTAAAGATAAGGAAATTGAGGTTCAGGGAGGTTAAGCTCCATGTACAAGGTCACACAGCTAGGAAGTGGTGGCTGGGATTTGAACCCGGGAAGGATAATTCTAAAGTCTATGTTCTAAAGTCTATGTGTTCAGAACTTCTGTGCCGTACTAGAAACCTTTTGTGGCAAGGAAGCAAAGGTTTGGCTTACCATACAATAAACTACCACATTTTATTCATAGTTTTTAAGAACTAGATTTCTAAGTTCAAAAGGATGAACAGTTGTAAACTTCTTAATTCTGGTGTTTAATAAACCTCTATACAGCATGTAAAGATATACATCTATCATAATATATGATTACATTTATATTATATATCTAATCTCTCTTGATGTTTACATAAATCTATATATATCTGTCTATCTATTATCTATCTATCTATCTACCTATCTATCTATCTATCTATCAATCAACAGGGCTCATGGCCAGTGCATTCTAGTGGTGTGGGTCCAAAATTGTTGAAGCTACAGCAAACTTCTATACTATTCTCCTACACAGCCACCAGCTACCTCAGAGTGGGTATATCCTTTCAGACTAAGCCTTCCCTTAATGTATCAAAGGAAACACCCAGAAAAATTCCTAGACATATTAAGAAAATTATTCCCCCTTCAGATATAGTCAACGAAAAACAATTATGATTCCATAAATAAGGTGCATGAATTGTTACCATCAATGATTTGACAAGTGTGACTGTTTCAAGTTTTTAGCACAACCTCTATAATATTGCATTGTTGGAAAAGTCATGAAGCATGTTTGTGACACATGGCACTAATTTGTTTTTGGAAGTACCAGAGTCATTCGTATCTATGTTATTGCTATGTCATTTGACAGCTGGCAGTTCTAGCTTCATTCTAAAAAAAATCGAGCAATTTGGTTGAGTTTCGGAGATTTTACAAGTTGAAAATGGAAGACCAAACTGCATTTTTGCCATATTTTACTGTTTTACTTCCCTGAGGAACATGAAGAAAATGATCCTTTTTTGAAGCGACTGATAACTGGTGATGAGAAGTGGATTGTTTACAACAATGTGGTGTGCAAATGGTCTTGGTCCCGACGTGATGATTCTCTTCAAACGACATCGAAAGCAGACATTCATCAGAGGAAGGTTATGCTCTCAGTGTGGTGGGATTTTAAAGGTGTAGTGTTTTTTGAGCTCCTACCAAGGAACCAAACAATCAATCGAATGTTTACTGTCAGCAATTGGACAGTTTGAATGAATCCATCATCCAGAAACGTCCAGAGCTTGTTAATTGTAAAGGAGTTGTGTTCCATCACAACAACGTGAGACCACACACAAGTTTGATCGCCCATCAAAAATGATTGGAGCGTGGATGGGATGTGTTGCCACACCCACCATACTCGCCTGACCTTGTGTCATCAGACTTCCATTTGTTTCGCTCTCTTTAAAACTCCTTGCGTGGTATAATGTTCAATTCAGATGAGGCTGTATATCAGCACCTTGTTCAGTTTTTCACAAGAACAAGGAATTACGTAGCTCACTGAAAGATGGCAAAAGGTTATTGGACAAAATGGGCAATATATCATTCATTGATCTTTGTTCTTGTATAAATAAATGACCTTTGAAAAACAGACAAAATACATCATGACTTTTCTGACAACGCAATAGGTAGAACTTGGCAAGTAGAAACTATTACTAATATTATTTTAGAATAAAGAAGCCACTGTACTGTCATTAATTACTATTCCAGTGAACCTAACACTGACTATACTTGTGTGTAGGCTTACCTACATCTATGTTTATGTACACATGCATTTATTTATAGATACCCACAGAAACTTGCTTCTATGTATATGAGCACAAGGCAAAACATCATTTCTCAACGGTGTTTGAATTAGCACAATTTTCTAGATAATTGAAGGTTAATTAAGTTGCGAAAGTTTAAAATTTGAACGTTTTTGATAGTGAAAGTACAGTGTACATCTTATAAAGTGCTCTAAAGTAACAGTGTTTGTAAATATGAAAAGTTCCAGAATTTCCTGTGAACACCTGTTCTCTCAGAGATGGGGGTGTCTGCTGTTTCTGAAAAGGGCATGAAGGACAGGGCAAGGGGCTGGGGAAGGTCCAGGAATGTCACTAAAATGTTGTGCGACATTTGAAAAATCATTCACCCTCTCGGACTCTCAGTTTGCTCATCTGTTACATGGGAGGGATTTGGAATAGATGGTATCTAAAGCTTTTTCTTCTTTACTGAGATCATGGATTTTGACGATATTCAGATTACCTTGGCATATGTTGGTAAGAGTGTGTCTGAACTCATGGCAAAATGGACATTGTAAATTAAAAAAAAAATGTTCCTAGCAGTAGGGGATGACAGACTCCAGCAAGCTGCCCTACCCCAATACTCTCAATGTCTTTGGGGGGTTCTGACATTTGTAATCATTCATGACCTTCTTGCTAATGATGCCAGTATGTTTTTGAAGCGATGGCTCCTTTTGGCAAATAATGTTAGGGACCTGTAGAAGTAACGAGCAAATGAGAATAAACTAAAAACACTTTCAGAACACACATTATTTTTCTCATGGCTTTTTTTTAAGTCTGTTTCTGTGATTTCAACATTTATAATGAACTGTATAACTATGGAGAGACAATTTTATAGGAGTTTTAAAAACATTATAAATAAAGCTACATAAGAAATGGAATTAAGAATTTGCATCCTACCTGCTGGATGTAGCTTAAAAAAAAAGAGTAATAAAAGAGAATATAATGCTACCCTAAACAACGCCCCATATTCCAATTTACTTGGTTTAAAATTTTAATTGCCAAGATCAGCTCAGACTATTAGGCTTATAATTGGAGACGGTCTCCCAGAGAATGAGAGAGGATTCTGGACGCAGAGCATTGCTTACTACAACCCGGGCATGCATTTTTAATGAACGACTTGCTGAGTACCTCTGGGGAGAGAATTATGCTTACTGCTGTATAAAAAGTAATGAGAAAAATTTAAGTAAAATAGTGTCTTCTTCAATATGAAATGATGAAACGTGTTAAAGTAACATCAATGGGCATATTTTATCCTTTCCTGGATCTGCATTGAACTCTATTAATGCAAAAATAAATAGGCTGAATTTTGTGGGGGGAGTCAGATAGTCACAAGAGAAAACAGTTACAATGTGGCCTAAAAAGGACAAATCCCAAGTGCAAACATGGGCCTAAATCAAGCCTGGAGCCTTTTCTGAGTGGTTGAGTGCTCTTTCCCACCCCCATAACCTCTTCCACCATGCTTTGCAAGTTTGGGAAGGGAACTGGGGGCTTTCACTTAGTGCTTCCAGGGGACAGAGATCCTTAATTCCTCATTGGAAAGAATTTAAGAAGAGTCCTCTAGGATAATGACCACTACCACTTCATGGGCGTTGGCATGTTCTAGGCACCAAATTGGATGCTTTATACAGGTGCTCTCATGCCTTCCGTGCCCTTTGAAGAAGGTTCCCTCGTTATGCCCATTTTATAGATGAGGACACAGGTTTAGAGAGGGCTGGTCGCTTGCCCAAGGTCAAGCTGAAACTAGATTTCAAAACTACAGAACTAGTATAGTGTATAATGGAAATAAGGAGAAGGAGCAGGAGAGGGCAGGAATGTGAACCGCTCATGGCATTCTTCATACATTGGCTTGAGGAATTTTGGCACAGACCTTCAGTTGCTTGGTTCCATGGTCTTTGTCTTTTGAGCTGGGTTGACTCTACCTATGATTAACCTCACCTACAGCTCTAAATTGTGAGTGACCTCATCTTTCGGCAGGGGTGAGTGCTCAAGAGGTGATCGCCTCCAGGAGAGGCTACTAAACATATACATGTGCCTTCACATTCGCTGCCAAGTTTTTGTTTTGGTTACCTCTCCTGCACATTTTAATCTGGAGACAATTACAGTCCATTCTGGGAAGGGATAAAGGAGATTAGCATTTGCGAGGTCAGCTCTGACAGCGTCCCCTTGTGCCTGGGTTCCTGACCTTGATCACCTTCTCTCTGCTGGGTTAATCGCAGGGCCTCTGCAGCACCATCAGCCCACCTTTCAGAGAGCGGAAAAATAAGGGACGCAGGCCTCTGGGCTCCTTATTGCTGGAGATTATTGGAGTCGGTGAAATGCCATTTGGATAAAATCTTATTAACTGGTGGCTTCCTCAGATTTTTTTGGAAGTAAGAGGCAAAGAATATCAGTAATACTGCCTACATCAAAATAAAGCTGACAGCTCCCGTTTATGTAATGTTCACGAGGTGCTTTGCAAGTGTTGACTTAGACCTCACACCCACACTGTGGGCTATTATCGGGTTTTTCAGATGGGGAGACTGGAGCTCAGAAAGGTGGTCCCTTGCCTGAGGCCACACGGTATGTAGAAGAGTTGGGCTTTGAGCCCCAGCTGGGCAGCCTTCACAAGCTGTAGTGTTTTCAGTAACAACTCTGAGAGACACCTTTGGTGGCACAGGAAAGACTACATTTGGTTAGAAGTGAGGACCTCCTGATTTATAAAGGCTGGGAGACACCAGAAGGGGTCATCAGGATAACTCTGCCATCTTCTCCCCAAACAGCAGACAGCTTTTTGCTGGGGATTGGTTTAGGAGCAGCTGCAGTTTGTTCTGGAAGCAGGAGGATGGCTTAGTGATCTCCACAGCCTTGGCCGTCCCTGGCTTGTGAGTCTAGGATTCATTTCCCTCCTTGGGGATGTAAATGCAGGCTCCTGGGTCACAATAAGAGTGCTCAGATTTCTGGTGTGAGAGCCCCTTTTGAAAAGTTAGCCATTGTTTTCTGTATTTCTTTTAAATGTTTGGAAAGGTGCTGAGATGAGCAAAATAAAGCTCTTAGGACAATAAACTTGACGGGGTGTCCCCATGGTTTTTTTTTTTTTTTAAGATGGTCAAAAATACTTGCAAAACTCAACAAAAATGCTTGCTCACCTCTACACTAAAGTTAGAAGTGCTTGAATGGGATCTTTCTTTCCCAACGGAGTTTATAAAAAGATGAAGGTATAGGGTCTCCAAGACATGGCTTGCTTGCTCTGCTCTACGAATATCCCTCTTTTGGAGATAAGTAACCCAGAGGCTTCCATGAGACCTAAGCACTTTGAGAGGCGTGTTCAGAGGAGTAGCCATTTTTTCTGTTACTGTATCTCCTGCCTTAACAAACCCTCAGAGAAGGCAAATTAGGGCAGAGTCTCAGGAGGTGTGGCAGTTCAAGGGGACCTCAGGGGCAATGTAGTGGTCTCTCATCTTGCAGATGAAGAGACTGAGGCACAAGGAGATGGTTTCTAAGGTCCCCCATCTGGTTAGGGCCAGAGCTGAGCTTAGGAAGTAAGCGACTGAAGAAACACTTCACTCTCTTGAATTCCTGGAAGATAGGCTCTGCCTCTCTTGTGTATGCTTTTGATAGTATGTTGCCTGGTGACATTTTAAAAAAGGTATAGCTGATAATGTTTTCAGGGAAGAGGAGAGCTGTGGCGATGAAAGGATACACTACATGTAAAGTACTTAGGTGCTCACACATAACAAGTGGATCATAAACAAAGGCTCCTCATAATTGCAGCATTTAGAAGAGGGTGACCTGACACTCAAGCTATTTCCTGGAAGTAGTTAAAGAATCAAAGTCATCTGGCTAATAAAGCACTTCATACAAATACACAGATACATTTATAAAGATACCACTCAGGCTTTTCAGAAGGCACGTACCTCACTGTTGGCGCTTTCCACAAACGAGCCCCCGAACATGGCAGCCATCCACTTGCAGCTACAGATCAGCAGCGGTTTGTGGGCACTGATGGCTCCATCATCCAACTTAAATGTCACATCTGCCCAAGGATTAAGGAAACACCACGTGAGCAGCCTCGCCGGGAGTTCCAACCGTATTCATCAATCTACATTTCTTGTACTTTCTCTTCCATATCTTACTGATTTTATGTCAACTCCCACCCTGGCACCCCCAATTCCCTCCATGTTCTCCAAGGGTTAAGGAGTAAGCATTTAAAATTACACATAGGGTCACAACACAAATTCTCTGAACCATGAGGTAACATAAAGGAGAGAAATATTTTCTTGTTCCCCATTATGAACAATTTTAAACATACAGAGCAGTGGAAAGAATACTACAATGATAGCTCATGTATCACATTGTTAATATTCTGCCATGTTTGCTTTAGCTATATATTTATATATGTAGACATTTTTGAACAGATAGCATTGCACTGCATTCCTAACTACTTTATCAAGAGTTTTCTAAAAATAAGAACATTCTCCTAGGTAACTATACCATTATTGTTCCTAAGAAAATTAACACTAATTCCCTCATATCATCCACTATCTAGTTTATATTAAAAATTTTCCAATTATCCCTAAATTGTATTTATAGCCCTTTTTTTTTTTCTTAAACAGAATCCAATTGCGGCTCCCACACTGTATTTGGTTATTATGCTTCTGTAGTAAGGACAGGAAGATTTCATCAACTTAAGGCCCACTGTTTAATTTGCTTCAGGTTTGTAACTTTTTTTCCATTAACTTTTAAGACTGCTTCTATATCCTGATGGTTAATGTTTGGAGTAAATATTACTCATAAGCTTTAAAATTTATGAACAGGGTCAGTAACCACTTACTAAATGTATATTGCCATGATAGGTATTATGAAAGATAGAGACAAAAATAAAAGTATCCATATAAGCAGAAGTCAGGAAGTCAAATTTTTATAAACACACACACACACACACACACACACACACACACACACACACCCGGAGAACAACTTCAAAGCAAAAATAGTCCAAGCATGTAAGGTAGTAAAAGCATGGGTCTGTAACCTATCTTGGATACAGGCCAGCAGGATGCTGAGGCAATTCTGTAAGGATGCTGTGGGCAACTCATGGCATAGTTATCAAAGACAAAGATGGAACAAGAAAAATATAGAAAGGAGTGTGAGAACAAAAAAGGAGAGGTGGTGGAAAGAGATAAGACACCCCTGATGGGAATGCAGAGGGTCACCAAAATTGCCTCATGGAATTCAGTGGCCTTAAGGACCTGAAGTCACTGATTTTTGTCGTGGGTAAGTACTGAAGAGCCATTGGAGAACAGACGTGGTCAGGGAAGGGATCCTGAAGGGGGACCCTTAAGCATTAAACTGACTGGCTCAGGCTCAGGGGTAACAGGACCTGCCCTTGGAAGCATTGTGATACCATGGCACTTTAGGGGGAAGCCTGGGTTCAAATCCTGACGTTCCCATTTACTACCTGTGTAACCATGCACAAGTTACCTAACCTGCCTGTCCCTCAGTTTTCCCATCTGCAAAATAGAGATAATATTTAGCCCTTAAGTCTGATGAGAATTAAATAAGTAAATACGGGTAACTTAGGTACATGGAGGAAAAAAAGAAATACTTATACATGTTAGTGACAGCTATCCTTTCCCTTGCTCATGTCTGCTGAGGTTTGATAAAACACAAACAAAGGTATCCATGACTCAGCCATCGGACCCACTCACCTGAGAACGTCCCCTTGCTGAGACACTCTTTTATCCGATTGGCCTTCCTGACGTGAAATGCTTTCGTAATCTCCTGGTTCATGAAGGCTTCCTTGTTCATGATGTTTTCCACCATCATCCTCAAGTCAAACATCTCCAGGAGCTCCGCAATCTGAGCCAGGCCCACCAAATCCTTTTCCTTTTCATCCAGCTGCCCTGTGTAAAGAAACTGGAGCAAGGTCCGGAATGGGCCCGGCTGGACAGAGGCGTCCATCCGGACCACCGTCACAGGGCCCACACGCTTTGAGATGGGATTGACTTGCATTTCCTTGTGCATGCCAACGAAGCCCTTACTCCAGCCCGACAAAGCCTGCACCTCTGGGCTTGAGCCCTCAGCTTCCAGCCCTGGCATCTCCTGTTGGGACAGGTTCTGGCTCGAGGACTCCCACTGATCGGCCTGAGGTGTCCTTGGGGTGCCCTCCTCCCTTTCCTCATCTGGGTCAACACTCAATGTCTGCCCCTGGAAATCCCTGCTCTGCCTCTCCATCGCACCAGCGCCTTCACTCCCATTTGGGGTTTCTTCACATTCCATTAAGAAAAGATCATAAAATTTGGACGAGGAGGTAGCGAGGTAAATTCGGTGTGCAAAGATGTGCTCCTGGTCCTGAAGGATGAACAGGACGTCGGCACACAGGGGATTGTCCAGCAAACAGGCAGCTTCGTTCGTCCCCGCGGAGGGGCATTCTGGAACTTTGATGACCGGTGGAGGGGCTTTTGGAGGTAGGAATGGTGCTTGAAGCAAAGGTTTCTGCACTTTCTTTAAGTGGGATTTCCAGAACTGCAGGTGCCGGCGGGCAATCAGGGCTGCTCGGATTGCGTTGTCAAACACGTCCTTGACTCCAAATTGGTCAAAGACGCTTGTTTCATAGTACGGGATGCCAAGTTCCTTTGCAACCTCGCGGCCTTTTTCAGGGGGAAGAATATCCCCTCTTTTTATGGGCCTGAAATATTTAAAAAATTAGGATCAGCCTTATTTTAGGGAAAAAATAGTAACTCGGGTTTACCTAAGCACCTAATTGAATTATACATTTAAAATCCTATTCCGGTTTTTAATAAGGCTCTTGAAAAACCTTACTACCAACCTCAAGTCTTTCAAATATAAAGGCCTTATGACTACAGAAAAAAAAAGTGCTTTCAGTAGTAACCACAAATATCAGCCTTTTACTAGCTTTTTGTCCTGGGCAAGTTACTTAACCTCTTTAAGCCTCTGTTCTCCCATCTGTAAAAGAGGAATAGTAATAATGAGTACCTACAACTTAAAGGACTGTTGGGAGGTTTAAATGAGATAATATGCTTAGCATAGTACCTGGTCCACTCTGCCTGATACATGTTAGCTGTCATCATCAATATCGCCACCATCATCATCATCTTTATCTTCATCACCTTACGCTTAACTTTTGCTTTACCATTTTAAACTGAATCCATATTCGTGTTCTCATTTGAACCTCCCAGTAATGCTATGGGTGTTATTTTCCTTCTATATTCTGAAGAAACTGAGGCGGAGAATACAGAGGGTTTGCCTAAGGTGACATTTGCAAGTGTCTGGGAGACCTCTACTAAGCCGCTAGAGTCTAGAGCTCCCCAGTTCTGGATTAGTTAAATGGTGCACAATGAACAGCGCATTAAGTCTCCTTTATTAGATTTGTGAATCTTCTTTTAAGTCTCTCCCCTTCTCTTTTCTTTCACTGTCTTCAGTCTAAACTCATCATCTTTTCCTTGGACCAGTGCATTAGCCTCTTAACGGGTCTTTCTTCAGAATGTCCACATTAGCCTACAGCTCTCACTGCTGCAGGAAAAATCTCTATATAACACAAGTGTGACTTAACCACAGTTCTTTAAAAGAAAAAAAAATGTCCTCTGTTCCACAAAGCTCATGGAATAAAGTCTACATCCTTTAGGCTGGCACGGAAAGCCCATTTACAATCTAATCAAAGCCAGGGAGGCCAAACCTTTGGAAGCAGTATATGCAGAATAGAGCTGTGATTATAGCGTAACCAGGGCAAAGACAAGACAGATTCCAGAACATCCACGAGATGGGACCTGCTGTTACCCTCTTCACAAACATAGAGCACTTGATTCTGAGACACACTCTTAGGAACTGATCTTCCTATGTAAGTATTTGGTTTTCAAGACCAAAGGTAATGTGTGTGACAGGTACTGATCTTAGGAGAAATAAGATAACACTGGGGAGAATTTGGATTTGAAGACCTGGATTGAAAAGAGGGAACACTGTAGGGCTTTACAAAGGCGGACAGGAAACATAGGGAAGGTTTAACTTCCAGGCTTGCTGCTGTGGGCATTTTGTGCTCCTTGTTCTGAGGCTGACTTGAAAACCACTAACTGATGAAAGTTTTCAAGGTTTAGCTCAAATACTACCTCCTTTATGAGCTCTCAGAATCCCTCTAGAGAAGAGCCTGTCCCCTTCACTGTCTTCTAGGGCTCCATCACTCTCCTCCAGTCCTCCACGTGTCTATGGTGGTGAGGTTTCATCATCACAACCTATTCTTTCATACAGAAACCTCTGAGGCCAGGGGGGGTCTCTCATTCACATATTCAATTCCTACTCATGTATTTAAGGCTAGAAGGATTGTGAAAACTGAACATGAAATGTTTTCAGAAAATGTATCCAAAACATACCTAGAATACGATAAATTGTCTAAACAAAATACCACGTGCTTGTGCTGTGAGAGCATAAAAAGTTGTGTCCATATAAAATTTTGCAAGGAGCCTAGAGCAAACACTGAAGGAAGGTATCAATATCAGCATTTTTTGAAAAGCTATGCTGTCCAGAAAAACACGTAGTTAAACATATATAAAATTATTTTGTGGGAATATTCAGGGAGCATAGGTTTTTAAAAACTCTTACTCTCCCCCGCCCCCAATTGGTATCCACATTTTATATAGGGTGAAAAAAATCCTCATTTGAGTTGAGTTTTAAACTTGTGACACTTTAAAAACATAGCCACAATGTTGTTGTTTTGCAACTATAGGTCCATACGATTTTTTAAAAGTTGGACACTGTCATTTTGGGAATAAAATACTCTCAGGCATTAGATTGAGGAAAATGAGAAGATTCAAAACACTTGGATATGTGTATTTGTAGGACCCTGATGTTCCTGGGGCAAAATATTGTGGCTGACCATACTGAATGTTAGTTAACTTTAGGATAACAATCATAACTTAAGAATGATATTATGAGTAGCTAACATTTTGTCTAATATTTTACAAATTTCAAAGCACTCCTCTACACACCCTGTCACAATTAGAGAATTCACTTCAAGCACTGCCAACCATTTAGAAAAAAATGGGTTCCTACCTAAGAGGTGATGGAGAGCATGAGACGCGTTCAGGATGTGCCTCCTCACGATGAATAAGCTAACTGAGAGCGTATGGCTGGCTGATGGGGTCCCAGGACCATTGAAGAACAGAACTCTAGACTATAGAGACATCTGCTACCTCTAAATTTTAATTTGGCCAGCATAGCGAAACACTGAGTCCCTTAGCTTACCTTGCTAAAGGGCGTCTGGCTCGATTAACAGCTTCGAGATCAGCATAGCGGAGATCTAGCTGGCAGCCAACTAGGACAACAGGTGTGCGCGGGCAAAAGTGCTTGATTTCTTGATACCACATGGTTTTCACATGATTTAGGGAATTGGGATTAGCGATCGAAAAACAGAGGACCACAACATCAGACCTAAAAGGAAATCACAGAAAAATCTCTATTGCCTTTTCATCTTTTTTATCATTATGGTTCCTCCCCTCTCCCATTCATCTACTGCCAATTATCATGTCACAATTTAAAAAAAAACCAAAGACTAAATATTAAAGTACATCTCAGAGTCATGCAAACAGCCTGAGAAGCTCCCACATTCCAGCACCAACACAGCTTGAGTTCATTTCCATATTGCACTGCAGAATGCCTCTGCATTGAAAAGTGTCCAATGAAGCTATTTTACAGGATAGATGGTTACCCAAACTTGACTCAGTCCTGGAACCACAACATGCTGAACTATTTCTGTTCATTGCAAGAAATAGTTCCAAGATAAAAGAAAATAATACACATTGTCTTTTACCAGTTTAAACATAAAGGTGATGATGACTCAACCCAATGAGATCAAGCAAACAGTTTCAACATTACTGAAAATGTAAGAGGTATTTGCTGTACAAGGTCGGCAAATACACAGAAGGATTTCTACCCTTCTTCCCACTGAAGCACACATGTAGAGAGCACAACCACTGATCTGTTTCTGAATGTGCAGGAATTTTGACTCTTTACTAGGTATAAGGCAAGAAGGGAGTATTTAACATAAAGTTGGCAAGAGTTAGATGGGTGGCTAATTAGATGAAAAAAAATGTTGGAAGCAGGTTTCTTGAATGTTATTGATGACACATGGCAGGTATATGGGGAAAATAAAAATTGCTTTATAGTCAATGTTGACATAAAGACCTTCCATTTTTATATCATAACTTACCATTCCAGAAGCCAAAGTACTGTTTTACAAAACAGTTAGTTGTTCAATTATGGTGTTTGACAGAGAGCTGCTAAATGGTATCTTCAATCAGAATTATAAACCATGATTCTAGGTTAAAATAGGCTGAATGATGACTTTGAAACATTGAGGCAGAAGAGTATAAAGAACAGGAGAAGTTATGCCCAAGGAGTCAAGACTATCTTGCAGCTAAATTCAGAAATAAACTCTTACAGTTTTATTAGATGTTAATTTATTGCCTTGATTGTTTATGTAATGAGAAGAATCAAGTTGATGAATCAAAACACCTTCTTTTTAAATCATTAATGAGCTTTCCCCCCTACATATCAATGAAGACAAACAAATATATCCAGGCAACCATAAAATTTCTAAAAATAATCATTTGCAATGCAGAAAACTGCAGGGTGCTTATATTAGATGTAATTCACAAGTTGAGTCTTTAAATTTATATATGTATATATAAGTGCACCAGGCCACAGCCAACAGAGGGAAACATCCTGAGATTAAAATTTTTACAAATCATAAAAGGAGGACACCTAGGACTCAAAGTATATGAATGGATTAATTTGCATGTTGAAAATGTCCTTGAAATAAAGATATTAGCAGAGATTCTTGGACACTGGAAAATATTGGGTTGTTGGAAAAATCATGACGTATTTTTTGTTTTGTTTTTCGTTGCAAATATGCATCATGACTTTTCTGACAACCTAATATAATATGTGTAAAAATATGCACAAATATATAAATGAAAGGGAAGCATGTCTTGTCTTTGCAATTCTGATTTAGTTAATGGAATATTCTGTGCCGAGTCTTACTTCTAATCAGCATAAATAACAGTACCCAGTAAAGCCAAGAATGCTTTGAATTTTACATTTTTTAGGAGCTGAGTTTTCTATTATTCATAATCCTATTTATGTAGGGTATCTAATGCAGCTCTGCTGTAAGCTTTGTCCTGATCGTAATATCAAGCCATCATGAATTTTGGCACAGGGAGAATAATATGGCAATATCTGAGGTTTGATATTATAAAGAGCTGAGGAAACATAGTCAACACCTAAAAGTGGAGTATTATGTATTTGTATAAAATTGTTCTAATTGGGGCCTTCTATTTCCATATTAAGGCACATGACTATAAAGGAAATCATTCTCAGAGCTTAATTTACATGACAGACATGTAGCTAAATGTCAATTCCGTTATCTAATTTTATGATACAGCATGTGATGTTTTGAAATTAGAGCTAGCTCGGTTTCCAAGGTTACCGTGATAACACTCCTGCCACTGAACACATAACTAGTTACTCTCCAGATGACCTATAAACAAGTACAGACAGGACCTTGGGGGTTGGAAAAAATGGAATCTCCTGATGATAGCAGCACAATGCCATCACACAGTACAGGATCAGAGGGTCCACCTTCTAACTATGTTGCATCAATACCTCAGTGCATGAAATGCTGTTGGAAAGCTAGAAAAAATAATTCAGTGCTCTGTAAATATTTTGCCTCAAAAGAATGATAGTTAAAGAGAAGAGATTGCACTACTCCTGACACTAAAATAACTTCCTGAGTCAAAATTCTATTTGTATCCTTGGAATAAAGTTATTCTATATTCTTAATGCACATTTAGGGGCTGTGAAAATCTGTCCCCATTATTTTACATTGAAAGCAGTTAAAAAATATCATATTTGCTTAAATGTCCTTAATTTAACCCTTGTTGATCTAAACGTAAGTGCAAGTTAAGAAAACATTGTGTATAGACGATACAGAATCCTATCCTTAGGGCCTGCTTCCTGAATGGAGAACCTGAAACCTGATTTTAACCAAAAGGTTGAGAGTCAGTGGATGGAGTGATAGGGCCATAGAAAGACGCTGCTCTGACAGCTCCTCCTCATCTCAACATTCTTTTCTAATTCCTAATTCTCAACACATCAGTATCCTCTGTGACATAAACGCCTGTAGAGCCAAGTAACTTTTCTGAGCCATTTTTCTATCTGGTCAAAGAAGGCACCCAACCTGCAGCTAAGAATATCTCCAGCTTTAGGCAGAATTCCAAGGAACTAGAGATATTAAATAACTTTGAATCAAAACAATCATTCTCGTGTGGAGACTGTTCAATGTCTGACATGAGCTCATGTTTAAAAATGCCCTTCCTACAAAAGATAAAAAGAAAAAAGGCGACTTCTAGCAGTTTTACTTCTATGGCTCTGTTACAGTTTGTTTTGTTGCGGGTTTTTTTTTTTTCCTTTGAAGAGATGAGTTTAAAAATAAATGGGAGGGGGAGGTGTAATGAGGACAGTCTCACAGAGTAGGCAGTAGGGTTAGCCTAGTAGTGATCTCAGTGTTCCCATTTCAGCTGTAAAAAGAATCTGATAGGATTTCAATGGAGTCTTGCAACTATTCGGAGTAGAAAGCACATGAATCTGAGAACACAGAGACAAAGCATGGACTAGACAAAACTCTGAATGCCAGAACTTGAATATTAAGAAGGGGTAGGAAGAGGTTTGGATTTTTTTCTTCTTCTTCTTCTTTTTGACTGGGTTAAGTGGCTGTATTAAAGAAAGCCAGGATTACAAAAGATTTAAGAGTGCGTAGTCTTAGTTGCTTGCCTGTGAAAGTTTATTTTTCGGAGAAAATGTGATTTCTGTTTCCTAAGGGAAATATCAATATAAAAGTTTCCCTAGGGTACAAACACATCAAATAATGCTCATGAAGTAATGTTTTGATTAGTTAAGTAAAAAACAATCCAAAGTAAATCTATGTGTTGGAACAATTGTGAATCTTCCGTTTCATGGAGGGGTAAGAGGTGGCGAGGGGATCAGAGAGAGACCTAGTAATCCAAAAATGCTTGAGCTGATAAAGCCAACCTCAGTTGTATGAGTTTTTCTTCAGATATTAAACAAACAAAAAAGCATATTTTTTTTTCAGTTATCTTTCAAGGAGAACACTGGCCAAAGATAGCATGTAAAAAGGTTGGCATAGATATTTGGATAACATAAGGAGTGCATTCAAAGTTGGGACCAATTTTTGTTGGAGGATTAAAGAAAAAAAAATCTGAAAAAAGCGCATCTTACATACATATCTTGGCCCAAGCTAGACTTTAAACAGCAAATGCCACACATGTTCTCAAGGTCTGTCTTTATAATATCTACAACCAAATGTAGCAAACTTGGTGGGAAAAGATCAGAGAGGCAACCAGGAGCTAAATTGCTTTTCCAAACTGAAACACCAAATTCATCCTTTGAAGAACTGGTTGAAAAGGGGTAGATAATCAATATCAAAAATTGGTTATTAGTAATGAGTTTTCTGAGTTCTTTCCAATCACAAAAGTGCTGTCTACTTAGTTTGCCTTCCCTTTTCTAGTCCCATCTATTTTGTCACCATTGTCCAGCTAAGGAGCTGTGGGCCTCAGGTTTTCTTATCTGGTTAAGTGAAAAAAAGAATTCCTAAATTCTCCTTTATCTAAGATCTGGCCAATTTGATGGGCAATGTGAAGGATAGTACAATAGCTTCCATCCAGTCCTTCAAAGCGCTGTGAGTGCGACAGCCAAATGCTCTTCTCCATCGTGCCAGTTCTGGTCGGGTGTCTTGCTGATGAACACTTGCTGATCAAGAATAAGCTAACAATTATATTAAACTGAGTCTTGCTTGGAATTATCTCCTTTTTCACAAATTTTAAGCCTCTTGTTCTATGATAAGATACCACCTCTTTATACGTCACTACTCACTACTGCCTATTATTATGTCTTTTTTTTTTTTTTTTTTTTTACTAGAGACTCCCATATCCTTTATATGGGTAGAGATCACAATCACATTTCAATGGGTTTCTTTTCTTTGCCAATGTACATAAGTCCCCTTAGGGTGAAGATTCACGTAGAAGTCCCTGATCTCCACCTTTGGGGGATTCAAGCTTCCTCTTCCCTGCTGATAACCGAGGTAGGCTCTTTACAGAAACATTTTCAAAACTATTCATGTCAACAACACACCTTTCATGCATAGAGTCTGACAGCGCTATGCAAACAGACAGATCAAAACAGCACAAAACAGCTGGGAGCATGGCAGAGGGAAGAAATGTGTCACACGTGGCTTTGGAAACTTTTAGTAGGGGAGCAGCCCGGTGTGTATGAGATGCAGGGGGAGTGGTCAGTGATGGTGAATACAACCACCTGGAGAGGAATGGCTGTGTAAGCTCATACTCATGGAAGATGGAGAGGCCTGAGGGGGGTGCCTGGCAGGGGTCTGGGGAGAGCAGGGCGGTACCATGCAGTGCCCTGAATGTGAGCAGAGAAATCAAGTCAATACTTTACCAATAGCAGTGAGGCTTCTTAAGTACAGATGTTATGTGGGGAAAACTGTGAAAACGCCCTGAAATATATCCAGATTTGGGAGTGATTAGCATGCGCAACTATTTCTTCCAAGCCCGTAACTGCATGTTTAGTAGGAAGCAGCATTTTAAACCAGTCTTCCCCCACCCTCCCCAAATGGGACCAAAGCAATGAATGCTCTTAAGTGCAGAAAGCCATAGCCACACCCCACCAATGCCACCAAACCCTAAGATAGATAATACTCGAGTCTTATAAATGGTTGGGCCTACCATTGTAGTACGAATATAACAGGGGACAATGGCCCTACCTGAGAGGGTTGCTGGTTATCATCCAATGGAAACCAGCTATTTTTCATTTGGTGTTCTGTTTTCTATCCTTAGCAATCTACTCTCCCTTTAGTAATATTCGTACACCTCCCACAATCATCAGAAAAAGTTGAATGCTTGTGAAATTGGGTGAAGCACAAGTAATTTGTTAGAAGAAATAGCCTAAGCAATCTCACTTAATTTCTGGTCAATGGAAGCAGGAGGCATTGACATAAAGAACAGCAGAAGGTGGAATTGCGCTAAGAAATTCCCTCCCCACTCCACCTCTCCTTCTCTTTTCTCTTTGGCTTTCCCTGAAACTAAATGACTGAGGAACTTCTTTCCTACACTGTTAATGTTTCCCCCTGAGAGCAAGACTGCTTGTAAATATAAGAAAGCCTCTTTGTCAGCTAGAATGTCAGATGGGAGCTCTCTGGAATTAACCTCCCTGACTCTTCAGAAACGAAACCGAATAAACCGGCAAGATCATTCTACCACAATAAGAAAGGGAGTTTAACCCAGGCCTCTCAGCAATCCTATCTGAATCCATAAAGGTACAAGGACTTGTTAACTCCCTTATCCAGTATCAGTAAGCAACCATTTGATCCTTTCTTCCAGAAATATTCACTGATAACCTGTGTATCAGGCACTCTTCTAGACATCGCGGATACAGCAATTCGGTAAAGACGGAAATTGCTGTCCTCCTTGTGCTTATTCTCGTCATGCTTATATTCTAGGGGAAAACAGAGATAATAAGCAAGAAAAATATGTAAAATATGTACCATGCTAGGGAGTGCCAAGTGCTAAACAGGAAATAAAGCAGGAAAGGGGGTAGAAATATTGGGGAGCAGAAGTTGCTGTTAGAATGTGGCCAGGGAGGGCCTTACTGAGAACCGGACATTTCAGTAAAGACCTAAAGGAAGTGAGGGAGCTAAATTGCTGATATCTTGGGAGAGAAGACAGTGGAAAAGGAAGTGGCTAGAGTGAAGACCCTGAGGCAGGGGTATGCCTGAGATGTTTCCCTGAGGGCAAGGGTGGGGGGACAGCAGAAGCTAATCTTAGAGGCAATGCCTTGCCAGGTCCAGTTACCGAGGGCCTCGGTGGTGTCCGGCTCTTACTATGAGTGAACCAATAGACCATTAGGGGTTTTTGAGCACAATGACATGATGTAATGTATGTTTTAGCAGGATCACCCCACTGCTATAATGAGAACTGACCAAATGGTGGTGGGGAGAGGGTTGTCAGGAGAGAGAAGGCAGAAGGAGAAGACCAGTTAAAACATAATAATCCAGAGGGAGATTGTACTGACTTTGGCCTGGGAGCAGATGGTAAGAAGCGGCTGCCTTCTATTGTTTATGCAGGTGGACGGTAGAGCCAACAGGATTTGCTGATGGACCAGGTGTGGGATATGACCAAGAGGAGTCACGAATAATGCTCGAGTGCTGGCCCTGAGCAACTCATTCTTTCCTGTTCCTGGTATTGATGTCCTTAGTTCAGCATTTCTAATGCTCATTATCAAATAAAAAAAGCTTCATAGATATTGGAGGATAAAAAAATATAGATGCAAATATATCTGCAGACTCAAAGTCTAAAAGAAATGAGGGTGGTACAGATATATTTTGGGTTTTAGATGATCTGGCATTGCTGCAATCATATGCTTAAATGTTTTAGTATAGAATCCATAAATTTCCACCACCTTTAATTTTATGAATTATTTGTATGCATTTACTCTAATGTATTTTTGTTTGTTTATTTGTTTTGGATGAGCACAAAGCAATAATAATACACCTTCATTTGTTCTACCTAATGGCCTCAATCTTTGGGCAAATGGAATATATATATATATATATATATATATATATATATATATATGATTATTTTTTAAAATGATTCTTATAAAAATCTTGGAAATGATACCCAGAGAAGAAACACCTACAGCTGGAAAAGTGTTAGTATTAATACAATAAGTCTCTGTTTAAGAATAGTCATTCAAATAACAGAGTCCAAAAAATATTGACAAATCCAAATATTTGGAGGAATAAAGGAATTTTGGGGGTTGTGGATGACTGTGCCTCCCTCCTTGTTTTCCTGGCTTGGCAGCTTATCTTATCATTTGCTAATTCATTTAAAGAGAGGTTAGGCATCAATGTTTCCCATCTTTGTCATCTTCAGGTTGGCACATGATTTGTTCTTACATTAAAAGTGCAAATATAAAATTCAACCTAGTGAAATAATTTGGAGTTTGTTATAATGATATTTCTTTGTAAATGCCTTAGACCAGCGGTTCTCAACCTTCCTCATGCTGCGACCCCTTAATACAGTTCCTCATGTTGTGGTGACCCCAACCATAAAATTATTTTCGTTGCTACTCTATCACTGTAATTTTGCTACTGTTATGAATCGTAATGTAAATATCGTTTTGTTTTCCGATGGTCTTAGGCGACGCCTGTGAAAGGGTCGTTTGACCCCCAAAGGGGTCGCGACCCATAGGTTGAGAACCGCTGCCTTAGAAGATCCTGGCTTGTAGAAGATCAATCAACAAATTCATGTACTCCATCAACTAACATTTATGAAGCTCCTACCATGTACCAGTCCGAGGCATTGGAGACACAGAGTAGAAAGACAAAAACCCTGTTCCAAAGATACTAAGAACAATTGGATAAGGGGAACAGGAGGAGAAGATTAAGGAGCAATTTTCAAATAATGCAAATGTGGCTGCAATAGAGATTTGCAAAGGTATTCTATGGGAACATAAAGAAGAGACACTTCACCTGGATTCCAAAGGTGATAGGGAGGGTGAGAAGAGTATGAAGAGACTTCTGGGAGTTAGTGACCCCTGTTCTAAGTTCTTAGAATATTAGAGGTAACTAAATAGGTAAAGAAAAGGTGGGTTAATTGAGTAATTTCTATGCAGACGTAAAGTATGTCTGTGGCCTAGTGGCTATCGAGGACAGGAAACCACACACATCTTGCTATGCCTGGAGCAAGAGATGGGGCTGCAAAGGCAGGTGGGGACTCAGTCAGAGAAATTAACCACAGCAGATCCTCATACCTTTGTGTAGCTGCCTAACCCAGTGAGAGACATCCTGATGGCTCCACAGTGCATCCAATTCCCAGCTACAGCGATTGAGTAACAAAGGGAGAAGGTCTTTTTTATATGCCCAGAGGGTACCATTGCATTCTCTAGTTCCAAAGCAAACCCACCAGGGAAGACAACATTGTTACTATTTGGTGGGGACATTGAAAACTTTCACAGAATGTGGTGTTCTCTATTTGGCTATCACAGGGTAACTTGTCAAATGCATCGCCTTAGGAAAAGATACAAACATGACCACAGCCAAAGATGTAGGCCACTTGGTCAGACTATGAACCCCACATCTGAGGGTTCCATCTCTGGGAAAAGGGATCCCAGATTTTGGGACAATTTGATAGTGTGCTATCATTAGTTTTGAGATTCTAGAACATTTCCATTTCCCATATTCTGCTATTAAGAATCTGGTCCATTTTTTCCCCCTAAGTTCACACAAATGATTTATGTTTTCAATGATAACTAACTTTAAATTCTATAATTAAAACATATATTGTCTACCATGCAAATTTTCTCACTTCGTAGACCACTTTTGTTGCCATAAAAATATTTCTATTTAAAAAAAACGATTGAGGTACAATTGAAATACACTAAACTTTGCATACCTAGTGTTCAATTGATTAGTTTTGACATAGGTATGCACCCCTGACACTATCATCCCAATCAAGATAAAAAACATTTCCATCCTCCCAAAGTTTCCTTGTGTCCTTTTGTAATTTATCCCTCCCTCCATCCTCTTTCCCAGGCAACCGGTGATCTACTTTCTGTCACTATAGGTTAGGTTGAATTTTAAAAAAAATTTATAGAAATGGAATTATACAGTTGTGTTCTGTTCCTCCTGGTTTCCTTCACTCAAAAGCTCTTTCTCTAATCTTCAAGAGATTCCTCCCTTTTGGCTGAGGTTCTGTAAAAAGCATCATGACAATTCTATGGCAGTGTTTACCAAAGCCTGGCCTGAGGGCTGCCTGCTTTATAATCACCAGATACTGGCTAAATTTTGCCGATTCACCTTTCTCCCGAACTTGGACGTCAAAACAGCCAGTGAGCTTCGGCATCCTCACATACGAGAACTAGCAGTTTCAGCCTAACCTCTTAGGGAATCACTTCCTGTTCCTTGGTCCAACTAGCTGCTTTTTTTACGTCTTTCTACTGATTTCTGTAACCTGGGCAAGTCTTAGTCCTTTATGCCATAGCAGTAGTTAGGAGTAAGTATCTTTAAGACATAAGTTGCAAGAATTTTCCTAGATCCCTTCGTACCATACATTCAGCAATGTGGTTTGGGTCACTTATCCATAAAGTACATGCATTGCTAAATTGCCTCCCTTGACTCCCTTGCTATCCATTTATAAAATCTCCCTTCAGGGCCAGGTCTTGGATGAAGAGAGTAACCACTTGCCTCAGGTGCTAAATTTAAAGAGGTGCCAGAAAACTCAGTAATACAAATAAAAAATATATTTAAAAAAAATGAAAGTGAAAAAAATCCATGATGAACAAAATACCAAAACTTTAAAGAAAGTCAGGAACAGTAACAGTGCTATACTGAGCCGGAGGCAGAAATAAAAATCAGTAATAAGGATCCTATCTTTTAAAAATTATATTATTTCTATTTTATTCCCAAGGTGAGTGCCTGATTCACCTCACCCTAGTCCTGGCCCTGGTCCACCTCTGCTTGATATGTTTCTCTGCCCAGCAGGCTTTGTGCCGTGCTGAAATCATCATTAGAATGTGATTTCTGGCTCAGCATTGAAAACGTGCCACGAACAATAAGGGCTACTTCAAAACCCTGTATCTAGATGCATTAGCTGTTTCTGACTTTTTCCCTCACCATCAACCACAAAGGACAGCCAATCCCAGACAGACGAAAACATTGGTCACCCATAGTCCTGAATTTTTTAAAGGGCCTCAACCAAGCTTTCAAAATGGGATGTATTCATGTTGTATCTGATTACATGTGCCTTCCACGTGAAACTAGACCTGTCTTATCTAAATAGACACACAGAAACCACGGCTCTGATT
This sequence comes from Hipposideros armiger, assembly GCF_001890085.2. NCBI lineage: Eukaryota > Metazoa > Chordata > Mammalia > Chiroptera > Hipposideridae > Hipposideros > Hipposideros armiger. Next base: position 3,357,492 of record NW_017731389.1, on the reverse strand, counting down.
AATGCTATCATTTAAAACATGTACTGCACATGAGCTAACAACATTGGAGAAAAATCAGGGTGTAAGAATAATTTATATAATAAATGGATTCTAACTAGACTGAAAACATGCCCAGAAACTGTTGGATGTAAGGGTAAGTACAGCAGTTCTGCATGCTCACGTTATATTTCAGGGAGAAAGCATGCCATATAAACTATAGTCGTCCCTTGCTATCCATGGAGAATTGGTTCCAGGACCCCCCACAGATGCTGAAATCTGAGGATACTCAAGTCCCTTATGTAAAATGGCATCATATTTGTATGTAACCTACACATATTCTCCTGCACACTTTAAATCATCTCGAGATTAGTTATAATACCTAACACAATGTAAATACTTGTAAATAGTCTTTATACTGTATTGTTTAGGGAATAATGACAAGGAAAAAGTCTGCACACGTTCGGTACAGATGCAGACATCATAGGCTTAACTACACAGTCCACGTCAGCAACTATGTAAGTGTTTTCCGAATATTTTTGATCTGCGCTTGGTTGAGACCACAGATGCGGAGCCTGCAGATATGGATGGCCAACTGTACTCAAGATTCCCACAAAATCTCAGGAAGTGCGCTTGAACGTATCATTTTTATTAAAAGGGAAGGGATTCGTGTTTCGCTACTTATGGATACATACAAAGAATTATTTGCTGTGCATTAAAAACTTAAGAGGAACAATGGAATATTAGAGCTGGTGATAGATGGTGAATGCTGGTTTTCAGTGCCTGCTAAGAACAGCATGTGAATTACCCTGCATGAGGAATAAATTTAAGCTAAGTTTGTCATCAGTCATCGCTGGTGGAAAGGGAGGAGAGAGAGACTTTGGAGGCAGACAAAACTAAAGGAAAAACTTCATTTCCATTCACTCCTAGCTGTCTGATCTTGGCCCCTTTCTGTGTCTGTTTGCAACTGTGAAATATGCCTACTTTGCAGGGTCACCACAGGAATGAAATGGAACAAGATTCATAGAGCACCCAGCCCAGGCCTGGCTCACAGGAAGCCCCAAGTAAGTCATAGCTGCTGTTATCACCACTACCTCCGGCACGTTATTAAGTGTTTAAAGGCTTTATTAAGTGTTTGAAGGGTATCTGACCCAGAGACAGATCCATGATGGAGGCTTTCAAGGAAAGGAAACAATGTAATTTATAATTATTTATGTGTGGTGTGACTATAGGAGAGGAGCAGAGGGACCCAGATGTCATAATGAAGGCAGGTCCCATCCTATTTGTCTATATTTTCAGTGCCAGGTACCTACGCATGAACATTCCATTCTCAGAATAGTTCCAGGGAAAAACTTTGAGATGAGTGATATCCCTTTAAAAAGAGCCTCTGTTCTTGCCAAAAAAAGAGCAGCTGATCACAGTCATGGTTACTATGTACAGTTTTGTTCTTAACATTTTAAAAGATCCAGAAAATAGCTTCAAAAGTTCATGCAAAAGTGGATAAAAAGGGGCTGGCCAAGTGGTGTATTAGTTAAGAGCTGGCTTGGGATGCCAGCTCTGAGCAGCAGGGCCCCGGTTTGGATCCCACATGGGCCAGTGACACTGCGCCCTCTACAGCTAAGATGGTGAACAACAGCTCAACCTGGAGCTGGGCTGCCGCGATGTAGGCTGCAGCAAAGCTGCAGTGGGCTGCCATAAGCTACCATGAGTGGCTGGCAGCCGGCACTAGTGGCCGGCAGCCAGCGTGAGCTACCAAGAGCCACCATGAGTGGCCGTCCAGTGGCCGGTGACCGATCTGCCTCACCCAGGAAGAACGCAATGATAATACCAATATGGGCCAGTGAAGCGATGTCCTCCACAACTAGACTGAAGAACAAAAGGACAGCAACTTGTCTGTTCCCCTTCCCCGATTCCCCAACGCTGTTCCCCTCCCCCAATTCCCCAATAAAAAAAATCTTAAAAAAAAAAGTGTATAGAAAGTAGGAGGTGGAAAGAAAGGCTATGAGAGAGTTGAAGTCATTCACTCCAGACAAGAAAGAGTTTGACAGATTTGAAATGTATTCAGTGTCTTCATTAAATAGAAGGACTCCTATCAATACTTTTTCTTAGATGGATGATTTCCCTTCCTGAAGAAAAGGGGTCAACCAGATGACCCATTGAAATCTCTTCTAGTACTAAGCCTTTGCATACATATACAGCAAATAGACACCTGGCTCATTGATGTAGGGTGGTTTTCAGTTGCATCCTGTTTAAAATTAGGTTAAGGTATCTTGATATAGTAGAAAGAGCAGGAGCCAGGAGTCAGGCAGAGCTGGGTTTGAATCTGCCTCTGAGACTCACTATTGGGCAAAGTATGGTAGGTAGTAAAAGAATGCAACCATATTCAACAGCAGCATGGAGATAATCTCTGCTGCTAGGGTTCCAGAAAGGCTTAACTAACAAAGCACCTAATATTTCGACTGGGCCGTTATAGACCTTCGATAAATCAGAGATATTATTCTAGTTGGCTTAAAAAATAAAGGGGGGTTGAATAACTGACTTTAAAATCATGAAGAGAGCAATGACATTCAGGTTATAGTTATACCATGCTAGGAAAATTGCAAATTTAAGTTAGCAGACTGACACCCCCTTGGCCTACAGGATCCACTCTGCAAACTAGAGCTTGTCCATGCCAAAGAATGTTTGGGGGTGGGGGGCAGATTATTAACTAGCTTGGTGCTAAAAAGCAGAGGAAACTGAAGGTGAGGTCTAAAGCATCTTGGTATGAATGTGGGTTTTTTCACTGTCATCATGAGAATTAAATGACTTATTTCAAAAAGGTTCCAAAATACATTTTCAAGTATAAGGAACACATCACATGCTACTGACTTGTAATTCACACCAAGTATAGCAAAAACATCAGTCAAAAAATAGGTTTGTAAACCAAACTTATTGTCAGAAACTATAATTAGGATTTTTCTCTTTTACAAATTATGTGAAGCTAAACATGGAAGTCATAAAGAAATTCAACAGCTTTCACACAACAATGAAATGCTGTGGTCAAGCCCTATACTGAATAAAAGAAACTCCTATTACTACCAGACTTTTCCACACAGTGTTATTTTTTGGAGCTACATCAATATGGTATTACATATTTAGCATTTACAGAAAGATGCTGGAGTCCAAGACAGAATAGCTCTGGTTTTTGTTCTTTACCGGTGGTGCAGTCTGGGGCAGGACGCCTGGAGGCTGTGGAGAATTGGAAAAGACAGAGGAAGTACAAGGTACAAACATGTGCCTAAAGGGAGGCCCATGGAGAGCTCGGCCAGGAACAGGGGAGTGTTTCCTGAAGCCCCTCTGTGTCGCTCCGAGAATCAAACTTGGCTTGGAAAGCATGTCCTGTTTCCATCAAAGGGGGAACTGGCTACAGCTGATAGAACCAAACACTACAGACAAGGGAGCAGAACAATGCACTTTGAACCGATGGAGTCACATGAAAGAGCAGCTTGTTTTTGTTGGTGAACAAGCACAAGCACGACACCTAAAATGACTCCGGTTACATCAGGGAGCTGGACGAGGCCCAATGTACATGCCTGTCAATATTAGATCTGTGAAAGCCACCGCCATTAGATCAAGCCCACGCAGGAATCTCATTTGACAATGAAGCACCCCTTCTGTTACTGCAACACAAGTTTTACATCGTGAGCCCAAGTTAAAATGCATTGTGTCAAATGCACAGATTTCAAGTGGCAACAAACCTCTGGGCTGTTGAAACAGCCTATGGAAGCTAAACCCAATATCTCAGTAAAATCATATTTAAGCCCATAATGTTTACACCTTGTTAGAAGTGGGGGTACAAACAAGTCCTTTGAAATCTGTTGTGTCTATGCTTACATTGCTTCAAGTCATCATTTTATTATACTTCCTTAAACCCACAGATATTACAAATGGACTGCATAGTACGTACAAGCAGGTTCAGGACTTTTTTCCATGTTTGTGGAAAAACTGGACAAAAGAGAAAAAACAACATGGCAACTAAGATAAGACTCAAGAAAAGGAAAGAAAAAAAACCAACAAAACAGGAAATTCAAGGAGAAGAAAAGTATCTATGATGCTGAATATTATGTTCAAAAGTCCTTGCTACCAAAAGTCCCTGTTACATTAAAATCAATGTTTGCCTCGCATATGCCTCTTTCTGTCCCCCTGAACAAACTGGTCTAAATCACAGATTCCTTCAGTGTATGAACTACTTCTCGGGAATAGGGCGAACCTTTTCAGCAGTTTATTCAGTATTTGAGGCCACTTGGATAAGTGCCAATAAAAGTCTGCTCAGAAGCTTAAGAGAGCTGCTGGCCTGAAGAAATAGAGGCACTTTTCAGAAATGCTTATCTCAGTACCGAGCATAACTAATGTGTTTGGAGCATCGAGCTAATCCAATCCTGTGAGGGGACATGATGTTTGATGTTGTTAACAAGGGACAACTGATCCAGGAGACCTAAATTCTAAACTTAAAATGCAATGTGTTAATTTACAATGAAAGGGTAAGAAAATTTCTTTATCTGGGATTTGCTAGCGATCACACATTCCCTGAGAAAGAGTTTTAGAAACTTGGAGTCACAGAGGCCCTGTTGCGGTTATGGTGACGAGATGTTCCTAAGTATTTTAAGGCACTTTGACCATATTCCTATTCATATTAATGCTTCTAGATTAATCTTCCCTTTACTGGACTTTCCCTTCTTCATCTTTTTCTTTCTTTTTTTTAATGAAAAATAGATATTAGTGCTTCAGTTCATTTTGGAAATATGCCTTCAGAGGTATTTTTCTTTGTTTTTAAGAATGACCTTCAAATAAAAGTGATAGACTTTTCAGATAACAAAGCCCAAAGCAAATAACACCAGGCCCTGCAAACATGGTCATGAAAGACCAAAGAAACCTTCAGAAGTGGGGTGGCCAAGTGCTAAAATAACTTAAAACACTTAAACAGAAGGCAAATAAAGCATCATTCAGGAAAACAGCAATCAAAGCAGCCGATGGCTGAGAGCACAGGAGAATCCTCATCTAGCAAAGCTCCCAGTTTAACTGGCACTGGTTGTTTGAAGTAAAGAAATTCCTGGGAGGAGCCTAGTGGCAAGGCAGACTGCTTTTCTTGACAACAGGAAACAGTGCTGTTTGGGGATTTTTTTTTTCTTTTCTTTTCTTAGACACAGTGCAGAACCCAGCACATGTCAAGGCCATATGATGTGGTTGTTGTTGATTCATGAAGCAGCTGTGGGTTTTGGAAAGGAAATCGTACTTAAGCTCAACTGCACTGCACCAGTCTGGGGTTTACCTGCCATACGCAAACCGTCTGTCTTTGTGATGGTCGCCAAAAGTATCCCAAAGCCTGAGAGAAACACTCACTTCGTCAACCACATCCCGGGAACGCTCCAAGACCTGCAGGAAAGAGAGAGCATCCATGCTCAGTGTCATTCAGAGGCTCCCCGGGAGTAGGATGTCTGGGCCAGTACCCCTCCCTGCCCACTCGACTCACTTCCATCAGTTCTCCCATCCCACCTAACAGGACTTCAGCTAAGTCCTGATTCTCTTCCCGGTATCACATGACTCAAACCGTCCTCATTCAGGATACCACGGCCATACTCCCAAGTTTGCATTTTGCTTTTGTTTTCTCTTATGGCACCAAAAAGGTTAGTTTTATTTCCAATGCACAAACTGCACCTCCTCCCTTTAAAAAGACTGAGGGTTCTAAACAAACTCTGTGCATCCTACCTCCTGGCAGACCCGGTACTGGTCAATTGCCCACACGGTTGGGACGTGCGTGGCCAGCAGCTGGTACTGCGTTAGCGTAGTGTTACATGCTCGGGCACAGATCAAGCGCGTCTTCCCCACGGCGTTGTCGCCCACCACCACGCACTTGATGGTTTCCACGTTGGGCCTTTCGTAGTCCATGTCAGTGTCCATTTATAAAACTCTGTAAGAAGAGAGTGGACACCACATTAACGATCCCCTGGCTTTCCAGAACAATCAAAGCCATGAGGGGCTCAAACAGTTTTTTCTCTTTGTTCGGGTACTGCATTGGAGGGACCCAAGCATAAGCATGAAGTTTGGAAGTTTATACTCAGCCTAAGTGAAACTCAAGTTTTCTTTTTATATCTCACACAAGTACAAAAACACCCGATTGTTATTTTGACCCCAAACAGTTTATTCCAGTTAACATGTTATTTTCTCCTTGGTTTTCTCTAAACATAACCTGCCTACTGGAAATCCATCCAAACAAGTCAGTACTGCCAGCACACATTTATAGCTCACTCGCTACTCATGTTGACCTGCTAAAGAGACTCTTCACCTGCAGGCTTAACCTTACACATGTGGGGCATAAGCTGCCTTGGCAATACTAATGTCCACACCATCACAATCTTCCAACGAAAAGCAGTTTTTCATAGGTTCCAAGCTATCATGATGACTTAAGAGGCGATTTAAAAGTGTAAGCAGAAAGGACTACCTGACTTTAAAGACGGGTAAGCTGTAAGACTGAATTTTGATACAGTAACAAAATTCACATATTAATACTTATTAATTTATTTTTATTTATCAAATCCATAAAAAAAAGATATTCTCTAGAGGGGCACCATAAAGCAACACATATTTTTTTATTATCTTCCTTTCTGTGTTTTCATCAAGAAGTCTGAAGCATTTGGTAAAGAATGATTTTTTTTATCTTAGTTTCAGGTGTACAAAGCAACCATAATAGTTAGACATTTATACCCTTCACAAAGTGATAACCCCCCTCCTCCAAGCTACTGCCCCTCTGACATTATATATAGCAGCTACAATGCCATTGACTATCTTCCTTATGCTGTACTCCACTTCCTGTGGCTACATATATATTTTTTCTTATAGTTGATGTACGATATTATTCTACTTCAGCTTCAGTTGTGCAGCGCATTGATCACAGTCTATGAAGTGATCCCCCTGATAAGTCCAGTGCCCATCTGGCACCTTACATAATCTTGGTAAAGAATGATTTTAGCAGGCTGAGGAACTACTTCGGAATCTTCCTGAAACCATAAAAGAGGTTTAAAGGGGGTTTTTGAGTGAGAAGTCAGGGGAAGGGGGAAAGCGGCTGCCAGCTCAGTTTTCCCAGACAGGAACCTCCACAAACTGCAGAGCTGGTAGAAGCTGGATGGGTGACCCACCCATTTCAAGATTTTAATGAATGTAATTGCCGTTTTGAGGAAGTCTACTGTTAAACTGAAAAAACGGGTTAGATGGTCATTTTTAAAGAGCAATAATGTTTTCAATGACTATAATGGTAAAGAAACTGTTCAGAGTAGGACCTAACACATATTGGGGACTCAATAAGTGTTTGTTTAATTCAACTGATTTGAGAAAAATAATCACTTGGATAATATGAGATTAAGAGTATAGAGGGAGAGATAGAAGGAAGAATATCAAGAAGAATGCTTCTTCACAGTTAGGACCATCTGAACATGGAATTGTCTCCTGTAACACCATCACAGGAGGTGATAACCCAGAGGCTGGGGAATTATTTGATAGGAATAGAGTGGAGTGATTTAAGGCACAGACGTGTGGTGAGGTTAGGAGCTGATCTGTGGTTTCTACACTATTGGAGAGGCTTAAAATAGGCAGATACCTGCCCACTACCTGGCAAATGCTGATTCTGAAGTGTGATCTTTCTAAAATCTCACCTTAGCAATCTTCGGTTTCACTAATTCCCGATTTAATAGTATAATATGGCAAAAGCATGACTTTGGCATTAGATGAGTGGTTCTTAAGTACCCGCCAGAGAACATTTAGCAATGTCTGGAGATATTTCTGGTTGTCACAAGGGGGAGTGCTACCTGCTTCTAGTGGGTAGAGGTCAGATATGCTGCTAAACATACTATTGGGTTGTCAGGAAATTCATGATGCATTTTTGCATTGAAAAACAAAAAAAAAAATGGTCATGACTTTCCTGATGACCCAATAGAAGGCACAGGACAGCCCCCACAACAAAAGTCACAGTGCCGAGGTTGAGAAATTCCTGCCTTTGATCAATGTGAGTTTGAATCCTAGTCTCTCCATTTTCTCGTCATTTGACTTTGGGCAAGTTATTTATACTTTGTGAGCCTCGGCTTCCTCATCTGTGAAGTGGGAATTATAGAACCAATCCTCTATGGTGGTAAGGATTAGGTGAACTGATGTTTTCAGTCCCTGCTGCCATACCTGACACATGGATGACTTCCAAAATTATAATCATGATGCTGAAGATGAATGGCTTTATTTTATTTTTTAATTAAATTTATTGAGGTGACACTGGTTAATAAATTTATGTAGGTTGCAAGTGTACAATTCTACAATACATCATCTATATATTGCATTGTATGTTCACCACACAAAGTCAAATCTCCTTCTGTCACCATATATTTGACCCCCTTTACCCTTTTCTACTACCTTCCTCCCTCCTTACCCTCTGGCAACCACTGTACTGTTGTCTGTATCTATGAGTTTTTTGTTTCTTTGTTGCTTTCAGTTTTATACCCCACCTATGAGTGAAATTATATGTATATTGACTTTTTCCATTCATGTTGTCACAAATGGCAGTGTTTCTTCTTTTCTTATGGCTGATAATATTCCATTGCATATATGTATGACATATTCTTTATCTAATCATCTATCAAAGGACATTTCAGTTGTTTCCAGGTCTTGGCCACCATGAATAATGCTGCAGTGAACATAGGGGTAACATAGATCTTTAAAAATAAATGTTTTCAAATTTTTCAGGTAGATACCCAGAAGAGGGATTGCTGGGCCATATGGTAATTCTTTTCTTAATTTTTTGAGGAGCCTCCGTACTGTTTGGTGGATATTTTATTATTAGATAATAAAATTGAGTCAGGTGGAAGATCAGAATTAGATGTAAAATAATAAAATTTATACTCACAAAGATCTATAAAAGGGATCAACTTTAGTAGAGCAATTACAAGATAATTCATTGAAAAACAAAGAACGTAAATACAAATGCTGACTTTACACAAAGAAGGCAGAAAAAGTTCTGGGTGGGGAGGAGCATGTAGTTAACTAAACGATAACATAGTTAGAAACATATTTTTAGTGGGCATTTCTAGATTGTAGAAGGAAAATGGTAATGCTTCTTAATAGTCTTTGATAAGTTCCTGATGGTATTACCATGGGGTATAACCTGTGCCAGAAAAACAGGTTCCATTCGGAGCCTCACAACTCTGGAGCCTTAGGTATATTATTTCTAATGCCCTGAGTGGTGGAAAACCTTACTCTTTTGAGAATGAATTTTATTATATTTTATTGTTTTAGATAATTAAAAGTCACAGAGAGCCAATCCCTACAATTTTTGTTGTTGTTGTTTTTTAAGCTTTTTTTCTTTTTTTTTTTCCAATTTATTTTTTGTCGATCCCTATAATTTGAAGAATGCTTGAATGTAGTCAAAGTTGCAATAGGACACAAAAAAATACAGAATTGGCTTTCTTGTTGGCTTGCAAACTAGCTTTGATAGCAGCCCCCAAAGAAAAATCCCACCAAATAATTTGAATCATGGCAGCATTGGTGGAATAGTTGTGTAGCTATTATTGGAGACTACTTTAGGGGGACAAAAGCCTTCTACTTTTATATCAAGGCTATGAAAACAAAAATATCGTTATTTATTTATAGACTCATCTCATGCTAAAAAGAATTTCTGTGTCAAAGGTGAGAATAACATCTGTGGGTCCTCTAATCTCTAGCAATCTGCTGAAAATGAAGTGACTGCCAAAGGTGGTGAACCTTGTGCTAAGGGGACAGTGTATAAGGGAAATGAAGGGCAGAGCAGAGTTTCATACTCATAGCCCAGATCACTCACTTTGGGCATGGAATTTTCAGGAAGGCTTTTCTGGATTTTCAAACACTGGAGATCTTTCCTTTTGGGTAGAAATTAATTTTTTCATAATCAAAAAGCATTTTAAGGGTATGAAGTCACAGCCAAAGATGCAAACTCATGCTACATGTGTATTATTGTAAACTGATTGTTCATCTGTTACACATAAATAAACATTAAATTATGGTAGTAATTATAAAAATATGCAATTTTCTCATTCTTTACTTGTTATGGGCTTTAATTTATTCATATCTAGCATTCTTATGGTTGAATGAGCTCTTGGGACCATCTGGATAATGACTATCTGGTTTCTGATTTTTTTTAGGCTGAGCGTTATAAATACTATGCATTTAATGCTGTTAATAAATTTCAGCACCATAAATCCTGCAGATCTATGCAGATACCCTTTTGCCTTTAGATACATATCTGACTAGGCAAGGAAAGTATAAAAGAAAAAGCTAGAAAGAACCGACACTGGTAACCTGTTACTCTGGCAGATTTGTAGTCTTCTTACTCAAAACTGACTTGAACTTCATATCATATTTTCACTGAATGTGCAGCATATAGATGCTGACAGTTAAAATAACCGAAGAAGCTACCTGCACACTTTGGAAGTCAGAAGCGGTAATTTTATTTAAAAACTGTCAAGTGAACAAGACAATGTGGAGGCTGGGAAGTGAAAGGCTTGGAGAGGTGGTGCAGGGTGGCTGCAGCTCTGAGTGCTGCCATCCAGGGCTGACTTAGAACAGTGGCCATGGGCTTCTGGCTATCCAATGACCCCATGTGGCCTGATTATCCCATATCTGCCCACGCCATCATTACTATCATCTCCTGGATTTCAGGTTCCTTCCCCACATTCCCCACCAACTCAGCTTTCTCGTTGTGTACACAGTATGATGTACCCCACACCCTGGTCTCACAGTTTCTTCAACCTCTTCAATGCCAGTGATCGTTGCCACACTCGACTTGGGCCATTCATGCGTTCGGTCATGTGCTGGATATTGCTGTCATCCAGAAACATTTTACTTCTGACATTTCAAATTTCAAAATCCTACTCTCAGAGCAAAAATTCCTATCTTTATAGCTTGTCCTAGATGAAAAGTGGCCACTGCAGCACCTCCCATCAGGAGATGGACTCTATTTCCCTTCCTTTTGAATTTGAGCTACGGTATTTGCCGGCGTATAAGACGACTGGGCGTATAAGACGACCCCCTAACATTTCCACTCAAAATACAGAGTTTGTTATATACTCGCCGTATAAGACTACCCCCTCTTCCGCACACCTTCCACACACCAAATAAAAGGTAAAACAATATCAGATTTGATTTGGCCCACTGAAGTGCAAACAAGCGTATTGTATTTCGTGTCACCACATAACCGTTTTGGCGATGTTGAGCCACCATGTCTGCTACATGTTTTTCGAGTTCTGGCCAGTGTGGGGTGCCTCTTCTTAATGCACACTTACCCCTTGGCATACTCTTTAATGCTTTCTCATTTGATTTCCAGTCCCGAACCATCTTTTCTGTTACTCCATATTGTCTTGCAGCAGCACAATTATTATTTTCCTTAGCAAAGTTTATAACTTTCAGTTTAAAATTTGCATCATACTTCTTTCTTTTGGCTGGTGCCATGATAGGGATGATAGGGGTTTGACTGGTCGACATTTTCTATGCTGTACTGTACAATGGTGCAGTATTGTGGTTGGCTGTTGGCTGTATACAAAGCCTGATTTGATTGGTCCCTGCTCCCTGTTTGCCCGCCCTGTCACTATAGCAGTCTGGTCCACCCTTCCATCAGCATCTCCCTGGGACCTCACTAGTGCGCAAGTGCGAGCTCTTCAACATTCTAACAGGCACCATGATAGCGCAAAATCGCGAATCTTCAATGCATATGTAAAGAAATATACGGTAACCCGAATTTACCACACTCGCAAAATCGCACACAGCTGACCATACACCCAGTATGGTATCGCGATTCGCGATTTTGCGCTATCATACTGGGTGTATGGTCGGCTGTGTGCGATTTTGCGAGTGTGGTAAAATCGCATAACAGCAAAATCGCATAACAGCCGAGCATACACCCAGCAGCGCTGCTGATGCCTGAACGGTATGTGGAATGAAGTGGGCGGGCATCGGGAGGCCACTATGGCACGGGGCAAGCACTATGGGCAGTCTATCTGAAGTGTACCTGGCGTATAAGACGACCCCCCACTTGGAGGCATATTTTTCAGGGCCAAAAAATCGTCTTATATGCCGGCAAATACGGTAGCCTCGTGACTGCTTAGCCCAACCTAAAAGAACATGGCGCCACGGTGATGCTGTGTGAGTTCAGAGGCCCTGCAGCTCCACCTTCATGCTGTTGGAACGCTGTTCTGAGGTTGTCATCTAAGGAAGCTGGCCTAGCCTAGCAGAGGATGAGAATTCACAGTGACAACAACTGAGGCAGCCCTGCTGATGGCCTCGCCAAATGCCATATAGTATGAGGCCATCTTGGACCTTGTAGACCAGCCAACTCTCCAGCTGAAGGTAGCTTAATGAAGGAACCCAGGTAAAACAAGCCCAGGAATCACCTAGTCAAATCTTACAGAATCATGAGAATAGATTGTCATTGCACGCCACCAAGTTTTGGGGTGATTTGTTGTACAGCACTAGTGAACTGAAACATATCTTAGGAAAATCTCCAGCACCTTGACTCCTCCATTTTTTTAAAAAAAGCATCAGCTTATAGGCCCCATATGGATGGATGATCTTTTTCCACTTAGGGTTAATGGCTCATGCCAACTTTACTCATAATCACCTTCAACACTTTGTACTACAGGTGTGGTCGGCACAATCATGGTTCCTCAAAGATGTCCATGTCCTTATCTCTGGGATCTATGGATGTGTTCTGTCGTATGGCACGGGGCAAATTCGGGTAGCAGATGGAATTAAGGTTGTTAATCAGCTGACCTCACTAAAAGGAGAGTGTCTTATTTGTCTGGGGGTGCAATATAACCACAAGGGCCCTTTGCATGTGGAAGAAGGAGGCAGAAGGTCAGAGTCAGAGAGAACTATGAAGATGCTACCCTGCTGGCTTTGAAGGTGGAGGAATGGGCCATGAGCCAGAATGCAGGTGACCTCTAGAAGCTGGAAAAAGTAAGGAAACAGATTCTCCTCTAGAGTCTTCAGCAAGAACACAGCCTGCTAAGACCTTGATTTTAGCCCAATAAGACCCATGCCAGATTTCTGACCTCTAGAAGTTTAAGAATAAATTTGTGTTGCTTTAAGCCACTACATTTTTGGTAATTTATTACAGCAGCAATAGGAACTTCATATGGCATGATTTAGCCACAGAAAATGGCTTCCCAAATTCTAAATGTCGTTTGCTACCTCTGTGCCTTTACACACAACTTTCCCTGTGCCAACCCTCTACCATTCCTTGTCTGTCTGCCTGGCAAATTCTATTCATTCCTTAAAAGCTTATTCAGATATTACCTCCTTTAAGATGTTTTTCTAACAGTCCTGCTTCCATGCAGGCTAATTTACTTTCTCCTCTGTGCCAATAAATGGTTCTAGGAGAAGCAACCAGAAAGACAAACACACATGCAGACTCATTCTTTCCTATATTAGCAAATCATGGAATAGAAGTTTGCGGACTTTTTATTTTTCCTGGGGCTACACCTTCAAAGTTCCCGTTTCATGCACTTAATCAATCATCAAGTTTTCTGGGGTGCTGCTATGTGCTGACATGCTAGGAATATATGACTATGCAATGCCCCTCTTCTGTAAAGCTTTCTCTGACTACCCACTCTGGTTCATAGGTCCCCCAATTCATGACTCTCTGCTCAGGCCAACCATGGGCAAAACAGTGACATAGCCTGATGTGACCTTAGCTGCCCTGGCCTCCTCTTCAAATCATTTCCCTTCCTATGGTGGCACCCCACTCCCACCTTTAGTCCTTGACAAAACGGCCTTCATGGTATCCTGTTCCTCTCTTAAGAAACAGGCTCTCAGGAAGTGTCATGTACATTCATGCTATGGCTAGACAGGTCAAAGAGGCCTGTCCCCATAATTCAATAATTCAGGGGCACTGTGGCTCATGAAACAAGATATTCCTGCTTGCTCCGGAGAGGTGCACTTTCATAGAGGACCTTTATTTGAATTCAGGTGAGGGTGCGAGTCTCTTCCAACATTAGAAATTCAGATATTAGGGAGGATGGGCAGATGAAGTGTTTCCTACTTGCTCTGGAATCACTCCACCATCGAAATATGCCACCCCTTTCCATCACGTTGGCTTTGTTTCTTGTTATATTTGCTGTTTTAATCAAGGCATGGTGAGCAATCTGCTTAAAGACAAAACTCTAAGGCCCAGAGCGGGGCCTTTGCACTTTTAGCCCCATTCAGCTGTTTGCAGGGAGTCTGAACAATGTTATTACACAGCCACTAAATCTTCTTGTCCTTTAGAAAAGCATATAATCTGAACATTAAGAAATAATTTAACTTGGTCATTAAAAATACTAGTGTAACCAGTTTTAGTGTCTTTGAAGAGTTAGCTCTGAAAGAAAAAAACTGAGAATTTTATATTACGGACAGAGAAACAAAAGGGAAATGTTAAGAGTTGCATAATAACTATAGTCAACAGCCAAGTTTCAACTGTGCAGATTTCATTATCCTGAGCTCTTAATCACCAGTCCGAGGCAGGCAGGAGCTGCTTTCTGCATAATACAAACATCTCAGCTGGAATGGAGAATGGGTCCAGAACTTGGAAAGAGGCAGGCTGGGCTGGGCGGGGCTCCCCGAAATCAAAACTTCACAGAAATACAGTCCAAGATAAAACTGCCTTTCATCATTCAAATCAACACTATTTTTGTTTTTTTTCAATTGAACGTTCTGATTAAAAGAGAAAAGAGAGGAGATTAAGTAACAGAAAGGACTCTGCATAGAAGCTCAGGGATACAAATAATACAGAGGCACTTTTTTTAAACATCCAGTCATTCTCCTGCCAGAGCCCTGTGATAATGGAGACCTACACAAGATCATGTTCTCTCTCTTTTTTTTTTAACTCAGTGTTAGTGGGGGAGGTGAGCCAGGATTAGAAATAAACTTGCCATCTATCCACTGCCCTTAATAAATGCTGCCTCAATTGAGAAATAAAGAACAGATAAAAAAAATTATCTTAAACGATGCATACAACTTCCAGAATAGGGTTCCAAAACCACCACAAGTAAACGGCGTGCTATGTTCTAAACACACCGGTCTTCTTCCGACTATAAATATGCCATGTGACCTTTCCTTTGACTCTGCTTTCGCCATTGCTTCTGCTCAAACGTTCTTTCTCATGCCCCTTGTCCAGCTGCTGGAATCGTCCCCCACCTTTAGGGCTCAGGCAATCTTAATTAGTTAAAGAAATAGAGGCTGAAGGCTTAGTGAGTGCCAGGCCTGCGGGTGTATAGTAGTAAAGGAGCCCGGTGTGGGTCTTGCCCTCATGGACCTCACAGTCAGGTGGGGAGAGACAACTGAACAGGTAGATGGAATCATACATCTGGCAAGTTCCTTGGAGAAAAATGAAAGGGTGTTAGGAGAGAAAATAATGTGCGGGAGGCTCGCAGGGAAGCGAAGGGCGGCCTCTCTGAGGAAGCCCCATTTTCCTGCTCTCTGAAGAATGAGAAGGGCCCAGTCATGAAATAGGAAAGGGAGCGGGCCCAGAAAAGCTAGTGTGAGGGAAGCTGGTGAGTGGGGGTCAGAAAGGCAGGCAGGGGCCAGATCATACGTGGCCTTTTAGGCCACAGTCAGGGGTTTGGATTTTATTCTAAGTGAGAATAAATGGATTTAAATAAATAGCTGTATTCTCACATCAGTGAGAAGCCACTGAAGTGCTGTAGGCAGAGGAGGAACAGGTTCTGATTTGCTTTTTAAAAGTATCACTGCTATCCCCGAGATGCTGTGTGGAGAACACGCTGTGGGGATTGTGAGCAGTGGCAGACGGACCAGTTAGGATGCTCCTAAGTTCTCTGGGAGAGAAAGGGTGGAATCGGCAGAGATGGAGCAAGTAGACAGACACAAGTGGCTTTTTGGGAGAAGATGCAGTAAAAACATGCTTCCTTTATACCCTCTTCTGGGGTATTTATCAAATTCTGATTTGTAATATTAACAATTACACTTATATGTATCTCAATTTCACACCACTAGGATTATAAATTTTTGACAACAGAGAATGTTATTTATCTTTAAATCCCCAGATCTTTTTACAGTGCCTGGGCCATATGTAGCTTTCCATAAATATTTGTTAACTAGAATATGAAACTATAACCACTCCACCTTCCTTAGGAAAACTCCCACCTGGGGCTGGCAGAGAACTTGCACTCGGCTCTCTCTGATGACTGATCATTAAGCCCATGGCCTCATAAGCAGCAGCATGTGGCTGAGCCTGCAGTCGGTGAGAGGAACACCTTGAGGGACATCTGTGTGGCTCATCATGAGAGCGATGTTTGACAGATGGCATCGCACCAGCCATGGCTCCCCATCAGGAAGAGCATCAGTAACTATGGGAACCACCAGGGACGAAGGACCAGGTCCCTCCACCAAACAGGAGGGTGGGGGACAGGGGAGAGCCCCAATATGGGCAGACAGGAATGGTTTAGAGCCAGATTTGATTTAGAAGAAAAAAAAGGAATGTGATCATTTATTGTACTCTAGCACCTAGAGCCAATTTATGAATCTTAACAATATTTACATATAAGGGTCTCATAAAGTTCTCATCTACTTTTAGAATTTAACATTCTAATTCAAGGGATTCCTAGCCCTTTTTGATGAGTCACTACCTGGCTGGAAAAGAAGGGGAGAAGGGAGGCACATATACCCACTAAATATAAAGAACAATTTATAATTGAAATGACAGTGAGGCTTGAATGAGGGATTTCATTCTATGCCTGAAAGAATTACATCACAGGAGTCAATTAGCTGAACTTCGAGGCAAGACAGTATTGAAAGGACAGATGTCTTAGATCCCCCTCTACCCACATCTTACTAAAATTAACCTTATTCTACACAGATAGCAGACTCCATGGCAGTACCAGAAGCTAAGGATAAGGAGTAACCATACATTAAAAATTGGGAGGATTTCTGCCACATTGACATCTATGGAGCCAAGTGGAAAAGTTTCTGAAGACCAGCAGGCTGCCCATTTCCACAGGGAACAGAGTTTGCCTGGGAGGTAAGCAGGATGCCCTTCAGCACAGATGCCCATGCTATGCAGTAAGGAGAGCTGGCCTGACTTGGGATAGGGGGGATTGTGGAGCCACTGGGAAGCCATTCGTAAACCAGCATACTGGCGTGAGCAAGGAGTAGCCCCAGTGACTGCCCCTTGCTAGGATGGACCAGATAGATAGCACTGAGCATGGAAAAGACTCTTTTTGTTTTGTTTACTGCAGCCTACTCAACCAGACGGTTTCAGTTCTGACACTACAATAGGAATGACTGACCTTGTGACGTTACTGTAAGAGGAAGTGCGGCGAGAGCACTACTGCATATTCAGTGATGACATTTCCTCAACGTTGTCCTTATCTCATCTTCCAAGGTTCTCAACCCGTACTGTAATGAACAGCTTTGTTTGTCCACTCAGGAACTGGGTGGGTTCCTGGGTCATTATAGAGCTTTATGGTGGTCTCTGACAGAGCCTAAGGTTATCCAAGCATTTGGAATATACTTTAATCTTTGGCCAGCATGAATCCTTTTTATGTGAATGGAGTAAACACAGACCATTCAACATATGGTCTGTTAAAAAGACAGGATAAGAAATTAGCTAAAGACATAAAGGAAAGGTCTACTGAAGTAGATATGCTATAAGACACAGCAGAGGAAAAATTAAAGAAAAAATATGATCCATTTACTTGATCATGAAAAAGAAGATCATTTGAGTATATAAACTAACAGTAGATGACACTATAAGTAGGCCTATTACTTAATCTCTCTAAGTCTCTATTTCCTTCTCTGTGAACTGGGATAATTTTTTCCCACAATGGGTTGTTGTGAAGATTAAATTAGATAGTGCATGTAAAGTATTTTAATCACTGTGCCTGCCATCAAGAGAATGCTCAATAAGTCTTACCTATTAAAATTGTCATTATTTAAAATTATGTTTACATTGAGCTTATAATAATGTAAAGAAATGCTAATGTTACACTATTAAGGGTAATGTGAAGGACAACAATCTGAATTATAGATGATGAAAATTACATAAAATTAACAAATATGTGTAACTCTAATAAAATTGGGCCTTCTTCCTCATTCTCTCACTTGAAGTGCCATCTTAGCACAACGACACATCTGTGAAACACAAATGTGACTTTTTGAAAACCATGAAAACAATTTTAACAATAGAGAGGTGCGGTGTACATAATACATCGGCGTCTTGCAGCAAAACTCCTAAAAAGAGTTCCACATCTCGTGGCAGCTGCTCAAATCTGTTTGACTCTCAGGACCCCAGACCTTCTCCCTTCAGGCGCTCTGTCCCCTCTTACAGGACCAGCCATTGCTCTCTGCTTCTCTTAAGTGCATTTCCATCCATTGTTCCCCTCCACCAACTAAATGGATCTTCCTTGGGACCCACCCTTTTTTTTCTTGGAGGGGGAAATGGGTGAGCATAATATGTGAATACATATAATTTAATCATCGTGTCTGTCATCTGAAAAGAAGCAACAGCAATCTCTTCCTCCTACAACAATATATGGGGAAAAAAATAGAAGAAAGACACTAAACAAATAACAATGATTGTGGCTGGATAATGGGTCTATCACTTGTTGCCATTTTTCTACTTTCCTTTGGCTTCCAATTTTTTTACAGTGAAAACATATTACCTTTCTTTGGAAAACTGAGAGAAAATTCACAGGCCATAAGACTCACCCTTTTAAAGTGTACAGTTCAGGGGTTTTTATTATATTTACAAAGCTGTACAACCATTTCCACTATCTAATTCTGGTACATTTTCATTACCCAAAAAGGAAACCTTGTGCTCATTAGCAATCATTCCCATTCCTTCCAGCCCCCAGCTCTGGAAACCACTAATTTACTCTCTGTCTCTAAGGATTTGCCAATTCTGGGCATTTCCTATAAATGGAATCATACAATATGTGGACTGTTGTGTCTGTCTTCTACTTAGCATGTATTTGAGTCCATCTACATTGCAGCATATATTAGTACTTCATTACTTTTTATGTCTGAATAATATTCTTAGATGTATTACTTCTATAATGGGAAAAATATTTTAGCTTTTAAAAAGAGTAATGAGTGTAAGAATAACACTTGTCTTGTTAATTCTACTAAGAGTACACCGATATAATCCAATGACAATAAATAATTTTGATGATGTATATAAATTATTTTTAAAAACCATAATTTATAAAGCATAGTGAGCTGGTTAAACCTGTCTTTTTGTGACTCAAACTGCCAATTGAAAAAAACCCCATCAACATAGGAATCTAAATGATATCTTGCTGAGTATCAGTCAAAAATTGAACCATGTAGAAAGACAGCTGTGGATACACAGGATACACACATACAATTTTATCTCAAATAAACGATGAAAACTTCTTGACTTTTAATTTTGAGTGTCCAAAGGGAATACTGATAGTAACTGAAATGAGTAGTTTTAAGAAATCGTTTGGAAACAGAGCACATGAATTATTCTGTGACAGTCAATTATAGTTAAGATATCGTAAGCTCAGATCAATATAGTATAACTCAGCTTTACATTCATTAAGAAGAAAGAAGTTCCAAATTTGCCTGTGTGCCTGCTGTATATGTATGTGTGTATATGCAAGTCACAAACACATAAATGTCGATTCACATCCAGGGCAGGAATTTATGTTCTAATCTTTACTTGGAAAGGCATATTCTACATATTTTCAGTTACAAGAGTGGTAGCTCGATCAAAGCTGACTGCAACTAGCTTGTAGAAAGTAAGGCTTCAGTGAAAAATCAAATTCTATAAATGAATGACTTACTTAGGACATAAAATTTGAAGCATTTCTAACACACTGAGGGTGCAATGGGTGGTAAACAGAAGCAGAGGGCTGTGGTATTCTTGATTTAGGTGCTAGTCACATAGATTTGCTGTTTGCAAAACTTCATCAGACTGTACACTTGTGATCTTTACCCATTTCTCTATGTATGTTATACTTCAATAATTTTTTAAAGTTAAAATAAATAAAGCAACAAAAGACCCTACACATTGATTTTGGAGGGCCTGTAGTCCTCGTGAGGGTGAGCCTTAGCTAAGGGCTGGATCAGGGAGCTTTGTCAAGAATTAATAAGTAAAATATTTGTCAAGTCTTTAAAGAGTCAAAGTTGTAAGTGCTTGTTTGAGAAAGCTAATAACAAGTCTGCAGAATAAACATGCTTAAAAGTCCATCCTTATGAAGAAAAGTCTCCATAGTGTTGTGTAGCAACTTCTTCATTGAAAGCATTCTCTCCAGATGTCACTGGGTCAGCATTTGTAGTACCAGAGAGACCACTTGCTGTGAAACCTTCAGATATGATGGCAATCAAACAATTGCATTTAATCATTTATGAGACTATAATATACCAGGTAGGATTAGGTTATGCTCTGATTGAGGCAAATGAAGAAAGCTGTTTCCCTCCTCCAGGATTTCTTAGCAAAGTTAGACCATAAATGCAAAAGTGCTGGTGGACAAAAACCAGACTCCTTAAAATCTCATATTTTATTTAAGCTTACTGGCTGACATCAATATATAGATTCTAGCTGGTATTTTCAGGACAGGTTCCTCTACCTTCCAACTCTAGGTAGAAGTTATTACATGAAAGAGTGTACATTTTTTTTTTAAAGATTTTTATTGGGAAATTGGGGGGATGGGAACAGTGCTGGGGAATTGGGGGAAGGGGAACAGACAAGTTGCTGTCGTTTTGTTCTTCAGTCTAGTTGTGGAGGACGTTGCTTCACTGGCCCAAGTTGGCACCATCATTGCGCTCTTCCCGGGTGAGGCAGATCAGTTGCTGGCTTCTGGATGGCCGCTCACTGCGGCTGCTGGCCGCTCACGCTGGCTGCTGGCTACATACGGTAGCCCATGGCAACCCACTGCCACAGGGGCTGCAGCCTACGCCCATTGCACGGCAGCCCAGCTCCAGGTTGAGCTGTTGTTCAGCATCTTAGCTGTGGAGGGCAGTGTCACTGGCCCTCACATGTGGGATCCGAACCGGGGCCTTCTGGCATCCCAAGCCAGTTCTTAACCATCGCGCCACTCGGCCGGCCCAAGAGTGTACATTTTTAAAAAGCAGGATGAGGCACTTTTTGTGGGATTGCAAAATAATACCATTATTCTGGAGTGCAGCAGGCACTTAAAGGGCTTTAAAATATCCATAACTTTCATCCAATTATAAGATTTTATTCCTAGAAAAATAATTAGGGTATACAAAAAGATTCCATTAAAGAAATGATCATCACATCACTCTTTGTGGAAACAAAATACTGGAAACAATTTTATAAATATGACCACAGGGGATTGGTTAAAAAACAAACAAACAATAAATGTCCATGTGATAAGAGAGTATATAGCCATCAAAAATGATTTATAGGAGTACATTTATTGTTATAGTTAGATATTCATGGGAAATCATTAAAGAAAAAAGATTACCAAAAAAAAAAATTACAGAGTAACACCATTCCTTTAAAATTATGTGCCTAGGGCCAGCCGAGTGGTACATTGGTTAAGAGCTGGCTTGGGACGCCAGCTCTGAGCAGCAGGGCCCGGTTCAGGTCCCATATGGGGGCCAATGACACTGCCCTCTACAGCTAAGATGGTGAACAACAGCTCGACCTGGAGCTGGGCTGCCGTGAGTTGCTGGTGATGGCGTAGGCTGCAGCCCCTGCTGCAGTGGGCTGCCATGAGCTACAGTGTGGCTGGCAGCCAGCGTGAGTGGCTGGCAGCCGGTGTGAGCTGCCAAGAGCCGCCATGAGCGGCCGTCCAGAGACTGGTGACTGATCTGCTCACCCAGGAAGAGTGCAATGATGGTGCCAACATGGGCCAGTGAAGCAACGTCCTCCACAACTAGACTGAAGAACAAAATGACAGCAGCTTGTCTGTTCCCCTTCCCCCGATTCCCCAGTGCTGTTCCCCTCACCTAATTCCCCAATAAAATCTTAAAAAAAATAAATTATGTGCCTAAATATACACAGAAACATTTGACACAGATACATTAAAATATTAATGCCACTAGGATTATAATTGATTTTAATTTTTTTCTTATCCATGCATTCCATCTTTTCTATAATGAACATATGTGTTCTTTTATAACAAAGAAGTTTTTACAAAAAAGTGAGAGTGGGGAAGTAGGAAAACCAGGGACTAGAATATTCTTCTTTCATTATGTGGAATTAATGTCTACTTTTGACCTTCCCTGCATACCTTGAGAGCTTTACATGAAGTGCCTTTCATATGGCAGGAAAAAGCCCTGCTGCTCCTGAAAACTTTCTTTCAATTCTAAGCAGCCATCCCACTCATCATCAATATCATCTTGGAGTTCAGGGTCATTCAGCTCCCTTGACTTCTATCAAAGACTATAATATCTCAATAGGTGCAAGCATAAAAAACTACACAGACACTTGACTGAGAACAAGGCAGCAAGGATACGCCTGCTGAACACTAGGTGTAGGAACAAGCCAATGGGATTACCTCTCACTAATCTTTTTAGATCAAGTCATCAGATTTTCACAGATTTCAGTTCTCTTTCAGAAGAGAGTCCCTGGTCTACTTCATATAAATAGATTTTTAAGGATATTAGAATCTGAAATAGTCTAAGCGTTCACTGTTGATTTTTGTTTGACACACACAAAGGAAAATAATTCCCCTTCCTTGAAGCCTCCTTTCCCGGAGCCTTAACGATCAGCTGCCAAATTTAGCCTTGGCTGCATCTCTACCATGTCTATTATTCCTCCAGGCTACTGATGTGAGGCCAGATCTCACCCCCATTTAGAGGGCACAAGAGCAGATGTCTTGATAAAAGGGAGTTGGTGAACCTCTACCAAAAAGAGCCAGGAGAACACACTGAACTTACTGAATGGAAACACCCACCTTCATGGCTTGTGGTACTTAAAGTGCATTCACACAAAAGAATCAATGGCATTGGTCATAGTATATGAGAAATAAAAAGACGAGAAGGAGTCGTAGAAAAGACAGTCAAAAGATCAGCTGCTCATTAGAATCACTGGGGGACTTGTTTGGTCTTTTGCTGTCTGTACAAGAATGTTCTTGGCAGCATTATTCATAATAGCCAACAACTGGAAACAACCCGTCAATAGTAGAAATGATAAATGAAAAAGAAATTGAGGTTTATTTATACAATGGAGTATTACACAGCACTAAAAATGAATGGACTACTGCTACGTACACCTCACAAACATAATATTGAGGGGGAAAAGCCAGACCCAAAAGAGATTTCATTTATATAACAGCTCAAAATCAGGCAAGATTAATCTATGGTATTAGACGTCAAGGTAGTGGTTACCTCGGTTGTGTAGTAACTGGACAGGGGCTTAAGAAGGGCTTTCTGGGTGCTGGTGATGTTCTGTTTCTACATGTAAGTGCTGGTTATGTAGGGGTGTTCAGATTGTGAAAATTCCTTAAGTTGTATACTTAGGATTTGTGTATTTTTCTTTCAATCAGATATCCTTCAAGCAAATGTTTTAAATTCAGATTCCTGGGTCCTAATGCAGATCTACTAACACAGTAGGTTATACATTTCCTGGGGTATTCCCATGTATAGCAAAGGCTGGGAATCACTGGGCCAGATGACCTGCATCTAGAGCTGTGCTGGAGCCAGTCCTTATCAGCCCATGAGAACCAACTGCTAAATTTCTAGGGTTTTTACAAGCCTATTAAAGTAGGATCGATATTAAAACTTGAATTATATAAAGTTTTGATTAAATAAATTATACTGAAAGCAAAGGTACTATATGCTTGTAAAAAATCATAATTTTCTATTTATCTCACTGTTAACCTCAAAAATGTTATTTATGCCAATTTTATCTGTATGGTGGAACTACTATTATAGTAGTGTGCTACTGTGCCATCTCTTCCCAACTTGATGCTTAGTCACAATGAGAGCCTGAAACTGGCAACAGTGGGAGTATTTACACCACACAAATTGGCAACCACTACACAACAGCTTTAATGTTCTGTTGATTGTCTTGACCTATGAAAATGATTAAAAATGTTAACAATGCAGATTAAATTACAAAGCGTGTTATATATGTAGATGTTACATTGTGAAAAGTACTTTTAAGAAAATATATTATACTTACAGTATTTAAAAGCTATTATCTGGTTTAGCAAAGGAGTCGTTTATATCTTTGATAAATGATTACGGTTTTGACATATGTCTTTGTTGTTGCACTTTTGTCTTACTCATTAACATAAAGGACAACATCAGCTAACATTTATATGGGAATTAGCCCCTTCATCAGTTGTGACATAGGGTAGGCTATGGATACAAGAGTTCAGCAAAAAGCAACGAGCATGCTGTGAAAACCAATCAGTTGTATGGGATTTACAAGAAAGAGTATTATATATTTTTGTATTATTTGTAAATTGTATGCTACACACATTCCTTATGTCAGTAAAATTTATAATCAACTTATGTAGGCACATAAATGCATTCTTTTTTTTTTCCAGAGAGCTAGTTGATTTACCAGTGCAACTCTGTCTACATTCCTTCCATGTTTAAGATTCCATGAGTCTCTATTAAGAAACAAGCAAACAAAATAAGGTGGGAGTCTTATGGCCTACAAGACATGCATTTCAGCATAAGATACTATAGTAACAACTGTCCTTTAGAATCTCACCTCGCATAATGTGGTCCTCGGACCAGTGGTGTGGGCATCAATGGGGAGCTTGTGAGAAATGCATCATTTCAGACTTTACCCCTGAACTCCTGAATCGGAATTGCATTTTATCAAGATGCCCAGGTGATTTATAAATACATTCAAGTTTGAGAAGCACTGTTTTAAAAATAAACTCCTTGGTATGAACTGAAACTGATCAAACCAATTTGAGATGAGTATTAATAATAAGATTAGGACAATCTAGCAATTTGTGACCTTTCAGCATTTCAAACCAGTTAGGCCACTTCCTAGCACGGGGGAAAATACAAAATTGCTACCCCTAGACCAAAAGAAAAGGGCATATATTTTGTAATTTGCATTTGTCAAATATTGAAAGGGAAATTGGACCATCAGGAAAATAAAGGCTGTTCTAGGCTACTTGGATTATTAATTTAAAAAGGGAAAACATGTACAAGGAAGAAAAAAAATCACAACAGTAGCTTCCCTCTATGTACGTGATGAACAGGACATGTTGCCAAAGACTTAGTTCCAAAAATTCAAAGCAGGGCAGCAAGTGCCACATGACCAAGTGTGGCAGCTGGGGAGAGGAGTGTGATGAAACACTTCCCAGAGATGTAATGTAGGCCAGGGTAGTTATCCAGTGTTGAGGGCAAAAGGGGGAAATTGTAGTGCTTATGCTTTTCCTACCAATAGACCAGGCAGCAACAACAGGACAAAAAGCAAAGACAGCCGGTGCATGGAAAAGACTCAACGCTAGAGTTAATTGAAATGATGGTAGGACGAATGTCACATATTTTCAAATTGAAAGCAAAAAGGTTCTGCTGGCAATAATATTCTCTGGAACGATTTCTTAGCTATTTGGTTGAAAATAGTGTAGTTGCTCCGAGATGCAAAGGTCTCCATGGAAAACATGCTAGATACCTAAACAGTGTGCGGAAGGAAATGGGAGCCACAGATCTCCAAGACGACCTTGGTTTTAGTTTGTGGCAGAAACTGGAACAGTAAGATAATTCAAGTAAACTTTGGCAACCCAAGAATGTGAGGAAAACAAATTGTAATTGCGACCAGGCCACTGGTACCCAGAGAGACTATTGGGCCTGTTTTAGCTCAAGAAAAAGCCATCCTTTGCAATATCAGAATTTAAATGACTCTAGTACATCCAGGGGCAAAATGATATGACTGCCCTCATGTGTTTTAACATTTTCCCTTGAAATAACCTAGGAAGGCTAAGAAGCGAACTAACCCTTATTGAGCACCTACTATGTGCTTGACATGTGTGATTTTGTAATCTCCTCATAATCCTCTGGGGGAAGTGATACTGCCCCATTTTACAGATCAGCAAAATGAGGTGCAAAGAAGTAGTATTTCGCCCATGTCACGTAGTTAAGAAAAATCTGGAGCTCCACAGACAAAGCTGAAAAGCTCCCTACTTGATTAGAAGAGATTACTCAACAAAAACAGCTTGTAAAGTATCAGAGTACAGGGCTGTGATGTTTTGAAGGCGAGGAAAGGCCTGTTCTATATTGGTGTCGATGAAGGTAAGTGAGGGTTCTTCTAGTACCCAACCTATCTTTACCATACTGGATCCTCTTATCACCCATTTCTGGATGTATCTTAGGTTTTAGATGTATTTCATACTTGACAGTTGTAACTTTGGCATAGTTGGAGGGTTTAGAAGACTTGGCACTTTTCAGGCAGTGTTATGTAATAGAACTGAGCTGTGGGCTCAGAATTGGAAACCTGGGTTCAGTTCCAGGTGTGTCACTTATTAACTATGAGAGTGGGTGAGTTATGCCACTTCTCTGGGTGGCAGTTTTTTTTTTAACCTACCTGAGGTTGGATTAAGTATCCTTAAGAACCTTTCTGGACATATGATTCAACCCTCTGTGACTCAATGGTTTAAGATAGTGACTCCCATCAAAATATATTTGAAATGACCTGAAGCGTTAACAAATCTGTCGAGGCAGGCCTGCTACGTGGTTCAAATTACATGAAAAAATTTTTTAAAAATCACAAGAATAATTATTTAACTCCTATTCTCTACCATCTGCAAGAGTAACCTGGAATGAAATGGTATATAGTGTGTTTTTTTTCCCCCCTAGGCGTTCCTTTAAAATGAATATATGTATTCAAGTTCTTAGACAGATCTGTGTGCAAACCCAAGCTCTAACTCCCATTAGTTTTTCGACTTAACATATCTGAATTCCATTTTTTGCTTCTGTAGTACTGGAATTGATAATGAATCTTAGCTGTAATGCAGTAAAGTGTCTGTATCTAGTAGGAACTGGTCATTGTTATTCCAGTGGTCATTAGGGATTTGAACTATGATTGGTTAACAATTCAAAGGAAATTTCTCCAGAGGAAACCGGGCCTGAGATGGTAACCTCATTAGCATTGGAACTTGTCATTAACTGTGTCTATGCAATAAATAAACTCAGGTGCAGAATGAAGAAATGTGATTGCATCTTCTGGACCTACTGGCATCTCTCTCTTTTTTTTTTGCAAAACTTTCTCATTCTCCCCTTAGTGGATAAAACCTTATGAAAGACATGCCGATGTACTTGATAGGACAGCAGCTGGAGGGAGTATTTGAGGACCAGGGTGTCCTCGGACATTTGGAAAGGCTATCATTTCAGTGTTTTCATTTGCCCGTTGCCCAATATCTGCCCTATGAGCACAGGAACAAACGATTCTAGGAAGAGGAGGAGGTGAATTTACTTTGTTTATAAACTACAAAACCAAACAATTCTGATGCTGACATATAAATAACCAATCCATACAGATCCCGTTCATTGGAGTGACTGCTTTTTGTCCTCTCCAGCAAAGCTTTCCCTTTCTCTCCGCTCATTATCCACTACTCACACTCTCCCACTTCTGCCCCTTTCTACATGTACTATTTTTTATGACTTACTTTTCCTTCCTTTTCCGTGTGTGTGTGTGTGTGTGTGTGTGTGTGTGTGTGTGTTGTGATAGGAAGCCTGGGTGGAGAAAAGAAGATGAACGCAAGAACAAGATTCAAATCACCCGTACTCTGGAAACCTATTATGTGAAGTCCAGGTGAGGCCTTCAAATAATGAGATTGAACTGCCTATTTTCTAAAAGGAAGACCAACAGAAAAATTAAAAAAAAAATCCTACTTTCTACAGGTAAATTTCCTGAGCAAAAAGCATAGTAAAATTTTAAATGTTTCCAGCCATGTTTTGAGATAAGTCAAGCATATTAACCAAAGCCTTCTGAAGTTCAAAGGGCAAGGAAATGATTGTTAATTAAATTATTATTAGAGATACCATATGAGTTCTAAGGTCTCTTTGGTGCTAACATGTGATTCAGGGTATAATTTTACTCATTAAGTAATTATAGGTTATAGTTGCTATGTTGATATAACTTATGACATACCATTCTCACAACTAACCAAATAAAAGTTGATGCTGAGATTTTAACCTGAAATGGGATCTTCCCAGTATCACAATGCTCTTATGATCTACTTTGTAATGATACACTATGGAACACCTTTCATAGGACAAAGCTGTTACAGGAAAGCTTATAACAACCCCTTAAATGCCTAAAAGTATCTCTTGATGAATTAAACTTTTAGGGCTGTTAGCTTGAGTTGGTGGTGTCAGTACATTTAAAAAAAAGATGAGGGCTGGCTGCGTAGCTCGTTGCATAAGAGGTGGCTTGGGAGCCCGAGCTCTGAGCAGCAGGGCCGCTACTTCAGATCCAACATGGGTCAGTGATGCTGCACCCTCTACATCTAAGATGGTGAACAACAGCTTGACCTGGAGCTGGGCTGCCGTGAGTCACCAGCGGTGGTGTAGGCTGCAGTAAGCTACCATGAGCGGCCGGCAGCCGGCGAGAGCTGCCATGAGCCACAGAGAGCGGCCGGCAGATGAACGATCTACCTCATCTAGGAAGAGTGCAATGATCACAATACCAACATGCGCCAGTGAAGCGACGTTCTCCACAACTAGACTGAAGAAAAAAAGGACAGCAACTTGTCTGTTCCCCTTCCCCAATTCTCCAATGCGGTTCCCCTCCCCCAACTCCCCAATAAAATCTTTAAAAAAAATGACATATTAAGGTTTTCTTTAGTAATTTGTTCCCCATTTTACTTTCTAATGATTCCTTTGTATAATACTCCCTAAAAAGATTAACAACTGTCACAAATTCTACAAAAAGTAGGGAAGAGGTGGGAGAGAAGGCTATCAACCCAGGCAAAAAAAAAAAAAAAAAAAAAAAGCCCTACTTAGTCTTTCACTATTGGCCATTTTCAAGACTTTGGTTGGGACTTATCTATTATGCATCAAAATCTATTAATATTACATGGCACATTTCAGACAAACCGAGTTTCCAAAAGGAATACAGTATTTTTAGACATACTGCTAAATCGTAATGCTTTCTCAAAGATGCTGTGAAGATTCAAATAGCTCACAATTTTGTTACAATGCTTTTGAAGCAATAACACCTTTGAGCTTGAGATACTGTAATTTAGTGGTTCTAGATGACTGCATAATCTCTCCCTGTTCCTTGAAATCCTACATTCTGTCCTTTCTTAAACTCTTACCCATTTATCATCTATTCAGATAAAATATATACTGGAAATTTTTTTCCATGCATACATGGAATTACAAAGTAATCCCACAGGATGGAAAATGCTAAACTTCCCCTAAATGCATCATTGACCTCTCATTCAGCCTTTTGGTATGTATGCTCTTGATTTATTCTCTAATTTTTCATATATGGATATTTACTATCTTGCCTTTTAAATCTGTTTGTAAGATCCTTAAGACCAGAGAGCCCATGACAAAACCTTTCTTAAATCTTTGACCATGTCATGCTAGAAAGTACTCATGAATACATATAATTTCAATGTTTTAATTAAAATAAAATTTATTCTTTTGCAACAGCTAGGTAATTGAATGTTATTATATGAGCTGTAATTACCAAGTTATCTTAGGTAAGTCACTTAACCTTTCTTGGACCATTTCCCTATTGGAGAAGAATTTTTCAACTAGAGATTTTAGCTTTTAGAGTAAGATAAAACTATTTTTTTAAAATCCTATTTCTTCCACTTACTAGAACTAGGAATTGAACATAACATCTTACCTCTGTGAATTTCCAATTCCTCATCTGTTGTTTGCGGATCAAGAGAGTGGTTTTATCTCACAGGGATTTTTTTTTTTTAAGATGTGGAATGAGGACATAAATGTAAAGAACGCAGCACATTACCTGAACTTTGGTTCATGCTCATAAATGTCAACTATTATTATATCAAGTTTCTTCTAGCTCTAGAGTGCTAAGATTAGGATAGAAGTAAAACTTTAATTATCAAGCACCCAGATCTCCAGTATATTCAGCTTTTCAAGTACCATTTTGATCCCTCCAGCCCTCTCAAAAAAGTCTTATAAAGGGCAAACTGATTCAAGGTTCATTTTACTCACAGAGTAAATAGAATAATTTAATAATATTTGAACGTATGATCTTCATAATTAAGTCCATAAAAAATGACAAAGACAAATTGTTTTAAGACAAATGACTAAGAAACCTATTCTAAAATGCATGCTCACAATTAGACAGAAGATGTCATCAATCTGTGGTCATGGGTTTGCATAAAGACACTAACCTGGCTTCCTGGAAGTGAAGAACAGAACACACTGCTCACAGCTGGACTTACCTACATAAAAGAGAGAAGTACTTGTAAATCCTGCTGCTTGCCAGAAGCACATGGGGAGCTACTAAAATTTTCAACATATATTGTTTTCAATCCGCTTTACTTTTGGTAAGTGCTAGTGTTAGATTGGCATTTCTTTGGGTCAAATACATCCTGAAATAGCTAGGTTAACATTTTGTAGCATTTGTGAAAATATATGTCTGAGCATTTGGGATGTCACACACACAAAAAAAGCATTTGGCCACAAACCCAAGGATGGAAACAAGTAAAATCTTAAAGGCGTTTTATAATATAGAAGTCATAGAAGCAGACATGCTATTCCTCCAAAATAACATTTTTATACAATATTATCATAAGGAAAAGACCGAACGATTGGTTTTTTTCTATTCAATAATATTTGAATAGTTAATAAGTTGTGTTATAGAGTCAATGACATCAAACTAGCTGTGTTTCCATTGAGTTGTCGGAAAAGTCATGACGCATTTTTGCAATGAAAAACATAAAAAAATGCGTCATGACTTTTCCGACAACCCAATATTTCTATCTCTTGATTACACACAACCTTTTGTAGTTCAATGTACACTACCTTGAGAATTTGGGAAAATAACAATCAATGGGCAATTTTAGAACAATACCGACGACCATGATTTTATTGCTTCCTAATGCTTTTTTGATCTTCCACATTGGGATGAACTGGTTAAGCCCCTTTCCCCCTAATATGTCCAAATATAATCCAGGAATCTCAAAGGAACCTTGTTTAATATAATAATTTACTGCCCACTCCACCTGCAGAGTAGTATGCAGACATTATTTATATTGAAAAGAACTTGGTGCTTATTTTCTAGCAAACAGTGACTCGCTGAGACATCTACAAAGTTATTGGGAATGAAATATAATTCCAAATTTCTAAAGAGTTGTTTGTACACAAACTTAGTGTTTGTTTGAAAAAGCTTAGAATTTGCCTGAGATCAAACAAACACAGCCTATTGGCTATTGGCTATTTACATCTGCTGATAGTGAGAGAACATTATACAAAGATGAAAACTAGTGATAACATTATTTTTGCAGTTTAGAGAGGATACACAATACAGTGTAGCATATGCAGCACAGCTCGGTTGGGGGTGGAGGAGCCCCAAACTAGTGAAACCTCAAGTTCGATTGGGGTCCAACAGCTGTGTGAACAGCACATATTGGGGGGAAGTTCAAAGTCAAAGCAACTCTTCTGGTCTTCCTAGATCTTCCCAGGAAGGTCTGGGTGGCTTTGTGTATGTATCAACCTTCATGCATTTTTATTTTTTCCCCAGCAAATCTGTACAGTCAGCTCGAAAGGCACAGCTTGTGTGCTGACATGCAAAGCCAAGTCAAAACCCTGTGCTTGGCCCTCCCTTCTAACTTTCTGGCTCGTCCAAGTCTAAATATTGACATTGCTCCTCGGTTGAGATGTTTGATACTGCTGAGGATAGAAACAACCCAGCTAACAGTAGGATCTAATATATTTTTACATAGTTGTGCCTTCCTTCCACTTCTTTTTTTAGAGAGGAGGTTGGATTCCCTTGTCTGCACACTTCCCCCTACCCCCACCCCACTGTTCTCCCCCAAAACTGAGCACACGGAGACAAGGTAAGGTGTTTTGCAAGCCCCTCACAGCGGCTCCTACTGTTGCCACAGCAACTCACAACAGACTCCCTAGACACTAGGTTGGGGGTGGGAAGAGCCAAACTGTGGGCTGACCAGTCAACTCCCGTGGAGGGGCAAGCGCCAAAGGGACGAGCGTATCCCCCCACCCCCTCCCGCCCCCCTTCAAGGCCTCCGGCTCCCTGCCACTGTCCTTCCAAGGAATATAGCCCTCTGGTCGGCGCAGCACCACCCCCTCCCTGGCGCAGCCACCCTGCTAAAGGTGCCTGTTGTTCATTTTCTCAGCTCCAAGTTAGGGGTGCGGCTGTGCGGGCGCTCCTAGAAATCTCTTCTGTTTGCCTCTGATGTGAGGGTTCCCGGCCTTGCGGAGAGGCGAGGGCGCCTCCTATGGCACTGGGTCCCACAACTCACTCTCGGGACGCTGCTGGCCGCGTGGCGCGGTCGCGGCCCCCACATGCCACCCGCTGGGGCCGGGACTGTGGGGGCTCCGCGGCGGCTCTTCCGAGAAGAAGTTTCATACCATAGCGCACTCACGACACAGAACCTACCCTGAAGTCAAGCGAGACGCGAGCTCTCTCCGCCTTCAAGGGCTGGGGGGAGCGGGAAGGGGGGGCCCCCGCCACTCAGCAGCAGCCACGACTGCGCGCGGTCGCGGGTGTGCGGGGCCCCTGAGCGCGGCGTGCCGCCTGCTGCCCAACTTTGCACAAAGGCAGCATGGCACTGCCTCGCCTGGCGGGCTCGCCCAGCGCCGCGGACGCTCTTTCCCGTACAGGGCGAGAGGGGCTCGCCCCTTTTCATCCCCCAGCCCTCCCCTTCTCCTCCTGCCCCCACCCCGCTCCCAGGCGGGCCAGCTCCGCGGAATAGAGCGCCCGGCACCGAGCTCCGCCGCGGTGGCGGCAGCCGCTCGCACTGTGACGTTAGCAGCCTTCGCGGCTATTTATATCCACACGATTGGATTTCATTCATGAAACCAGGGCCTGGTGTGTCTGTGCGCTGGGGCGCCGGTGGCGAAGGTGCCTCAGCTTTACGCATACCCGCGTGGCCCGGGCTGGGAGGCAGATGGTCCGGGAGAAACATGCACGGAACATCGGAGACCCCGGCCCTTCTCCCGAAGGGCTGGGAGGGTGGGGGCGGGTCAGGGCGATTTGTGTCTCAGCCACATCCCTAACATTCCACCCATCCCCGTACGACTGCTGGCCCTTTGTCCTCTGGAAAACTAAGTTGGGACACTAACCGGCTGGGCAGCATGGCTTTCTTCCCACTAGGAGCTGACCGGCCGCGGACTCCGAGGGAGGACATTGGCTTTTGTTTCAAAACCGAGCCCAGCTGCTGACTAAGGGCTATGCGTTAGCCCAGCCTCCTCCTCCCCTGGGCGGCTGCACGTGCTGGCTGGCTGCCCCTCTGAGTTCCCTTCTTCTGGGACTTGGCTCTTGGGACCCCCTTCAGGGGTCGTAAGGACGCACCGGCTGCCCTCCACCCGAATAAGGAGGCGATTTACAACCTCCTACAAATGGCTGAGTGAGGAAGTGAAATTGACTTCTGGCCGCTCATGGGTTGTCAGAATCCTTGCAAGCACCCTACAGTCCAGTTCTCCTCCTGAACTCTTCTCACTCTTCCAGGCCGACTGTGATAGGATGGGGTAGTTTTCATGATTCACATAACAAATACTTAGATGTATAACAAATGTCAGGTACCCACCCTGTCAAGTTCTAAGGAGGTGACAATGAACACAACCAAGCTGGCCCCAGCCCTCAAGGAGCCTTCAGTCGGCCTGCTAAAAGTAGTGTGCCTTAAACTCCTCACTGCCAGCCTATGAAGTGGCAACTGGGGAATAATGATATTGACGTGTTCAGCTACCTTAGGAATGTATTCATTCAATAAACCTTCATTGAGGAGGCTGTGTTCCAAGGGCTGGAGATGCGAAGATGGCAACAATGGGTCCTTAGTCCTCAGGGAGTGCTCAGGTAATAGGTTCTGCGGTATTGAAGGGCTGGGGAAAAGGGAGCCATATTGCATTGCTCCATATTTTATATCTCTTTGCCATATCCTTCAAGAAACAGAATATCGGAAAAAACCCTAAAAGCAAACAAACCTCTCTGTCCCTCAGTTTCTTCCAGGAAACCATCTTCAGTTTCCCAGATGGAATATTTACGTTCCCTTCCCAGGCTCCCGAGGTGTTTTAGTCCACTGGATAGTCCTATTCTTCCCCACAAGTTTATATTTCCTTTAGAGACAAAGGCTTGCCTGGTGCTCTCTGAATCCCCCAGAGACTCCAGAACATAGTGAAATTCAATGTTTTTACAAGGAAAGGTATTAAGGGCAACCTGCTTCGTTCAAGCCTTCCTCATTAAATTGTCTTTGGAAGTGGAGTTATCAGTCCCTAATCTTTGATTCCTGGAAGAGAAGATAGTAAAAAGTCAGGTACAGGCTCCACTCTAAGGACTTCCAGACAGATACATGAGGGGGTGATCATTTACTTGTCACAAAACTGACCTCCCTCACTCTATTTAAAAATGATGACGGTTTGAAAGGGTTAATCAATATACATGGTTTTCAGGAACACATTTCTTGGGGAAAGTTTATTAACCCTGTTCACTCCTAGCAATCAGTCCTCTTTATTGCAAGCTATTTCTTCTCAAACCACCCTGGGAGCTAACAAATAGGGTAGAAACGCAAAAGAAATGGGAATCAACATGTACTGCAGCTATCGTACATGGCAGGCAATGGGCTAGCAGGTTTAAAACATATTTCCTTAATCTTCACAACAACTGTTGGGGTAGATGCTATTATTAGCATAACGATTTTGTACGCGAGGCAACTGAGGCATGCAGAAGTAGTTTTCTGAGGTTCTGACAGTTGCATTTGCACCTGGATCACCCTGTGCCAAGGCTTTATTTTATCACTAACCTGCTTTTTGACATCCTGCTTTTCCTCAGTTTCTTTCATTTTCTCAGTTATAAATTTAAAAAAGTTAAGTGGCATGCTTAAGCAAGGCAGGTACTAGGGCCAGAAAGACACCTATACAAAGACCCCAGTTGGCATTTGGATGTTCCCCACCACCTCCAAGGGGCACTGAGGCTCAGATAGGCCTTCCTGGAATTGCCCAGCTGGATGCCTAAATCTGAGGGAAACTGACCACAGCTACTTTCAGGAAAAGAAATTGGTGTAAACAGTAATTTAGATATGGCAGAGGAAAAGTCACTGTTCTAGTAAGTCCTTCCGAACTAAGGCAGTGATCTGAGAAAGAGATTGCCACAATGGTGATGTGTAGCTCCCAAATTTTACATATGAAACCCCGGATTCTGGAAGAGTTGGAGAAACTGGCAAGGAGTACAGGCTCTGTTTTGCCAACAGGAAAGAAGAGAACAGGAACAACAGCAAATGATCTCCAGATCACTGCCATGAATTTATACCTGCTCTTGTTATTACCACAAAATAACTGACGTTTGTATGCTAAAATTGTTGCTTGCTAATAAACACAATACGGTTTGCTTTTAATAAATACAAAATTGGTATTTAGGCTTAATTAAACCAACACCGTTTGTTTAAACATTTTTAGGATTATATTATACAAAGGTGGGCATAAAAACTTTTGAGTAGCTTTAATGGTAAATATTTACCAAAGTCACAGGATTAAAAAAATTCCCATAATCAAGATAGAGAAATGTTTCATTAACACAAAAACACTTCATCACGCTACCTCTTTGTATTTGTATCCCCCCACCAACCATTAATCTGTCCTCCACCTCTAGAGTTTTGTTATTTTGAGACTTATATTAATGGAAACATACAATGTATAATGTTTTGAGATTGATTTTTTTTTTTTTTTTACTGAGCTTAATGCCCTTGAGGTTCATCCAGGATGTTGCATGTATCAGTAGTTCATTCCTTTTTATTGCTAAGTAAATTTCTATGGTACCAGGGGATGCCCATCCATTTACCCATTGAAGGACATATGAGTAATTTCCAGTATTTTGCTGTTACGAGTAACACTTCTGTAAACCTTTGTATACAGGTATTTGCGTGAGCATAAGTTTTTATTGCTTTGGGATGAATGCCCAAGAATGCAATTGCTGGGTCATATGCTAAGAAACTGTCAAACTATGTTCTAGAGTGGCTGTACCATTTTACATTCTCACCAGTAATGTAGGAGAGATTTAGTTTCTTTGCATTTTCACTGGCATTTAGTATTACAATTTTTTTTAAATTTCAGTTGTTCAATAGGTTTGTAGGGACAACTCATTGTGGTTTTAACTTGGATTTCTCTAAAGGTTAATGATGTTGCACATCTTTTCACGTGCTTTTTTTGCCATCCATATCTCTTTCCTAAAACATCTGCTCATGTCTTCGGCCTATTTTATAATTGGATTATTATTATTTTTTTAATATTGCGTTTTGGGAGTTTTTAAAAAAAATATATTCTATAGCATTTTCAAATTGCAGATTAACTACTACCTCAAGATAACTCTATTTTCAATTCAATCACTGTGGTTCAATCTTTCTGTTGTCATCAGTTTTATAGAGAATATTCTCAGGTAATTATGTAAAGCATACTCAAGCACTTACATAAAACTCCTGTAGATAGAGTCTTTTTGGTATTATTTTACAAACCTGTATTTCTGTGGTGAGTAATCGACACTCAAATAACAGCTAACACATGGCGGCAGACCCAGGAGTCGAGGCCGGGCCTATGCGCAGGCGCGGGCGTGGGCCCGGGCGCAGGCGCAGGCGCCTCCAGCAGCAGCCAGCGTTCTTGCGACTCCGCTCCTGCTGCAACACACTCCTGAGAGGAAGCCTGCTTTGTGCACCTCTTCCTTCTTGGATTCTGTCATTGGCTGTTCAGAGGATATTATCCTAGGTGGCGAGTTCAGGTGTTACAGAGAATTTCATGGACAGGGACTACTGGAGTTTGAAGACATGGAAGAGACTAAAAACCCACCCTTGCACCTATTTGTAAGAATAGACGTGTCTGGTAGCAAGATACTAAAAAACAGCTGTTGGAGCGGATTCTTGGACTTAACATGGCAGCTTTCACAACAGCCAACAACTTTAACGGTACTCTAAAGATGAAGTGGCTGGTGATACAGTCGACATGCTGGCTCACATTTTTGGGTTTTCTGGCTTTTCAAGGAACACTCCACCGCAGAGCAGAATAAGGCCTCTGGGCGCTGAACTTAAGCAGTGGTTTAGTGGCGACTTTTTTGTACAGATCATCTTGCATGCCAGCTTCCCAAGAGAACTGGGGCTCTAGCTCCCACTTCCACGCAGTGGTCTGGACAGCGCAGGTCCCTAAGGCTGGGTGCAGCTCGAGCCAGTGGTGACAGAAAGGTAAGACCGACCCTATTCTGGGGCTTCTCGTTTATGCTAAGTATTGAAGTATCAAAAAGAAAGTGACCTGACTTTACTGGGACCTCGGTTACTCCGGAAACACTTCCTTGTATTCAGGAACTCTAGCTCTTCTGCCAGAGTAGATACTTCTCTCAGGGGTCAGACTACTCTGGGCAGGAGGATGTCCAGCATTCCATCTGAGGCCCCTTCCCCAGCTTTCATGTGGTTTATATAGTAGCACATGGAATAACCTACTATCATGAACGCTTTCTGTTCCAAATACCACAGGGAGGCTTTGCATAAATTTGTGTTAATATGTCTTGCACCTTGGTAAGAGTGAAAAACCCTTCAGCCCAAGCGTCTCAGCTGTGTGGGGTTTTGACTACTTAGGAATTTATCTCAGGTGTTACTCAAACCAGCTCTTTGAGATCGCTGAAGCTCCTATTTTCTGTCCATTGTCCTGGGATAATCTGAATTATTCTTGGCTGTGGAATCAACTGACAGAGATGTTCTTTACCTAAAAACTAAAAGTGGAAATTCACTCCTAGTCTTGGATTTGTACTCTGGTAATCACTGTCAGTTCTGACGTAGTTTCTAGGAGAAGCTGTTTAAAAGAAATATTTAAAAGAATTTAACTTAAAGAATATATTTCAGTGGTGCTTATATGTATTTATAGATGAATACATGAATACTCAAGCTAATCTAATGGAGCCAATCCTAAAATGTCCATGATTATCCATTTAATGATAAAAGCATTTAAATACTGTGTGCTATTTGGCTGTTTGTTCTATGAAGGCAAAATGCTTTTTACATTGGAGTTCCTTTTTACTGGGCACCAATGGATATAGGCTATCAACTGGAAGTAGACAAATAGGTATCCTTTTCTTATAGCCTGTGAAATGTATTGGTACAGGTTTGCATAAAATCCTTTCTATATGGATCCATTCATTAGGTTTTCGGTTGGGGTGGGGAAAGTTTGGTAAAAATGTGCTTTTGCAAGCTCCACAATTCTAACTACATTCTTCTTCCTGTCAAAATCTCTCTTACCAAGATGGCATTCCACTGGTCTAGCTCAGCATGGGTAAAAGTGGCAAACAGCTTTTATGGTCATCCGTCTGGCTTTGTTTAGTATGGCATTACTAATTGGAAAGCATGTATGTCACAACAGTCTAATGCACAGTGTGCATCGTTGATTTTTTTAAAAGTAAAAATATGACTCTAAACTGGGAAAAAATCTGCATGTGAAAGGAAAATCTGTTTCACAAATAAGCTACATTCCTAATATTTACAAAATGCAAGACTTCAACTTCACCTAGTTAAAAATAGATGACAAGGGGTTGACCAAGTGGCGTGTTGGTTAAGAGCTGGCTTGGGATGTCAGCCAGCTCTGAGCAGCAGGGCTCCGGTTTGGAACCGACATGAGGGCCAGCGACACTGCCCTATACAGCTAAGATGGTGAACAACAGCTCGACCTGGAGCTGGGCTGTGGTGAGTTGCTGGTCATGGCTTAGGCTGCAGCCTCTCCTGCAGTGGGCTGCCATGAGCTACCGTGTGTAGCCGGCAGCCAGCGTGAGCGGCCAGTAGCTGGTGTGAGCTGCAAGAGCCGTCGTGAGCGGCCTTCCAGAGGCCAGTGACCGATCTGCCTCACCTGGGAAGAGCTTAATGATGATACCAACATGGGCCAGTGAAGCAACATCTTCCACAACTAGACTGAAGAACAAAAGGACAGCAACTTGTCTGTTCCCCTTCTCCAATTCCCCAATAAAATCTTTAAAAAAAAAGAAAAGAAATGACAAGATTTCTGTGTCACAGTGTGTTTAAGGCTAGCTCTCCTGCCCAAATGTCTCATATAAAAAACACAAAATTGTTTCACTCATGAAACAAGTGAAAAAAAAAATTGAGCATAGGGTATTGGAAAGCACAGGAAAATGGGGTTGCATTTTGGCCATCCCACTAACTAGCCATGCAATTCTGTGATAGATCCTTAATCCATAGCATCTCAAAGTTCCATATATAAAGTGAAGACAAGAATAATAACTTTGTAAAAAATTGTTAAGAGGACTAAATGAAATAATGTTTGTGGAAAATGTCTTGTGAAATGGGAAGCTCTATACACACTGGTAAATGTAAAAATGGACTCATTATGAGGCCATTTAAAAATACTGTGCATCATAAGGTATCATTTGATTTGGGAGTACCAAAGATCAATCATATAGGAGCTATATCATACCTACAACTCATCCCCCAAATGCTGACTGTAAGCATTATACATAATAGCCTCCATCAAATTCTGTCTATAAAAAAGTTTACTGTTTGAGATTTGAGGTTTTTGCTTTGCCAGTGACTTGCAATTTCTGCATTTTCTCCCACCTATAGAAGTGAGCTAAATTACATGCAGAAACTAGAAAAATAAATGGACTGCACTCACACACACACATACACACAGCCCATTTCAGAAAAATAATTACATCTATGTTCATATCATATTTTTCTGCTTACCAAACATCTCTAATATACACGTCACTTAACCTTCATGATTACCTTGAGAAATATCATCTCAGATATGAGGGATGGGGAAATGAAGTTTTCCAGAGGGTAAGTGACTTGCTCCCTGTTAGCAGAGGGGAACCCAGAATTCTACTTAACCCAGAATTCTACTCCTGATCTTCTGATCATGTGGAAGTAAATATTCTGAAGTAATTTAGTGCATAGTACACTAACTTTTGTGTACGTACACTTCAAAAGGAGTACAGATTTTTTTAGAAACTCCTGGCCTGGAAGGAGACCTACCAGTCCCCAGAAAACTCAATTGTAAGGCTTTTCCTTAATTGGCATCACTCCTTCTTTCATAATGGTTCCTTATCTAAAAGCACCGAGCACCTGACTCAAGAACATCTGATACAATGCACACAATTGTAGTCTCTCCTTAGCTGTATAAATATTTATATTTACCTTATTATTTCACATGACCTCTGAATTACCACTTGGTAAGCTCCCCTTTATGGACAAGTAGTTAACTGCATCACAAGTGAGTGATATAAGCAGTTAAAGACGTTAGATTAATATTGAAGGAACATAATCCCTTAGCTTGTAAGCGTTAGCTGATGACTTCTGGCATCAGGCACAAAATCTCACTTCCTAGCACAGCACCAGTCTTAGAAGAAACGGAACTTTTGGTGCAAGACATGGAAATGTCATTGTCTTTTCATCCCCACAGTGCCTTGAACAGCAGTATGGGCACGAAAGCCCATAGTAAATGGTTTCAATAATGGCAAATGATAAAACTTTTACAAGACACCTTGCTTATAACTTCTTCTAGTTGCTCATATATGTAGGCCATCTATGTGACTTAAAACAAAGCTGCAATTTTAAGGGAAAATGATGCTTCACGATTGTATTTGTTCCACTCTAATCGCTGCCAACATTACATTGACCATCTATGAAAAGGCACTTTGAGATCATGAAAATGTTTTGCAAAGATTAAAATGTAATAAACAGGTAAGGTACCTAGTGTGCATGGATCATAATCATAAACACCAAGATTCCCACCTGACTTAATCTGTTAAGTATACTGATAAGTAAGCACCCACAGTGTGTTGGGCAGGATGCTAAATGCTTTCACCCTCACAGTAACTCATCACAGTGACTTTATTAGAAAAAAGTGAGGAAACTGAGGACCAGAAAAGTCAAGTCATTTGCCAGAGCTCAAATATCTATTTAATATCTAAAAATACCTATTATTTGTAGGGAACTCCTCCACAGGGAAGGATTCTACTGTCATATAGTGAGCACTTCGTATTTACCATTCCTTACTCATTCAGTAATCCTGATTACAATGCATGTTATCACGTTGTGTAATTGGAAGACTGATGGCTTATGGCTCCTCTTAAATTCTGATATCAGGCTCAGTTAAAATACCTTAATACTTTATATTTCAGAAACCTCAGGTAGGTTAAAGGTCAAATAGAGTCGAAGAGAGCTCATTTTTATGAGATGACAACTTCAGGACTCTCAGATCCTTGACAAGCTGGTTAACTAATACCTGTGGGTCATTTGTCTCTGAGTGATATCACCTCACCACCACAATGTCACAGAAAACGAATAATCTATGGAAAAATGTACAATGCAATTTCTAACTCATTCCTTGATATTTCCTTAAGAAATTAAATTATTACTCCACTTCCTAATGAAACAAGTGGTATACTACAATGGTTTCACCTTGTGCCAGCAATGTCAGGTGGATAAGCTAAGAGGGGAAGGGTATGCGGAAAAAATTAGCCCATTGTAACAGGTGATGTGATTGTGAAGTGTGATGTAAATACACGTATATGGGTAAGGCAGGGTCTTAGGCTCCTAGTGAGAGTGTATCTTTCCCAGTTACTCAAGTAAAGAATATTCCTTGATGCTTAAAGATCCACATTTATCTAGAAGGGGACCAAGCTAGACACATAAGAACCCGCTAGTTCAAAAGGGATGCTTCTTTTTCATTCTTGGCCAATCCGGAAGCCATGTTGAAGACCCTGGGTCCCTCCTTTCTCTAAGTTCCAAGGCATCTGAAGGGGCAATGGTATTTGTGTGAGATGGATACTAAGCATGACACTGAATGAAAAGTTGTACCCAAGTGGCTTTTTCTTAGCAGTGTTCCATACTCCAATCCAAACAGTACCTATTTTTTAATAGTAAAGGCGATATAACATTTACTGTGAATATAAATGCTTCTTCCGTTTTCTATAAAAAGGAACCTATCACAACTGTTGATCTTGTGAGCAGTGCTGTTTGTCCTGTGTAATTATTGCTGGGCTTGATGTTTCTTCTTAACACATTTGAGGTGGCTAATGGATGAAAAACATATATATCCTGACGATAGTTTATAAATAGATGCACATAGGCATACAAAAGACTGTCTGGAATTCTCTTGAAACTTGTACTCTTGAATAGTATAAGGTAACTAAGACACTGGGAAACACTGAAGTTCCTTCTGAAGGTTAAAGGAAATATCAACTTATACCCAGTTTAATTTAAATTTAATGTGTTTTATTTTATTGTGATTTTATTAATTAAAATGTGATTTCATTAATTAAATGTGATTTCATTAATTAAAATGGCAAACTTAGCTAACTCTATAATTTAGAACACCAGTTCATCGCCAATTTTGAAATTGATATTTTTTGGCCCTACCAAATATGGTGGACAACAATAAAGACAGCCTGTTGTGAGTCCAGTGGTTCTCAACCTTCCTAATGCCGCGACCCCTTAATACAGTTCCTCATGTTGTGGTGACCCCCAACCATAAAATTATTTTCGTTGCTACTCTATAACTGTAATTTTGCTACTGTTATGAATCGTAATGTAAATATCTTTTTGTTTTCCGATGGTCTTAGGCGACCCCTGTGAAAGGGTGGTTCGACCCCCAAAGGGGTCGCGACCCACAGGTTGAGAACCGCTGGTCTAGACCATTGGCTTGAGAGTTAGATAATGAGAACTCAAGACTGATTGTTATCAGCTCCTTGTGGAGGAATTTCCTCAAGCAAATCCAGTCACTCCCCTTTAGGGTTCAGTTTCCTCATCTGTAAAATGAAAGCACTCAGACTGGAATAAAAGAGTTTATTTCAGCCTATAGAGTTCCAGAGGGATTATATTATTCATGTTGAAATTATTATAAAAAGACCAAAGATACAGAGTTTCAAAATGCGCCTTACACTTTCGTTACTATGAAAGATTCAAACAACACATTCAATAAGCATCAATGAATTTCTTCCATGAACTTATTACTACATGTAAATTAAGCTGAGTTTCATTAATTACTTACTACTGGCTTCCATTTGGCTTGGGATTAGGGTTGCCAGATAAAATACAGGACAACCAATTACATTTAAATGTTCCATGTAGTATTTGGGACATACTTATATTAAAAATTGTTCATTATTTGTTTGAAACTCAAATGTACTGGGTATCCTGTATTTTTATTTGCTAAATCTGGCAACCTGGTAGGAAAGGGTGAGGAGAGGGGAGAGAAATTGGGTGGAAGGAAAATAGAAAAAAGTCATCTTTGGAATGATCAAATAGTGAGTTCTCTCAATAGAAAATGATAAAATAAATTAGTCAAATAGCACTTCCTAAAGTATATTGTGTGGGACCAGTCCTGAGTGAAACTCTGCTAATGAAGGGGAATCCTCCTTTATTTATTTATAAATGGTCAAGTAAATTTGGGAAATACTTTGTTTTTTTATCCTCTTCTTAAAGTTATATTTCTTATTGAAAGACTACTCGGCATTTATATGTGAAAGGAAATTATGCATTTATAAGAAGGAAATAGTGTTGTGTTGAGCTGCCCTTATTTGACTAAGTAACCCTTCTCTGTGATCTTAGACTACTCATCAATAATCCACAGTGTTCCACTGAGCACACTTTGTGAACATCAGAGTAAATAATACAGAAACAGTGTACTGATGGATCAGTCAGTTCAGACAACTTAACGTGGAAGTTTCCTTCTGATTGGGCAGCAATGTGGGTCTTTGCAGTCAATTATTCAAGGAGTAGCTGCCACAGATAATTGCCAGCTATCTCGAACCACAGATAATTGTCAGCTATCATTACATAGCACAAATACATTCATTTAAATTGCCAGTCCAGTACATACCAGCGATGCTGATTATAAAACACTGTAATTAGTTAGGGTAGCATAGAAGCAGTGTCCCAGCATTGGAAAGCATTCTCTTAGTCTAAATTTGTGGTCTATAACTTGTCGGTGGTAGACTCAGTAGGGTCCAGTGTTTGATGCAAAGGAAACGTGAACCCATATGTGCATTTGTTTGCTGTTTGAAAAAGAACATCACTATTTTGAAAATTAAGTGCATGCTAACATGGTTGATGAGGTGTTTTTCATTTAAACATGTTATTAAATTCATAACAGTTTTGAGCAAACCACTAATTTTCTCCATGAACAATAATGAATTGTCATGTGGGATTCTACAAGTTTTACAGTGGGCCTCATTTCTTAATAAGCTGGTAATACTCTTCTGGGTGACTTCAACTGTTCCCAAACAGTTTTGTGCAGTGGTATAACCACCACTAAGTCTTAGTGTCAACTCCCAGTCCTTCCTTCTACCTTCAAAACCAAGCTGAATCAAATGCTAAATGATACTGAGAATGCTAAAAGGCAGGTGTTAAGTGAGTAAGTAAGTGTGTGTGTGTGTGTGTGTGTGTGTGTGTGTGTGTGTGTGTGTGT